>NC_090926.1:404068057-404371087 GCF_040938575.1 Ambystoma mexicanum | reverse complement strand
TGGATCCTCCGTCGGGGTCCGTGGTAACCTTGTCCTTATCTCAGTACATAAGGATTGGATCGCCAACAAAATGGCCGCCGAGCTATCCTGGGGCTCGGGCAATGGCTGCGACAGGCGGGATAGCTGCTCCACTGGGCCCTCCTCGTCGCTATCGTCGATCACATCAGCAGGATCCTTCCCCTGGGATCGAACCTTCTCGAACCTTCCATTGAGGCCTTTCACGGTTTCCACCAGATCCTCCTCAGAGTCTGAATCCGAGTCCGTAATGGCCACCGCCCCCCCCTCTTTTCCACCGGGGTCTTAACGATGGGCTGGAAAGAGGATTCCCTCTGCGGTGGCAGGGAAACTCTGGGCCCCGAGGCCGCCTCCACTGGCGTAGTCTCTGCCGGCTTCGCCAGGGCTGCTGCGACAACCTCGATAGAGGCCTTTGCCGGTTGGATCAAGGCCCTCACCACCTTAGGTGCGTCCTGGGCCTTTGCTTTGGGGGGAGAGTCATCGCCTCGCTCACCCTCGGCTCCCTTCGAGATTGACCGGGGCCTCTCCAGAAGCTTACCCGGGCTCTCTGACTTCCTCTTCCCCGAACCAGAGCTCTGGCTCGTGGTTGATCGTGCCGGGGAAGTCGTGCCCTGCTTGGCAGCCAAAGAGCCCGACCTTTCGGTGCTCGCGGACTCGCGGTGCTTGGCCTTCGGTTGGGTCCCCGTCGCCGGGGCGCCCTCACAGGACTTCTTCTCACCTGCTGTGCCCTTCTCCAACCAGGCGGCGAGGCAGGAACGACGATCTTGCTTGGTCCGTTCCGAAAGGTTCTTGCAGAACGCACAGTCGTTCTCCACGTGCGTCTTGTCCTCATGAAGGCAGTAGAGACATCTCGAATGCTCGTCGTCCTTGAAAACATTTTGCAATCCGCATCACGAGCAGCTCCTGAACAGCTTGCATCCGGGAGTCGAGCTTCCCTTGTCCTGGGCCATGTCCGTTGAGGTAGGCATCAGATCTTCCGGAATCCTCCAAGAAGCGTAACTCGATGAAAACTTCACCCTTGAGGGGCATAGAAGAATTCTGAAACGGGTCCCCGTTATCGGAAGTAGAAACGGTGGAGCGTGAGGCTCGATTAAACCGAAAAAATGAGAAAATCTCCTGAAAAAGCGTGAAAACGCAGTAAAAGCTTGAGAGCTAAAGCACGAGGACTCCCAACACTTGAACGTGCGGTAAAAATCTGAGGATGGCTGCCAGGGGAAGGGCTTACGGAGAGGGCAGTCATTGGCTGGGGGCAGTATGACCCAGAGATCAGTGATTGGTTAATACTAAGAAAGACAGATCAGAAACGAAACTGATACTGATTTTTTCTTTACTGAGGATTCCCAGCCTGACGACGGGGAATATTCATGAGCATGTGAATCCATGCCAGACCCCATGCTGGAGAAATGGTGTACCTACAAAAGACAAAAAGTTAGACAAGCCTTGCAATATCTAAAAGACAATAATGAATACTACAAAGAAATGAATATTGAAGAAAACTTGAGGCAAACCACTGAAATAATTCAAGAGTCACCAGAAACTGGTCAATTTGAACTTCTACATCCTGCTACAGTATCCAATATTTTAAACCATTATACAATTCATTCATTACACTCTAATGACTCCATAGATAATGCACTAAAAACGTACCAAATGCGACAAACCAAAGGATCACCAATCAGCATATGGGAAAAAAGTATAGAACCACGTGCTTTTCCTCTACTCTTTCCTACTGAGAAAGGATGAAGGTACGATGATCGATCCATTCAGATAACAGCATCAGAATACCGCTCGTTACGAATGTATTCTGAAGATTCCAGATTTACATAAAATGTGGAATACATATTCCACCTACTCTTTGAAAGTGAACTAGCAACTCTATGTTACAGAGTTGCAAACACATTGAAATCAGGTACCCACTTTCAAAATATGTCAGCTATGCAATTACTACAAAAAGTGCAAGAAAAAGATGAGGTTTTACAATCAGTCATTACAAATCTGTTGGCAAACATGCGTGGTACAAAAGAGTGCTGGTTCCGACGTCACGGAGATATACGTTCTATGATAAGAAACCTTGGCACGCCCACTTGGTTTTTTACATTAAGTTGTGCAGAATATGCATGGGAAGATTTACATGATTTCCTACGCATATCAAGCAAAAACAAAACAAACAGATATACTAACACCTGGAGAACTTTGCTCTCTAGATCCTGTTAATGTTTCAAGATATTTCCATCATCGCTTTATTGCTATGCTACACTTTATTTGTAATAAAAATGTTCCTCCCCTCGGAGAAGTGCAACACTTCTTTTGGAGAAAAGAATACCAAGCCAGAGGAGCACCACATATCCACATGCTTTTATGGATTAAAGATGCTCCTAAATTTGGTCAAGACAGTGATGCCACTGTTTTACAGTTTAGCGAAAAATATGTCACTTGTGAAATTCCATCAGAAGCAACAAATGGTGATCTTCATGCACAAATTGTACAATTCAAAAACACAAATGTGGGAAATATTGTCGTCACAAAAACAAAGGGAAATACTACACCAGATGCTGCATTGGTTTCCCTAGATCAGTTACAGAAACAGGTGAAGTGCACAACTTCAGGTTTTCAGTTAGACATAGTGTTAAAGGTAAATCACCCAAGAACACATCTTACATAAAAAGAACAGAAGAAGCAAAATATATCAATGATTACAATGCAATCATTGCCCTCTTATGGAATGCAAACATAGATATGCAGTACATTGCAGACAATTCCACTGCAGTTCCACGATATGTTACAGCCTACTAAACCAAAGCAGAAAAAAACAGAGCTTCAAGACCTCTGGAATGACCCATTATCGGACAAAACATTGTCTCAGAAATTGTACAGCTTAGGCATAAAAATTCGCTCTCACAGAGAATGTGTCTGCTTTGAAGCTGCAGATCGTTTAACAGGTACTGCTTTGTATGAAACATCTGAAAATATAGTATGGCTAAGTCTTGGTACTGCTAAATCTAGAAAAAGTATTCAAATCATACGACGACCTAGAAAAAATGGCCAAAAATGATCCCAACAGCCAAGACATTTTGAAAAACAATTTACTAGACACATACTATCCAAACAGGAGTACCACTTTGGAAACCGTGTGTCTATACCACATAGCCCAAGACTTCACATTCAAAAATAATATAAAACCCGATGAAAAAAAAGGTAGATACAGAGTGACAAATTATGAAGACATCTTAGTGAAACTTACCAAACGAAGCTTAATTAATCATATCAAATTGTCATTAAAAACTCATCAACATAAAGAACTATATTACATGTCCCTGCTACAACTTTTTAAACCATGGAGAAAAGAAGAAGAGATACTAGATATCTATGACTCCTATGAAGACGCTTTCAAAGCAAATGAAAGCACTATAACCGATGTAAACTTCATACAGTACAAAACAATGTAGCACAATGAACAGCAACACGAAGAAGAACTCCAAGCCCAACTAGATAAGGACATTCCCGACAGTAGTCAACCTTCTGCAACAGGAAGCCAATGTTAGGCAGAATCCTGTGCAGTGCGCTTAGGGACCACTACACACAATTAAGACTACAGGTGGCAATACAAGTTGTACCTTTGGTACAAGCCTGTACTACTATGTCAGAGTGGTAGCAGTGGTGGAGCAGCCAGGCTTATCTCAAGAGTATATGAGCAGTAGCAGAGATTACACAAAGGGACCACAATTACTGTGACTCAAGCAAACACTGACTCAAGGTTTCATGTAAAAAATATAAGTACATTTATTTTTTAACCATTCGTTATCAGCACAACACTTCTATTAAACTCAAATAAAAACCACACGTTAAATATACTACAACTAACCAATTCACTTTGTATAGTAAGTCTCAAGGTAAGTACCCTGTGTTTGAATGAACCGGTGTTAGGGACAAAACATGTTACTGGGAATACGATTGCGATCATTTTTTGACAGTTCGGTCTACTAAATAAACACGTATCAGTGACATGAAATGTTACCAGGGCAAAAACACACTTAGCACCTGAGATACCCAGAGGGAGTTGGAGGCAAAAATCACAGGCAATATTTTGGTTAGGCAGGCAGAATCAAGAAACACTCAGAGACAGGAGTTCAAGAGTCAAAGGGCCGGAGCCAGGGTCAAAAGACACCGGGGCCTGTTGCCGAAGATCACACAGTCAGACAGTTCACGATTCAACGTAGCCAAAAATACTTAGATATTGTCAATGTTTGGACGCAAAAGGTATCAGAAGGAGGGAAGACAAGGGCAAGCCTTGGAAAATGAAGAAAAGGGATTCACCCAGTTTCCTCAAGGAGAACACAGTACCTTGTTCCAATGGTATAGCTGGTGCCCTGGCAGTTGTTCCTGTTGGTTTCCCGCAGACCCACGATTCCTGGAGCGTCGTTGTGAAGGAGGACGTCTGAAGGGGTTCTGCACCACACAGGGATGAAGCCGGAAACAGCGATGAGGAATTAATGGTGCGCTCCTTAAAAACAGGAGGCGCTCTTCAGGTGGCTATCCGGACCACTACAGCAGTGTACAGCGATTTCGACCAAGGAAGAGGATCCTCTGGCTGTAGAAGATGAGCTGGTTATCACCACCAAACTTCTCTAAGTGGTTGAAGGGAAGATAGCTCAGGACTGCAGCAGGGCTTCACCGGGATGGGGCAGTTGCAGCAGCCGTTGTTCTCTCCCCTTCTCTTCGGTTCCTTGTAGTTCCAGTGGCGACTCTCTGACTTCTATACCAAGAGACCTGCCTTTTATGCGAAAAACCCCCATTCACACAGCCTGGCTGTCAATCACCCAGCAGGGGAGTTGTCCAGCCCGGACAACTACCCTGGCCAATCATGACAAGGTGCGACTTGGGTTTCCTAGGATACCCTGTGCAGGGGGTGACTACACCCCTCCCTCACATTCAGCCCACCTAGACACCCAGGCGCCTTGAGGGCTTCTGAGCAGAAGCCTGCAAAAAGGCAGTGAACAAAGAAGGTGAACCTAGTTTGCCGCACAAAGTAAAACACAAGAAAGACTTTAACAAAAAGAAATGGCGAATAAACCCAACCAGAGCCAAAAGAAAGACTATTTGGTCAAGCAGTTTTATGTTTGAGGCTAATATAATAGCCAAAAACAGTACCACGTTTATCTAATATAATCGCGGTAGAAAGTTAGGGTAGATACCACTGCCACCAGCCAAGCCTAATGTTAAAAGAGCGAAACAATGCTCTAGGAGGTACAGATAAAAAGGGATAGGAGTTAACCCTTTCCAGTACTCCATGGAAGATGGGGTGTACTGGATCTGTGGTAGATTGACTAAGTAAAGTTAATGGTAACTTTACCCTTTGCTGGGGGATGGTAGTCACCCCAGAAATGGAGTTGAGGGAAGTCTCAAAGACAACCCTGTGCCACGGCACTGAAGGTGCTGTGTGACACAAAAAGAAGAGGGCTACTGAAGTGGTGTACTTCAGAGTCCATAATCACAAAAACAGGTAGAAACCCATAGCAAAACACAGGTAAGAGTGGGGGGAAAAGCTCTCACTCTTACCAAGTGGAAAAAAAATTTACTCCAGATGTCCAGCAAAGCTGCTGGGGGACTCACACGGTGAGGGGAAATTAGCCATAGATGAGAATTCTCCTTAACAGCCAAGAACCACTGGGACAGCCACTAATAGCAAATGAGGCAGAATTAAGTAGAAAACACCATGTGTCACTATGAAGAAGATACAGAAGACTTAACTGTACTACAATCAAAACTGAATAAAGAGCAGCTTACCATTTTTCAAGAAGTAACAAAAAGAAATTGCACATGATGTACAACATGAAAATAAGGAATGTAACTTCCAAAATTACAAACCTATACTACTATACGTCAGTGGTGAAGCTGGTTCAGGCAAAACATTCTTAATCAAAATCATCAGCAAGTTCCTTCAACAATTGACAAACTGTCAGCTGTTGTAACTGCCCCCACAGGTTTAGCTGCCTACAACATAAGCGGTGTCACTTTACACCAATTACTACTCCTTCCAGTAGAACACCAAAACAAATTAGAATATTACAAACTTTCTACAGAAGCTGCAATGGAACTACGCAGAGTGTCAAAACAAATGAAAATGCTACTAATAGATGAAGTGAGCATGGTTTCCAACTTAATGTTGGCTTTGATTCACCTCAGATTACAAGTAATACTCAAAACTACGAAGAGCTCTTTGGAGGAATACACATTGTTTTCAGAGATCTTCAATTGACACCAGTGAAAGGTGAACCTATTTTTAAACCCTTAGGACACAAACTCTGCCGTAAAACTGTTGGCAGCATAGGAAATGTTAACCTTTGGCAACATTTCCAATACAAAGAATTAACAAAAAACATGAGCCAGTCTGCAGACCTCACCTAGGCCAGAATTTTAAAAAGTATTAGAGTTGATGTACTATCTCAAGAAGCACAAGCAAGATTAAAAAGCCGGCACCTCCATGCACTTTATGGCCATAACTCATGTGCTACTGATGTCATGGAACAATTAGCACACAAAAATGTCAATTGTATGTCCTTGATGCCAACTCTTGCAAGCTGTTCCAAATTCAATGAAACAATTTTGAAAAAAGAAATGCAACCAATAATTGAAATTTGCTCCACAGTCAAACTGGACGTACATGGTATGACACTACCCATGTGTCAACAAGCCACAACAAGACTACATACCTTAGAAAACTATCTCCAACACAGCTGGTTTGGAGAAAATATTAAAATGATCTTTTAACTGTAGAGTAATGCTTAAACGTAACGTTAGCGTGGAGGAAGGACTATTTAATGGAGCACTTGGTACAGTTGTTGGCTTTCAAACATACCCACGTGACAAGAAAATTCAGTTTGTCAATATTCTGTTTGAAAAACTCTCAGAAGTAAAAAGGATAGGACGCTCAACAGCTCGATTTTCTTTTCAAAGACATGTATGTACGCAGAGAACAATTTTCTCTAACTCTAGCATACGCAGTTACCATTCACAAATCACAAGGTCTTACACTAGATAAAGCATTGATAAATATTGGGAACAGTCTTTAAAGAAGGCATGAGCTACTTAGCACTATCACGCTTACGTACATTTGATGGTCTATTTCTAATCAACTTTGATGCAAGTGAAGTAAATGCTGATATTCCTTGCATTTTAGAATACAATAGACTATGTTCACTATACACCCCCATCTAAAAACCTATCCTGTTCCACCAAAAGCAAAACGTTGTAAAAGAAAACTACTTCAAACAGAAATGCAACAAGATCTCACTGCAAATCCTCCAAAGAGAATAAAAGAAGCTAATACTGCATCAATTACTACAACCAAAGAAGAATCTACTACTCAAAGTAACACAGGTACTTCTTCAAAGAAGCAACACACACTACGAAGAAATGACTTGGACACAGAACTATCTGGTCCATTCACATTTTCAAATATAACTGGTGTAAATTGCTACGCAAATGTAGCAATAAATATTCTATTTCGATTACCACCGATTGTTGACAACATTTACTTACACAACACAGACCAACTGTGTTTGCAAATGTTAGTCCTTCATAGAAATGCAAACAACAATCCTGACAACACATATAGTGTTCATGGAATAAGACAAGAATTGGACTACTGTGCTGGAATGGTGAAATTCACTATAAACTCACAAGAAGATCCACAAGAATATCTAATGTACTTACTACAAGCACTGGAAAACATAAACATACCTATAAATTAAATCTTCCAGATTTCCTACATGTGGAAACATACATGCACTCTGTGCAACAATATGGCACAGGAACAAATCCCTAATGAACGTTTTGTGTATGTATCCATACCTAACTGTGAATCCGTTCCATTTCAGCAACTTGTACAAAATGCAAACCATGGCAGATGATGTACTACCTGCAATTCAGATAATCGCTCCACCTTACAAATACAAACACACAGTAAATACGTAATACTAATGCGTTTACGTTTCAATGCAGATGGTACCAAAAACAACTGCAAGCTGACTAGATTCACACATGGTCTAGTATAACTTGGTAAGAAAACCTTCACAACAATAGGTATAATCTACCATGCAGGAGCCACAACCAATGCAGGTCACTACACTGCATATATAAAAAAGAATTGTGGATGGTTCGAATGTAATGATAATACCATTACTGTAAAGCAAAGATTACCAGCAAATCTTATAAACGCTTATTTAATATTCTTAAAAACAAAATTTTATAACTAATCTGTGCATAAACATTAATAAAACTTCAATTACAAAACTATAAACAGCTACAATACGCCAACAGGTATCTAACTACCCCAAAGTTCTGCAACAACCAAACAGATAAATCAATACCACTAAATTATAAAAAAGAAATAAACAGTTAGAATACGCCAACAGGTATCTAACTGTCCCAAGAATCTGCAAAAACCCAACAGATAGATTAGCAATTTCAGAATATAAATAAAAAACTATAACCAGTTACAATTCGACAACAGGAATCTAACAATCGGCAACAAGCCAACATTAGCCAGAAACAAGTAAACACTGAAAACAAAAAAAGAAATGTACTGTAAGTACAATAACAAAAAAAGGGTTTTTTAATCCAACATGGATTTTCTTTCCCACAGACCCAATGAGCTAAGCAACTAACACAGAAACTGAGCAAACTGCACAGTACGCTGGTTTGTAAACAACTAAATATGAGGGTCGAAAATAAAGCAAAAATTTCTATCAATGTAATAAGTCTTTTTAAACTACCTACACTAACATGATCTTTTCTTTCATCACAGAAATTGACAAAGAATATATCTGCTCCATTTACCCACGTCATGAAAAAAGAATATTCAATCACAAAAAAATCAAACACTAAGCATATTATAATAAATACAACTCGTAAATACTGCTCCATAACGCAAACATTGAAGCAAACATCTAACCATACACCACAATACAAAATGTTTGCTTCCATGGAAATGTTATACTGCAGTGCTCGTTACCAAACTCTACAATCTTAATGACATGACATAGCCAAAACTTCACATACAAACTATACAAATCAAACAGTACACAAACTGTAGATTTGAAAATATTTGATACTCGATTATATGGGTGTGATTTATGGGTGTGATATGCTGCGGTGGTTGTGGCCAGGGCCTAGAGTCTTGGGTGCATGGCCTAGGGCCTTCGGCCATGCACCCACGACTCTAGGCCCTGGCCACAACACCGCAGCATATCACACCCATAGAACCAAACGTTTTAACTGGCTATATGGGCTACTGCACTGCATAGATTTGTGCATATTTGATGGATGTTCGATTCTATGGGTGTGTTATGCTAGGCCCTGGCCACAACCACCGCAGCCTAATACACCCATAGAATCAAACATTTTAACTGTGCTATATGGGCTACTTATAAGGGATATTAATCACAATCAACGCTGTACTAACAACCCAAAACCAATATCTTACTAAAGTAAAATAGCCAGAAATGCATTTTTTATGTCCGCGGACACCCGCGGTGACCACAGACATGACGAACACATATGGGGTGCTTGCCACTTAAGCAAATACAGCATTTGACCCATCTCTTACTCCCACACCCTCCCAAAGCACTCTTACATACCAACACACTTGCCAAAGTTGTATTTCTCCCCCGTTTGTCGCCGTGGATGTCCGTAGATCCAAGATGGCGGGCGCATCGAAACAAGATGAAGCACCTCACGCTTTTTTCCAGCCAATCGGCGAACACGTCGTATGTCCGCAGACATGACGCAAGCCGATTAACCAATCGGTGTCCTGTCCGCGGAGCGAACAGGGAAGTGTGTCCGCGGAGCGGACATAGAGATCACTAATTTTTTGTGACCTACTTTTTGGTCTTTTTAAAAAAAAACTACTAGACGGATTTTCACCAAATTTACAAAAACACGCTTTCGGGATCAAGCCGCTCCTCCTAACGCAAATTTGGTGAAAATTCGTCCAGCAGTTTGGGCTGTAGGCGTGAGCAAAGTTTTTTTCCCATTCAGTCTATGGGGAAAAAAAACAATTTTGGGACACCCCCCCTATAACTTTGCCCCCGTGGACCAAACCTCACAAAACTTTACAAAACAATTCAGAGTGGGCTATATACTTTTTTTTGCAAAGTTTGGTGAGGATTGGTCCATGGAGAGCGAAGTTATAAGCCACCCAAAAAGTGCTCTTCCTACGGGATTAGCAACTTAACCATAACTACACAGCCACTGCTGTGGCTGTGTAACGAAGGTGTAAAATACAAGACAGCCTTGTGGGGTGCCCTGTGGCCAAACACAGGTCTCCTTAAATTCCACTTGGTTCTTCATTGGCAGCCAGTGCAGTGATAGCGTAAGGGAGATATGGTCAAAACATTTGAGCTTGGGCAAGCCTCCTGCAGCAGCATTCTGGACTCTTTGCAACCTGTGCATAAGATAAATAGGGAGACACAATAAGACACTTTTTGCATATATAATGTACGAAATGGCCATAGCCATCACTGTCTGGACTTTCCTGGGAAAAAAGATCAACAGGAAAAGCCTTTTAAATGGCTTTGAGTTAAAGTGGACTTTCTTCACCACATTCTCCCAGTGGGGTTCACGGTCACATTTTGTTGCCAGTTTTGGTCCATCACCCAGTTGTTCATAGGGTCACAAAATAATTGGACATGTGTCAATGGGGGCACCAGCAACCAAGACATCCATCTTCGAGGAGTCCATCTGAAGTCAATTTCTCCCATCCAGCATTCAATCATTAATAGACAACACAAAGTCATATCTGTATAGTTAGCTGGTTTGAGCTTCAAAATAAGCTGTTTACTTTTTACATAGTTCAGTATCTTCACAATGAAAGCTTGAATTAGTTAAATCAATGAAATATACATTAAAAGGAATGGGTGGCAAGGTCAAACCCCTGCACATCTCCTCAGTTTAGTCATATTTGGGGTGATTTGTAGGGATATTTGTTGTCATCTGTTCTGTAAAACACACTCATACCAATCCAGTTTTCTTTTGTTGTTTTGTTCCCAGGTCAGCAAGACATTTGAGTGAGGTAAATCCTCACAGGACCAAAGGCTGCCAATAAGGCTCCTTTGGCTGGGGAGAGAGCATGAGTTCATGTGCATAGCATAGGGGCCTCAAACCCATTTGATTTGAGAGTACTCAATTGAGGGGCCACATGCAATTTGTGGTTGTAGTGTAGTGTGGCAAGGCGGAGTTGTGGCTGTTGGAGCGAGTCTTGCTACTCATTGCACAACAATTTCCGCTTCTCATTTGCGCTATGTCTTTAAGATTGGTGTGACAAGGTGTGGGTGAAAAGAGGAGTTCCATTTCCTGTACTAAAGTAAAATAGCCAGAAATCAATTTTTTATGTCAGCGGACAGCCGCAGTGACCGCGGACATGACAAACACATATGGGGTGCCTGCCACCTAAACAAATACAGCATTTGACCCATCTCTTACTCCCCCACCCTCCCCAAGCACTCTTACACACCAACACACTTGCCAAAGTTGTATTTCTCCCCCGTTCGTCGCTGCGCTGTCCACGGATGTCCGCGGATCCAAGATAACGGGAAACAATACGACGCACCTCGCGCTTCATTCCAGCCAATCAGCGAACAGGTTGCATGTCCGCAGACATGACGCAAGCCGATTAGCCAATCGGTGTCCTGTCCGTAGAGCGAACATGGAAGTGTGTCCGCAGAGCGGACATAGATATCACTTTGTTTCTGACATACTTTTTGGTCTTTTTATAAAAAACTACTGGACAGATTTTCACCAAATTTACAAAAGCACACTTTCGGGAGCAAGCCGCCGTTCCTGCCGCATTTGGTGAAAATCCATCCAGCGGTTTGGGCTGTAGGCGTGAGCAAAGTTTTTTCCCCATTTAGTCTATGGTAAAAAAAGAAATTTTGGGACCCCCCGATAACTTTGCCCCTTCCCCCCACGGACCAAACCTCAAACTTTTTGCAAAGTTTGGTGAGGATTTGTCCAGGGAGAGCGAAGTTATAGGGGGGTCCCAAACATTTTTTTTCCCCATAGACTGAATGGGTAAAAACTTTGCGCACGCCTACAGCCCAAACTGCTGGTCGGATTTTAACCAAATTTGCGGCAGGAGCGGGGGGCTTGGTCCCGAAAGCGTGCTTTTGTATGTTTTGTGGAAATGCGACCAGTACTTTTGTTGCAAAGAGCTGAAATGTTAGTCTCAAAAAAGGAAAAAGTTACTTACCTGTAACTGTTGTTCTCCAGCATGGGTCTGGCATGGATTCACATGCTCATGAATATTCCCCGCCGTCAGGCTGGGAATCCTCGGTAAAGAAAAAATCAGTATCAGTTTTGTTTCTGATCTGTCTTTCTTAGTAGTAACCAATCACTGGTCTCTGGGTCATACTGTCCCCAGCCAATGACTGCCCTCCCCCTAGGCCACGCCCATGGCAGACATCCTTGATTTGGTAGCACGTAAAGTGGTAGTATGACCAAGTGAAGGCCGCAGAGGGGAAGGAGGGAGGGTTCGCATGTGAATCCATGCCAGACCCATGCTGGAGAACAACAGTTACAGGTAAGTAACTTGTTCCTTCTCCAGCATGGGGTCTGGCATGGATTCACATGCTCATGAATATAAAAATACATAGCAGTACACACATGCACAACCATGGGAGGTGGCAAGGCTCAACATTAAGCATTACATAAAACTCAACATTAAACATCTCTTACCTCCTCACCAGGCTCACCTTAAGCGAACAGGTTGCGCATCACTGCCTGGACGACTCTGGACTTCTCCCTGAAATCCCAGTCGACGCAATAGAATCTCGTGAAGGTGTGCATCGACCTCCACGAAGCAGCCCTACAGATGTCCAGCAAGGGCACACCAGACAAGAACGCCGTGGTAGCAGCGATCGCTCTGGTCAAATGGGCTCTCGGACGGCCGGGCAACAGTCTGTTTGCCAACCGATGACAGTGCATGATGCAGCCAGAGAGCCATCTGGAAATGGAAGCCTACGAGAGAGCCCTCGTTTGGTTCACAGGTCCAAAGTTCACAAACAGCTGTGATGTCCACGTAGAACTTCAGCGCTCTAGCTACATCCAGCGAGTGCAAAGTCCTATCGGCCTGCGATGAAGGGGACGGGAAAAAGACTGGTAACACCAAGGGCTTGTTGAGATGGAAGTCCGACAGCACCTTGGCATGAAGGAGGGGTGCATCCTCAGCACTACCCTCGTCTCGTGGAAAGTCAAGTACGGAGTCTTGCAGGATAGCGCCTGAATCTCTCCCACGCGTCGTGAAGAGGTGATGGCCACAAGGAACGGTGTCTTCCACGACAGGAATTTCAACGGAGCCGAATGCAAGGGCTCGAACGGCGGGCCCATGAGCCTGGTCAGCACCACGTTGAGCTCCCACGCCGGGGCTGGAGCCTTCACCGACGGGAACGATCGAAACAGTCCTTTCATAAACTTCTTCACCAGGCGATGAGACCACAGGGACTACCGTCCTGCAGTTCTGGTGCATCGGGAAATCGCTGCCAGATGTATCTTGATGGAAGCATGAGCTAGTCCAGCTTTGGCCAGCGACAGTAAGTAAGGTGGCAGCTGAGGGGCTGTAATCCGTAGAGGGTTAATCTTCTGTGCACGGCACCCGACGGAGAACCTCTTCCACTTGTGTCTGTAGCACTTGAGAGTTGAGGATGCCCTGGCCTTTGCAAGAACCTCTCTGCAGTCAGTCGGGATATCGTACCCTCCAAACTCTAGCGCTGCAGGAGCCAGGCCTGCAAGTTCAGCGAGTTTGGGTCGTGATGAAGAATGGCGCCTCCTTCTTTAGAGAGAAGATGTGTCCGTCGGCAGTTTGACTGGGTGGGGACGCTGACAAGCCCAGAAGGTCCGGGAACCATATTTGTCTCGGCCACCTCGATGCGACAAGGATCATCCTGCACCAGGACCTATTGAGTTGGTTGATGAGCCCGAGTAGCAACGGCAACGGAGGGAACGCATACAGGACAGGCCGTCCCAGGGGAACGAGAAAGCATCGCCCATGCTCCTTGGCTGGGGGAACCTGCTGGCGAACCTCTCTCGGCTGGGGGAACCTGCTGGCGAACCTCTGGCACTTGGAGTTCGTCGCCGTCGCGAACAGGTCGATTTGGGGTTTGCCCCTTCGCCGGAAGAGTTAATCCACTTGATCCTGGCGTAGTTCCCCACTCGTGGCATGAGCACAGCTCCCTACTGAGTGAGTCGGCGATGGCGTTTTTTATCCCTGCTAGATGAAAAGGCACCAGAAACGTCCCCTGGGCAACAGCCCAGTGCCACAGATCCTGGGATTCCTTGGACAGGGCTGGGGATCTGGTTCCTGCCTGCTTCCGGATGTAGAACATCGTGGTGGTGTTGTTGGTGAAGATCCTCACCACCTTGCCCTTGAGGGACGGGAGGAATGACTTGAGGGCCCAGAACACTGCTCGGAGCTCCAGTATGTTGATGTGGAGCGGCCTCTCCTCCGGGAGCCACAGGCCTCTCGCGTGAAGATCTCCGGTGTGCGCTCCCCACCCCCTCAAAGAGGCATCCATCATCACCGTCACCTGGTATGCTGGGGTCTGAAAGTCCGTGCCCGCGGCGAGATGCGCGCGGGTGCCCCACCATTGAATTGCTTGGCGGAATACTTCGTTGAGCGAGATCTTGTCCTCGAAGCTGTCCGTCGCTTGCGTCCAAAGGGCGTCGAGGAACTCCTGCAGAGGACGCATGCCCGCCCTCTTTTCCCACCGGGGTCTTCACGAGGGTCTTCTCGATGGGCTTACAGAGGTTTCCCTCCGCGGAGGCAGGGAAACTCTGGGCCCCGAGGTCGCCTTCACTGGGATAGCCTCCACAGGCTTCGCCAGGGTCGCATCGACTCCCTCGATAGAGGCCTTAGCCGGGTGGATCAAGGCCTTCGCCACCTTGGCCGTACTTGAGGCCTTCACCTTAGGGGGAGGGTCACCGCCTCGCTCCCCCTAGGCCGGTTCCTTCGAGATTGACCGGGGCCTTTCCAGAAACTTAGCCGGGTTCTCCGATTTTCTCTTCCCCGAGCCAGAGCGTTGGCTCGCTGTTGATGGCGTCAGTGAAGGTGCGCCCTGCCTGGCAGCTGAGGAGCCTGAACGTTCGGCGCTCCCGGTGCCCGTGGACTCACGGTGCTTTGCCTTCTGTTGGGCCCCTGTCGCCAGGGCGCCCTCACAGGACTTAAAAGCCCGCTCAGACTTCTCACCTGCTGGGCTCTTGCCTTCCAGCTAGTTGGAGAGGCGAGTCCGGCGATCCCTCATAGTCCGATCCGACATGTTCATGCAAAACGCACAGTCCTTCTCCACGTGCATTTTGTCCTCGTGGAGGCAGTAAAGGCATTTTGAATGCTCGTCCTCGAACACATTTTGTAGGTTGCATCTAGGGCAGATCCTGAACAGCTTGCCGGGAGTCGAGCTTCCCTTCTCCAGGGCCATGTTCTTCTCGTCCACGAGGTAGGCCTCAGAAACTTCTGGAATCCTCCAAGAAGCGTAACTCGACGAAAAGTTCACCCTTGAGGGGCGTAGATAAATCCGAAATGGGTCCCCATTGATCAGAAGTAGAAACTGTGGAGCTTGAGGCTCGATTGAACCGTAAAATGAGATGCATCTCTTTGAAAAAGCGCAAAACGCAGTAAAAGCTCGAGAGCTATAGCACGAGGACTCCCAACACTTGAACGTGCGGTAAAAATCTGAGGATGGCTGCCAGGGGCGGGTCTTAGGGGGAAGGCAGTCATTAGCTGGGGACAGTATGACCCAGAGACCAGTGATTGGTTACTACTAAGAAAGACAGATCAGAAACGAAACTGATACTGATTTTTTCTTTACCGAGGATTCCCAGCCTGACGATGGGGAATATTCATGAGCATGTGAATCCATGCCAGACCCCATGCTGGAGAATGAGTGCTATCTGGCTTCGCTCCGCTGACCCATTTCCCTGTTCGCTCCGCAGTCAAAAGTCTCATTGGCTTGGAGTATGCTGTGATGTCGGCGAACATTGGACGCGGCTGGTGGTTGGTTGGAGGGAAGCGCGCTGTGTGTCACAATTTTGGGTTACACCGCCATGTTCTATCCGTAGACAGTGTGGCGCTGAAAGGGCCTGGGAAATATACTTTATGCCATGTGGTGGTGAGAAGAAGGGATGGAAAGGGTGGGGGAGTGAGAAGTAGTTCATCTGATGGATGAAGTTCATAGGTGGAAGAGGGCGGTGGTGTGCCTGCAGTATCTGTGCGTACTGTGCCAATTGACAGGTACCTCTAGAGGGGAGTACCTTGTGCAGTGAATGCAGGCAGCCTTTGTTACGGCACGATAGCTTGTGCGGTGACCTCTTTCCGTGGTGACTGGTGGCAGGTCAATTGCAGAAGGGGAGTGCATTGCACATGACATTAGTATTTTAACATAGCGTGTACTGTGGTGTGTTGCGTGTGCTAAGTCCGTAGCACCTTACATGCATGGCTGGAGGCCTTGCACCAACAACTTTGTGCCCTGGTTGCAAGTAGGTTTGACATTGTTGTCTTGTGTGTGTGGTTTGTCAATATTGCATACATTGTCAAATCCATGGGTGTGGTGATGTTAGCATATCCTACATTGTTTACTCCATGGCTGGAGGTCATGGAGTGAACACTCCTGCAGTATGTAAACTGGGTGCGATGTTCAAATGCTGTGTGCAGAGAAGTGAATAGGGTTGAATTGCATATTTTATCAGCTTGGGTAGTGTCCATTGCGCGGAGTGCTGACTACTGTACTGCACTATGAAGTATTGGTTTTGTGCACTTAATAGAGTGCTGGGAGCAGGGCCACTGTTGTGAAGATTTTGTGGTTCGGTTGGCAGTAACACCATAGTATGGGATTGAAAGTGGATAGGAGTGCCGGAGGCTGTGTTATCTTTCTAGATCCTGCTAACTGTTGCATGTTTCCATTCATGTATTATGGTGCAGAGGTTGGGTAGGAGTGCCAGTGGTTGTGGTACGGTTGTGGATTGTAGTACTTGGTCACATGTTTGCATGCATGGCTGCATTATGTTGCAGTGGGTGTGGCTAAGGCCTAGACTCTTGGGTGCATGGCCAAAGGCCGTAGGCCATGCACCGAAGAGCCTAGGCCTGGACGACACCTATCGCAGCCATGCAGTTTTCACTCTGCATCTCTCAGAGGGTGGTGACCTTTAATTATATTGTTCGTTCCATGGGTGAGGTGATAGTTACAACATCCTACAGTTTTCGGTGTGTGGCTGGAGATGCTGCAGTGACAAGTCCTGCAGTGTGCCTACTGGGTGCAGTGTTGGAATACTGTCAGTATAGAAGAGGGTAGGGTTGAACTGGATCTTCTATATGCTTGGGTACTCTCCTTTGTGCACATTGCTGGGAGAAGGCCCAATGTTGTGAAGATTTTGTGGTTAGGTTGGCAGTGACAATACTTTGTGAATGGATGTGGGTAGGGGTGCCAGAGGCTGTAGTATGTTTGAGGATTCTGCTAACTGTTACATGTTTCCATACATCGCTGTGTTTGTGTGCGGGTTGGGTGGAAGTGCCGCTCGCTATGTTACATTTGTGGATTGTGGTACCTGGCCATATGTTCGCATGCATGGTTCCATTATGTTGTGCTGGGTGTGGGCAAGACCGAGAGTCTTGGGTGCATGGCCAAAGTCGTTATGGGTGCCGCTCTGGATGATTTTGGATGTTGAAATCGTGGATTCTTTTGCAGAACTTTCTACTGGAGGCGCTTTGAAAGCACACGTAACGTGTACTCTGAGTGTTTAATGGTACATATGGAGTGCTGTACAGAAATGATAGTGTTGGATGCAGAGGTCTTGGATGTGATTGGTGCATGCGTGTGTGAATATTTCACAGTACCCAATGATGGATTGCTGCAAACATAACAGTGGAAAGGGAAGAAGGACTGTCCATACTTTACTGGGGCGCAGCCCTCGCTGTAGCTGGGAAAGTGCATGTGCCACATCCTGCCCTTGAACATGGTGGCCATGGAAATGGAACTGTGGGGATTATCCAATCAGATGTTCAGGGTGTGTTTCACAGGAAGCGGCGGTACTATCGTTCCCACTACTCAGTAGTGTGGTTGGCAGAGATGGAGATACGCACAGTGCTGATCGTGGGTGATACCTTTGTGCACGATCTGCACAGGTATGCCGTGTAGAGGCACTGCTGATAATTTTGGGTTGGAAGGAGTGGAGGCTTAGCAGTTTCGGCGGTATGGTTCACCTTTGCAGATATGTGGCCTCTGTCGCTCCTGTTGATGTTGTCGTGGTGCATTACAAAATCTTTGGGTTACATGTCATGTGGACGTGTCGTGTGGATGTTTGCTCCGTCACTTGAAGAAGTTGATGAATGCAGTGATTTTTCCCACTGCCAAGGTGATTTCCTCATGCATGCCACCAAGAGGAGTATGGGACCATGCCGGTGTCATTTGTCGCCAGCCAGAGCTCGGCAGGGGTCATATAAACAGAAGCATGTGTGAATTTATGTGCATTGATGGGATGTTCTCCACCAACTACGAGATCATGAATTCGGAAAATATGCAGTGCATGCAAATGGAATTTCTTTGACGGCCGTTGGCAATGCCATTTTCTTTTACACTGTGCAAGAAGCGTTGACCAGAATTCAGTAAAAACGTAGGGCGGAGAAGAAAACAGCAACTTGTATAAAGAGAAAAAACAAAAAAGGCTCTTTGCAAGCACGTACAAAAAAACTCTTCAGAGCCACCACTAAAGATCAAATTCTCTTCCCTGTTTCAACTCCCCCCCCCCCCCTCTCCCGTTCCTAGCACGATAACTCTGCGGTAGTTTCAGGATTACTCGTGTCACATCCGGTCCTTCTCAGGATGGCAGCCATGACAATGGGACTGTGGAGGCTAAGGCATTGCTCAATAAGGTTTCGGGTTGTGGTGTGTACGGAAAAACTGTAGCATATGGTCTATTTGTACAGAGAGATGCAGAAGCCTACGGTTCAAGTGTGCAAGGTAAGGGGCAGGCATCCTGTTTGTATGCATGGACTGTATGTACTTGTTTTACGTTGCTAAGATACATTCAGTGCTGCTCTTGTGCGATATTTTTACAAATTTTGTAGGAAATGGGTTAGTGTGGAATTTTTTATTGTGAAGTGTGCACAGTAAGTGGCAGGCATCCTGTTTATATGCATGCAATGTGTGTACTTGGTTTAGGTTCCTAAGATACAGTCAGTGCAGCTTTTGTGCAATATTATTACTATTTATGTAGGAGATGGGTTAGTGCGGAAAAACATTTATAGCATTGTCGGAAGGAAAGAAGAGAGTTCCTGTTTGGATACTACAATGGCCGATATGGGTAAATGAAAACGTTGAAAGCATATACCATTGAAGTGGCAGTTGATGGTAGGTGATGGGAGAAAGAACAGCATGTTTTTTTTTTAAGTACGTTACGGATGTTCAGTGCCAGATACCGTGTTCAGAGACACTTACAACAGAGTTTTAAACATACTGTACAAAAAGTATTCATACCTCTACTTAGTGGTGATTGCTGTCTATGTGGATGAATGTGGATGCAGAAATCTTAGATAGTTTTACTCAACTGGCTAGTGGAGGAGATTTCGATGAACACAACACTTGCAGTCTGAATGTGTAACGGTACATATGAAGTGTTGGACATAACTGACAGTGTTAGATGCTGACGTCTTAGTTATGATTGGTGGATGCGTATGTGACTATTTAACAGTACCCAATGAGGTAGTGCTGTACATAAAATAGTGGAAAGGGAAGAAGGACTGCTCCTGCTTTACTGGGGGCTGCCCTCACGGTACTTAGGGAAGCGCACCTGCCACAGTCTGCGCTTCTCAGCATGCTGGCCAATGGGAATGGAACTGTGGGAATTATCCAATCGGGTACTGAGGGTGTGGTTCACAGGAAGGGGCAGCAATACTGTTTTTCATTACACTGCGTAGTGAGGCGGACTGACATGGAGACGCAGTGTGTTGATTTTGGGTGGTGCCTTTGTGGTAGATCTGCAGGTACGCCCAGGAAAGAGACTGATGGCGATTTCGGTTTGGAAGGAGGGGAGGCATTGTGGTCCGCTGTCAATGTCTACAGTTTTGGCACTATGCTTGGACTTTGCAGAGAAGTGGCCAGTTTCGCAACTGTTCATGTTGTTGTCTTACAGTATGGTGGCATGCATTTGGGTTACGTAACGTGTTCACGTTTGTTCCTTCAACTAAAGAGGTTGATGCATGCAGTGAAGAGGCTTTTTACCACTGCACAGGTGGTTTTCTGAGCCAAAACGCCAAGAAGAGTATGGGACTATCCTAATGTATGTTGTTCCCAGCGAGAGGCTGGAAGGTGTCTCCAACAGAAGCATATGTGATTTTTTGTCCGCTCATGGGATGTTCTTCTGCAACAATGACATCATTAATTCTCAAAATAAAGAGTTTTTCCATGCAAATGGCATTTCTTTGTCCAGCATTGGTGATGCTGTTTTGTTTGCCCATCTACAGGAGGCGTAAAAAGGTTTACTGTAAGAATGTGAGAAGAAAACAGAAAACCCTATAAAAACCAAAAATAAAGGTGTTTCTCTAGTCACCACTAAAGACGAAATCCTCTATCCTGGTTGCAATTTATTCCCCCATGCCCACACACAGCACGAAAGCCACATCTGGGGCTTTTGAGGATGGCGGGCATGGAAACGGGACTGTGGAGGCTAAGGGATTGCGCAATAACATTTCTGGGTGTGGTGTCTATGCAGAGGAATGTTGTACAGAACTGATAGTGTTACATGGAGAGCTGTTTAATATGATTGGTGGATGCATGTGTGACTATTTAACAGAACCCAATGAGGGCGTGCAGGAAAGAAGTTAGTAGAAAAGGAAGAAGGACTGTTTCTGCTTTACTGGGGCACGGCCCACGCTGTACTAAGGGAAGCGCACGTGCTACATACTACCATTTTCAGCATGCTGCCAATGGGAATGGGACAGTGGGGATTATCGGTACTGAGGGTGTAGTTCACAGGAAGGGGCGTTAATAATTTTCTCCATTACTGCGCGTAGTGAGCCGGCCTGACATGGTTGCCATTACTTGCAAAGGTAATGTGGCATAGCAGAATTGATCCGAAATCAATTACAGGTCAAAGCTATGTGGCCCGCTACTCTGTTCTGAAAAGCTACAAACAGAATGCAGCTCAGTTCTACAGTGTGGCCTTTTGTAGGTCTGCTGTGGAGAGCTTGCAACCTGAAAAGAGGCCTACATTGTTTAACCACATACATACATGTGCAATGGCACATTGTGGAGTGTTTGTAAGCGTGTACTTTCCCATTAACACTCTGTAGATTGCAGAACATTACACTTTTCCGCTGCCCGAGGGTCCGGATCGTGGCCGCGAATTAAGGGCCCACGCGCAGCGAGGGTGTGGTCGCATGGTGACTCGCAAATGTTCTCGGATGGGATGGCTGTCCGCAGGACGTGTTTTGGGCGGAATACTTTGTGCGCATTTGTATGGGTGTCTTATGCACACTGTTGGGATCTCTGGACTGCTGAATAGTGCGACACACATGCATCGACCATATTGGGACAAGCTGGATGTTTGTAGGGTATAGCAGGTGGGATGTTTATGTGTACAGCTACCTGTTAGATGTGGGTGGGTGCCTCAAACTACTTAAAGCTTGTCACAAGTTTCTTTGCATATGCTGTACAGGGGCGGTGTTACAAGGAGACAGAGGAAGAGATACGTATGAACGTACTTGCACAACAAGCAAACGTCCACTCCCACAACTAATTGTAGGTGGTTCACAAGATGTGGACATGCGGTTCGTACTGGCGTCGTACGGTTGCCTCCATTGTGATTGCGGATAGGCCGGGCAGGTGCGGTGTCCGTAGGACACCTCCCTTTTGCTTAATTGCAGTCATTCCCACCAGTGCGCCGCCGAGTCATAACGGGATTTTAAAAACAAAGGAAAAGCCACATATACACTCGGCAACAATTTACATAGCAACTTTTATTTCCACACATTCATAGATACTATTAGGAAAGGGAAGGTTTAGCAGAAGTGGATAAATATTGTGGGGAACTGGAGATTTATACAAGTTGGTCGTGAGGGGAGGAAGGGATTGAGGTATCATCATAACGTCTCTGATCACACAGATTTTGAGGGTATTGGCAGGCTGTGAGAAGGGGAAGGGGTACACGTGCAGGTCGGGCAGTGGCATTTTATTTTGTCCATAATATGACCTTGTACGCAATCTTTTAAGGCAGCAAAATTGTTTGCCAATTCCTCAATTTTGGCTTCCAGGCTGTCCACTTTGCCATTTACAGAGTTTCTTTCCTTTCCTGTGCTTGTATGCTGTTGTGGAAGGGGTGCCGCTTATGCTGCATTGCTTTCCTTTCCTTTCCAATATGTTATCTTAAAGAAAAAGAAATCTGTTGGGTGTACATGAAGCAATAGATATTACATATTTTACCTTTCAGAGTGCAGTGCGCACCAATGGAGTTACTATCGTAAATCATTGCATCATGAGGGAAATTCTCTTGCAGACACTCTAAGGTGCTTGCCATTGCTGCGTAAAAAAAGAAACGTTATGGTTATATACCATTGTATACTGCACCATCTGTGCAATTATCAGACACAATTTAGTGTGCTTACTACGTTGTAGTGATGTTCTGTTAGTACTTTCCAGTCCTTACTCTAGCCGTTCGTTAAGATTGTTGAAGGCAGACGTCACTTCTCTTATTGGTGCATTATGTTATGTTGTACTCCCTATGCCTTTGTTCTGTTTCTTTCCTAAGTACAGTTTGTAGACCTAATGTATTTTCCCTTGCAATTCACGTACATGGTGCCATTTGTATATATTCCTTGTGTTTGCTGAATGGCACCACTATGTAAGAGAACCTCTGCCTTTCTGAGCAGGTTGGATGCCACCCGATATCCGTGACCAGACGCATACTCCGCGACTGCTGTGCACATTAACATGGTGCCAGCGGGTTCAGTAGGTTCTATGGTACACTTTTACAAACTAAGGGTTTCCTGATAAAAACCTATGAAATTCAGTGAAAAAACGTTGTTACAGGGACGTTATGGTTACAGGTAAAACCAAAAAACCTCAACAATTCGCCTGTTATGGTAAGCTATGCAACCATAACTCGCGCCACCACCGTGCACTGCTAAGACTAACACCCAGGTAGCTTTGAATACTGCCAGGAGTTCCAGCAGGTTGATGTGGTTCTGTGCAGTGATGAGTGTCCACAGCCCATGTGCTGTGTGGTGAAGGTAATGTGCCCCCAACCCGGAGAGTGATGCGTCTGTTGTAACGATTGCTTGCGCTTCCGGGTTGTGGAAGGGTTTTCCCTTTGACAGGGTTTCCTTCGACCACCAGCGTAGGTTCTGAACTAGTGTCGGCAAAACGACCACTAGATTGCCCCACTGACCGCTTGTCTGAGACCATTGTTTCGCCAACCACTCCTGCATGGGGCACATGCACAGGCGTACGTGTGGGACCAGGTATATGCACAACACCATCATGCTTAGTAAAAACATTGCTTTGTGTACGCTTATCTGGCGACCGGCTTGATAGGTCAGAGTTTAATCCCACTGTTCAGTCCATTGAGTAACTGATTTCACAACGCCATGGTAAAAAACTTGGAGTGGGGAAACGTATTCAAGATAGAGCCCAAAACAAACAGGCAGTTGGCAATCCATTAGCTTCTGAAACAGGGGAGAAGGAACAAGTTACTTACCTGTAACTGTTGTTCTCCAGCATGGGTCTGGCATGGATTCATATGCTCATGAATATTCCCCCGTCATCAGGCTGGGAATCCTCGGTAAAGAAAAAAATCAGTATCAGTTTCGTTTCTGATCTGTCTTTCTTAGTAGTAACCAATCACTGGTCTCTGGGTCATACTGTCCCCAGCCAATGACTGCCCTCTCCCTAAGCCCCGCCCTTGGCAGCCATCCTCAGATTTGGTAGCACGTAAAGTGGCAGTATGACCAAGTGAAGAGCCGCAGAGGGTAAGGAGGGAGGGTTCGCATGTGAATCCATGCCAGACCCATGCTGGAGAACAACAGTTACAGGTAAGTAACTTGTTCCTTCTCCAGCATGGGGTTTGGCATGGATTCACATTCTCATGAATATAAGAATACATAGCAGTACACACATGCACAACCACGGAAGTGGCAAGGCGCAACATTAAGCATTACATAAAACTCAACATTAAGCATCTCTTACCTCCTCAACAGGCTCACCTTAAGCGAACAGGTTGCGCAGCACTGCCTGGCCGACTCTGGACTCCTCCCTGGAATCCCGGTCGACGCAGTAGAATCTCGTGAAGGTGTGCGTCGACCTCCACGTAGCAGCCCTACAGATGTCCAGCAGGGGCACACCAGACAAGAACGCCGTGGTAGCAGTGATCGCTCTGGTCGAATGGGCTCTCGGACGGCCGGGCAACGGTCGGTTTGCCAACCGATGACAGTGCATGATGCAGCCAGAGAGCCATCTGGAAATGGAAGCCTTCGAGAGAGCCCTAGCTTGGTTCACAGGTCCAAAGTTCACAAACAGCTGTGATGTCCACGTAGAACTTCAGCGCTCTAGCTACATCCAGCAAGTGTAAAGTCCTCTCGGCCGACGTTGAAGGCAACGGGAAAAAGACTGGTAACACCAAGGGCGTGTTGAGATGGAAGTCCGACGGCACCTTGGGCATGAAGGAGGGGGGCGTCCTCAGCACTACCCTCGTCTCGTGGAAAGTCAAGTACGGAGGCTTGCAGGATAGGGCCTGAATCTCTCCCACGCGTTGTGCAGAGGTGATGGCCACAAGGAACGCTGTCTTCCACGACAGGAACTTCAACGGAGCCGAGTGCATCGGCTTGAATGGCGGGCCCATGAGCCTGGTCAGCACCACGTTGAGCTCCCACGCCGGGGCTGGAGCCTTCACCGGCGGGAACGATCGAAACTGTCCTTTCATAAACTCCTTCACCAGGCGATGAGACAACAGGGACTACCGTCCTGCAGTTCTGGTGCATCGTAAAACCGCTGCCAGATGTATCTTGATGGAAGCATGAGCTAGTCCAGCTTTGGCCAGCGACAGTAAGTATGGTAGCACCTGAGGGGCTGTAATCCGTAGAGGGTTAATCTTCTGTGCACGGCACCAAACAGAGAACCTCTTCCACTTGTGTCCGTAGCACTTGAGAGTTGAGGACGCCCTGACCTTTTCAAGAACCTCTCTGCAGTCAGCCGGGATATCGTACCCTCCAAACTCTAGTTCTGCAGGAGCCAGGCCTGCAAGTTCAGCGACTCTGGGTCGTGATGAAGAATGGCGCCTCCTTCTCTGGAGAGAAGATCTACGTCCGTCGGCAGTTTGACTGGTGGGGACGCTGACAAGTCCAGAAGATCCGGGAACCATATTTGTCTCGGCCACCTCGGTGCAACGAGGATCATTCTGCACCGGGTTCTCTTGAGTTGGTTGATGAGCCCGAGTAGCAACGGCAATGGAGGGAACGCATACAGGAACAGGCCGTCCCAGGGGAACGAGAAAGCATCGCCCATGCTCCTCGGCTGGGGGAACCTGCTGGCAAACCTCTGGCACTTGGAGTTCGTCGCCGTCGCGAACAGGTCAATTTGGGGTTTGCCCCATCGCCGGAAGAGTTGATCCACTTGATCCTGGCCTAGTTCCCACTCGTGGCACGAGCGAGCTCCCTGCTGAGTGAGTCGGCGATGGTGTTTTTTATTCCTGCTATATGAAAAGGCACCAGAAACATCCCCTGGGCAACGGGCCAGTGCCACAGATCCTGGGCTTCCTTGGGCTGTCGCTTGCGTCCAACGGGCGTCGAGGAACTCCTGCATAGGACGCAGCCGAAGCCTGCACAGGCGCACCAGATAGATGCAAGAGGACATCATCCCGAGGAGGGACTTTATGGACCTCACTCTGGCCACGTCCGTGGCCAGCAGACGCTGTACCTTTCCCAGGATGGCCTGCGGTTCTTTCCTCCGACGGCAAGGCCAACCGCGCTACTGTATCGAGCTTGGCTCCCAGAAACAGCGTGACCTGCAACGGAACCAGGTGGGATTTGGGGAAGTTGATGGAGAATCCCAGGTCTGTGAGCAGCCGGACGGTCTTTGCTGTGTGTTCGACGGCGAGTTCCCTTGTCCCTGCTCGGATGAGCCAGTCGTCCAGGTAGGGGTAGACGTGGATCCTCTGCAGGCGCAGCCGCGCCGCCATTGGTGCTAGGCACTTGGTGAACACCCTGGGCGTCGACTACAACCCGAATTGGAGGGCCTTGAACTGTTTGTGCTGCCCTTGGACTACGAACCTGAGAAACCTTCGGTGTCCTTTTAGGATGGGGATGTGAAAGTACGCATCCTCCAGATCCAACGATAGGAAGTCGCCTTCCTCCAGCTGGCCCAGCACGTGCTAGAGCGTGACCAACCTGAACTTCTGCGCCTTGATATATTTGTTTAGCCGACGCAAGTCCAGGATGGAACGCCAACCTCCTGTCTTCTTTCTGATGAGGAAGTATCTTGAGTATACTTTAAAGCCCCGGAGCCTCCTTGGGACGAGCTTGATGGCTCCTTTCTTGAGCATCGGCCTTACCTCTAACAGCAGTTGAGGGATGTGGTTTTCCTTCCTGGCCACGGGAGGAATTCAGGGGCACTTCTTTAGAAATTCCAGAGTTTGCCCGTGGGCCATGGCATCCAGCACCATGCTGACTAACTTTGTCAGCCGCCCTCCCACCGGGGTGCTTCGGTGGGGGCCCGACCTTGGAAGCAGCCTTGCCGCCTTGGCCTCCCGACGGCGAGATCCACCTGACTTGCCTCGTCCCCTGTAGGCTTCTTGCGACGAGGAGCGGGCTGTCTGACGGTAGGTCAAGGAGCCGCCACCAAATCCTTTGGAGACAATTTGCTTGCCTCTGGAGTTCCGAAAGGGTGGCCGCCGTTGCTGCAGAACTCCCAAGGCCTGAGCCGTCTCTGTGTCGGTCTTGATGGCCTGCAGCGACTCATCCACAGTTTTTCCAAACAGATTGTTCCCGTCGAAGGGCATGTCCAAAACCTTGGCTTGCACATCCTGGCGGAAACCCGTCGCCTTGAGCCACCCCCGCCGTCGAAGGCAAACGCCGTTGCCCAACTGGCGGAAACCGGTGTCGGCAATGTCCGTGGCCACAGTTATGGCGTGGTCGGACGCCACCTCACCCTCCTGTAGGATCGCCAGGGCCTCTGCCCTCTTGTCGTCCGGGAGGAAGTCCAACAGGGGGCGATGTTGTACCACAATTCCCTGTCGTAGCGGGCCACAATCGCTAGGGCGTTGGCCGTTTTAATCGTCGTCGCCGCCGACGAGATGACTCGTCGTCCCAGGGCGTCCAGCTTCTTTCCGTCGCCGTCCGGTGGGGAAGTTGAGGATGAAGCCGATGCGCCCCCCCCCCGCTTTCTTCTTGGCCGCTGCTGAGATGACTCAATCCGGGGTCGGCTGCGCCCTAAGTCACAACAGGGCGGCGTCGGGGACCCAGTACTTCTTGTACCGGTCCCTCTTGGCAGGTGTCGTGGACGGGTTCTTGAGGAGGGCAAGTCCCTCATCCCAGATGTCATCCAGCAACGGCACCGCAAGGACAGTCTTCCTCTTGGCCTCGCGCCGTTGGTATAGGAAACCTTCCTTATTCTTTACCTTAGGGCAGAGCTGAAAAAGCGCGGATGCCCTGGCAATCATGGCGTGGAAGGAGCCAATCTCGTCAGACGGGGACGCCCGAGGAATCGGAGACGGGAGGCCAGTCACGTCGTCATCGTCATCCGTGCCCGTCGTGGCTGTGTCCATTCCCGTGTCGTCCCACGGGATCGGGGAAGGCGACAAAGGCTGTGAAGACCGAGAGGGCTGAAGGGGCACTGGATGAATTCTCCTCCTCTTGCTCGGAGGGCTTCCTGACGGACCCGGTACAGCTGGGTCATCCGTCAGGGTTAAGGGCAGTCTCGTCCTTATCTGTGTGCATAAGGCTTGGATTGCTGTCAAAATGGCCGCCGAGTTGTCCTGAAGCTCGGGTTGCGATGGGCGTGCCGGGAGCGACGGTTGTTCCTCCACAGGAACCTCGTTGTCATCGCCACCCTCGCTCTCATCGTCCCCCTCCTCGGGATCCCTCCCGTGGTGCTGGGCCTCTTCCAAATTCTCAGCCAGTTCCTCCTCGGAGGTTGTGTCCGTAACGGTCACCACCCCCCCCTCTTTTTCCACCGGGGTCTTCACGGGGGTCTTCTCGATGGGCTTGAAAGAGTATTGCCTTTCAGGAAGGAAGGGAAACTCTGGGCCCTGAGGTCGCCTCCACTGGGATAGCCTCCACAAACTTCGCCAGGGCCGCAGCGACTCCCTCAATAGAGGCCTTAGCCGGGTGGATCAAGGCCTTCACCGCCTTGGGCGCGCTTGAGGCCTTCACATTAGGGGGAGGGTCACTGCCTCGCTCCCCCTCGGCTGGTTCCTTCGAGAACGACCGGGGCCTCTCCAGAAGCTTAGCTGGGTTCTTGGATGTTCTCTTCCCCGAGCCAGAACGCTGGCTCGTGGTTGATGGCGTCAGTGAAGGTGCGCCCTGCCTGGCAGCCGAGGACCCTGACCGTTCGGCACTCCCTGTGCCCACGGACTCGCTGTGCTTTGCCTTCTGTTGGGCCCACGTCGCCGGGGCGCCCTCACAGGACTTAGAAGCCCGCTCGGACTTCTCCTCACCTGCTGGGCTCTTGCCTTCCAGCCAGTTGGAGAGGCGGGTCTGGCGATCCCTCAGTCCGATCCGACATGTTCCTGCAATATTGCACAGTGCTTCTCCACGTGCGTTTTGTCCTCATGGAGGCAGTAAAGGCATTTCGAATGCTCATCCTCCTTGAACACATTTTGTAGGTTGCATCCAGGGCAGATCCTGAACAGCTTGCCGGGGGTCAAGCTTCCCTTCTCCTGGGCCATGTTCTTCTCGTCCACGAGGTAGACCTCAGAAACTTCTGGAATCCTCCAAGAAGCGTAACTCGACGAAAACGTCACCCTGGAGGGGCATAGATAAATCCGAAACGGATCCCCGTTGATCGGAAGTAGAAACAGTGGAGCTTGAGGCTCGATTGGACCGAAAAATGAGATAAATCTCTTTGAAAAAGCGCAAAACGCAGTAAAAACTCGAGCTATAGCACGAGGACTCCCAACACTTGAACGTGCGGTAAAAATCTGAGGATGGCTGCCAGGGGCGGGGCTTAGGGAGAGGGCAGTCATTAGCTGGGGACAGTATGACCCAGAGACCAGTGATTGGTTACTACTAAGAAAGACAGATCAGAAACGAAACTGATACTGATTTTTTTCTTTACCGAGGATTCCCAGCCTGACGATGGGGAATATTCATGAGCATGTGAATCCATGCCAGACCCCATGCTGGAGAAAGTTAAAAATTACTCATTAACTGGAATGGATGACCAGGCTGGTATTTACGAAATAAATCTCGTCATACCACCCTCATTGGCTGCTGGCACAGAATCACCTATTCTGCTGACACATGCTCCAATTCTAGATCACACCGAGTAGGCATTCTTCAGTAGGAATTCTTAATGCCATCTTGACTGAGCCATCCACCGTTGTTAAATCCAATGCAAAACATTTATCTGATGTCCCAATCAATGATAGTTCGCTACTGAATAATTCATGTGATGAGACGGCGATTCCACTAACCGACACATCCCTAGAGGCACCTGTGGCTCTGGCGGAAACTACACAGATGAGCATGTCTGCTTAATGGGCCATCAACTCCGGCATCAAGTTCCCATAGATTTCGGCAACAAGTTCACTTTCATGCTACTGCAGCATCTCACTTAAAGCAACCGATTATCAACAAGGATGAACCACCAGTATCCTCATTGGGACCCATACAGCACTATGCTAGTTCTCCCACGTAGAAATGTTAGCCAGCCCCAAGGATGTAACTTACTTACATTCTCCAGTATCATCACATGGACTGCAGCATCCAAAAATGCTGGCTGAAGAAAGGCGCTTCCCTAACTCTTCCCTCCCCCTATATCCATTGGAGGACACACTTATTGATCTGAATGAACAGGAACTCCAAATGTTCCCTGTTCTAACACAAATCCTTTACCTGTTAGACAGAGGACATGAACATACACACAGAGCCATAAATGCCCTCAGCATATATATGTCCGACATTCTGATTAAATTAAGCAAAATAGAAGGTTATACGCTAGCCCAAGAAAAATGCCACTCTTTTTGGGTGACGCAGTCATCGAATGGATTTATCATCCCCCAAAAGAGGCAGGAAGTAGCTTCTACCACCACGTAAGCAAAGTTCATACAAACATCCTCACTCAAGTAAGTCCAGAAACCTCCGCTCAGATCTTATGCGCAAACTTTACTACAACAAAATCATATGCCAATTATGAGTGTCATTACACCTCAGCCAGACTACACGGAGGTTGCTAAACTTCAGCATGAGCGCATCTTGGTCTTATAAAACATCTTGGTATCCCTCGATTTACTCTTTGGGGGACAAGCACCATGCAACTTGCCAAACAGCGGATTGGCTGCAGACACTCCGGACAGCCCCTCAGCTCGAACCGATTTAATAGACTTTAATGCTGGTTTAGAGAACATCCCCCAGTCCCTACCTGATGAAGAAATCTTGCAAGGTGGACCACAACAGAACATTCATTTTATGTCGTGAAAGGCTAAAAAACTCCACCAAAGGGCACTAAAAAGCCACCTCCAAACCTAATTCTTAAATCCAAGCCCCAAAATATGCCAAGCACAAAAATTAAAGGGCATAAAACCATCATTTACACAAAAAAAAAAAAAAAAAAAATCGGTCTCATCTGAGGATGCTGTCATGGAATTAAATCAATTGAGTGTTGAAAGTCAATTACACTTAGACATAAACAAAACCAAGCAAACTAAGCAGCTGAGCTAGTCTTCTCCTCCATCTCAGGTGAGTGGCAACTTGCCAGACGGACCTCCAGATGCCCATAATTTAATATCTGGACAGGCTGATGCACCACCACACCACCACCACAAGGGGTCTGTTGTTGATACAAACACAATTACTTAAATTCTTTGAGAAAACAGCCAAGAAAACGACCACAACCTCCTCCCAAACAATCATTGCCTCAAACCTTGCTGCCAATCTAGCTCATCCTGGTGACTCCTCAGGTCTGCCTTGCAGCACAAACAACAAAGAAAATGGTAATGGTCCTAAGAATTTAGTCTTGGGACCTCCATCACGAATAGAACCAAGCGCTGTTGCATGCCAGCCTGCCTCCCAGGACCACGCCTTGTCTTGTGTATCCTTGCCAACACTTGACAGAATGTCTACTGACAGTCAGTCTGATTCTATTTCTGGTCGAGTTGCCCCGTCCACAATACCGGAAGGGATCTCCTCAGAGATTAACCTTGTGCTAGGATGGGGTGTGAATCCACTCAAGATTGACAAAGCTAATCTAAATCGATCAGCACTTACGAAAATGTTTCATCACATCCCAGCTTTACGTAATTTGATTTCAGATATCGACTGGATCAAATTGCCCCGATTTCCCAATCAGCGAATGCTTTCTAAACTTCAGACACCAATTATAGCTAAGCTCATATGGGATTACCAAACTGAACTTGATCTGCTAGGGTACAATCTATTTGCCTTTCAATCTATGGACGATGCAACAAACTTTATCGAATTCCAACCATCGATGCTGGTTCCTCCAACAAAACCTAACTTAACAGATCAACACATTTCTGTGTTGAATGATAAATTAAGGGAACAATGTGAATTCGTTTTTCAAATATTGAAAGGTCTCGCTTGGTTAGAACCCCTAATAAGATCCATGGCCAACACCAACCCACAGTTAGGAAAATCATAAAATAACACCCTACCCTTATGCTCATGGAATTGCTGTGGCTTTAACAATCCGTTTGGCTGGTTCTCTACACTGCCCATTGTAGGCCATCCGGCACTCCTATTACAAGAAACAATGTATATGAAAGACATTCAAATAGATGGCTACACTGCATACTCCCAGCATTTCCCCTTTAGCTAGCTCGATGACCCTGTGGTGGCTTGGCGATTTTGGTTAAAAATAATCAAGAAATGCATTCTCATCTAATTTGTGCCTCGCCTGAACTACTAACAATCGAAGTCTCCTTTTCTTCTGTACCAACTCACTCCTTTTTGGTTGTTTCCTTGTATTGGAATCCTGGTTCGATCCATATGGATCTAATAATTCACAAATTAAATACGGTTATTACAGGTGCCTTTATTAAGAATCCAAACGTAGAAATCATAATTGGAGGGGATTTTAACTCAGCATTGCACTCAGACACCCCTATAAATGCTGACAAACAAAGCCACCAGTACTCCATCATTTCACAGGAGAGAGGTTTACTCTGGGTGAAGTTTTTGGATGTGTGGGATATACAATTGATTCCTTTTAACTCCAACATGACCCAGATGGCTTGGTCCCGGGGGAAGTTTTCTTCCTGTATAGACTACATTGCGCTTTCTCGCACCTTAGCATCGAAATCTAGTCTTTGCTCTATTCACAACTCCAACACAAGTGACCACTTTTTAAAAATAAAATTCCATTGATATCATAACTCAGATTTACAGACCTATACCAATATTGGCGTTACCAGTGATTGATAGACACATGATGTCCATACGGTGGAAGCAGTCGTTGTGTAGACAATTTACTTATTTAGTAAATCGTGATCTTTGGATCACTGATGAGCTACACATCTCAAATGCCGACTGTGCGCTCTATGACGTCTGGAACGAGCAGATGATTCACCATCATTTACGTCAATTAGCACTCTAAAAAGTTCCTCGACTCCTCTGCTCACCAGAATACATAGAGTTCAGCAATTATCAAACTAAAACGTCATAAAAATGCAGCAATTCGGACCCTAAATACAACAGCTGTCAATTTTGCCGATTATAAGGCAAAGAATGCAATCCTATTGAGATTTAAAAACGACATTAAAACTCTCAAATTTGACCAACATTTAGAAAGGAACCGAAACACGATAAATCTCCTATGCAAAAGAAAAACTCAAGAAATTTGGGCTCTTCTTAGGAATCCAGCGGGTAAAACATCTCTTGTGCTTCAATCCTCTATTAGTGTCCACACGTGGGTAGAGTACTTCAAAAACAAACACTCCCTGCCACAAAGATTTACACCTTTCCAACCACAATCATTAATTTCCTTTATGCTTCCCTCTAGTCCGTGGGAAGTTGAGGATGTGTTAGCGGTCATCATGAAACTCAAATATTCCATGGTGGCAGGCCCTGATGGTCTCCCACCGTGTGTTCTAAAAGATGACCCTCACTTTTGGGCTGTAGTCTTGAAGCACTGCTATGATCATATCTTCCAGTCGAGGAAGATTCCAGAATCTTGGGCGACATTTATAATTATACGTCTTCACAAAAAGGGTTCTATAGGTAACCCAGCAAATTTCCAACCTATCGCTCAGATTGATGTTGCAGCAAAGGTCTTTGCGTCTCTAGTAATTAACGAGCTGAACCAATTTATTTCCATCCACCAAATTCTCTCACGCTTTCAAACAGGATTTAGGAAGGCGATGGGAACCCAGGTAAATGCAACTTTACTATTGCATATCTTGATATCATCTCACCAGTCAAAAACAGACCAATTTTTATGGCCCTGCTCATTCTTCAGCATTTGATAGTTTAAGAAGAGGCCTTCTGTGGACAAAAATGCAAGGGTACCAAATTCCATTTCACATTATTGCTATGATTGCACTACTACATGATCGCACCAATTTCAGGGTGAGAATTGACCACACTGGGTTACTAACTAACCTGATTTCCACCAAGATTGGTGTAAAAGAAAGGTGCAACTTAGCAGCCATACTGTTTAATTTATATCTTGCTGATATTGAGGAGTTGTGGGCAAACTTGGATACCTTCTCGTTAAAGCTGGGTGCATTGCAAGTAAATTGGCTAGCTTTCGACGACGATGTCATCGTGTTTGACCACATACCTTTTTGGCCTACAAAAGAAATTGCACCACTTTTCTGAATTCTGCGAACAACACAATCTGACCCCGAATCCTGCCAAATTAAACATAGTAGTCTTCACGAACAAAAGAAAGGTTATAACATATAAGTGGAACCTCGAGAGCAGCCCAATTTATCATTCATTTGGTGCGTTACACTTAGGTATAATTAATTCCATCTCTAAATGGCAGATCGCTATTACCATCAAAATTGCCCTGCTAATAGCTCAGATGAAGGTCATTTTACATAAGTTCTGTAGGTTTTCTTTATTACCGCTTATTGAATTCTACCTATTAAAAGTAGAATAAATGATTCTATATGGCCTCGATCTCTGTCTTTTACCAATTGGTGTTGTACTCTACACAATCCAAGGTATGATTTGGAAGAATGTTTTATACCTAGCCGAATCTCTTCCTAACGCAATAATTATACATGAACTTGGACTGTTCTCTTTTGCATCCAAACTTACTTGGAGAAGACTAGGCAATCTCACTAAAATGTTACAGCTCGCGCAAAACTTGTTATACGAGGACCTAGCAGCAATGGTATCAAGTGGTAATCCTGTATCTTTAAACTTATACTATAATCAAATGCTGGCGACTCGATACAATCGCAATGAGTCCAGGTGATTTGATAATGCGTTTCCAGAACGTGAAGAAACAACTATCAATGTGCCTGGGCAATGACTTCAGACTTGATTGGCACCTACTAGTCCTACTCTGAATACGCAAAATTTAGACACAAACAAAAGCCTCATCTCCTGTACATAATTCAGCTGCCTTGCTGCCAAGTGAGGCGATTATACATGCGATTCAGACTTATTCTATTTTCTATGAGAACACGCATGAAATATTGGAAAAATAATGCCACTGTACATAATAATGATAATTGCAGATTTTGTGGAATTGATAGGGAACCTGAAACATTGAAGCACTGGACTCTTAATTGTACCTTTTTTGATCATGATAGGGTCTTGCTCTTGTGTCATTATGTCAAAAGTGAAAAACTATGGATGCACTGTATGTGGGTGAATAGTAAATCTTTGATTCTAGCCCTAGGACGTCTTTTAAAGACTATTGAAACCAACCTCGGTACATGGGAAAACTGCACCGAGACACAAGTTGAAGAGTTACGTTGAGTAAATTGCTATAGAGAATTGATCTAAGTAATAGATGCTACAGCACTAATCAAGTAGCAAATCATATAACTATCGGAATTCTTTGAGAGGCTTTGGTAACATTATACGGGGCCTCTGGCCCATTGAATGTCAAGTTAGATATACAAGTAAGCATCAAACTGCTGGTTCATACCTTGGTGATCTCCCCAAAAAATGTTTTGAAAGCCTGTGTTGTATAATTAATTTGTGTCTAGTTAGCATTTTATGTTAGTTTTAATTTTACTTTGTTTACACCAACCTTATGTAAAAGTGAAAAAAGTTTAAAACAATGTTTTTATATTGCTCAAATTCATCAAAGGCTTTCAAACCTAAATCAAATTAACTATGTTGTAAACTTTTTATTATCATGTTTCAAATGTGTTGTAAAGGTGCTCCCACCAAAAACAACAACAATAATGCACCCTGGAGGGCCGAGAGCTCAGGATCGCTGCTGTCCCAAGCTCCAGGGTCTTCAAGCCATGACTGACACAGAAGACCGGTGTTCCCGAACCACGGCACTAGGAGGAAGAAGAGAACTGATGACCCATTAAGCCCGGTCCCACCACCTTCCCCAACGAAGGCCACCGTGGGAAAACAAGTCAGCATTTTTCACTAAGGAGATGGAGAACGCTAACAAAGTGGATCACGTAATCAAATGGGCCCGGTTGGCCAATAGAGACAGACTAACCGAGATATCCAAAGAAGGTGAAAGAGAAACCAATACCCTGACGGAGCTACTAGAAACCGGAAAGTAAGCAAACCACCCAAAGAGGATGAACCACAACTTACCCTAGGACGGGATACCAGAAGCAAGAAAGAAGCAGGAGAGCCCGGGAGGGGTGTACTTTAATGAAGAATTCCTCAAGAAGAACTTACTTAGCAAACTGGTAACGTTCTTTCGATGGGATGTTCCTCCGACGTATTCCACATCTATGAAGTTGTGTCCAACAGCTGTGCATTTCGGAAACTTTTGAGTAGAGGGCGTCTTGCGTCGATCCCATGTCCCTCGAAGGCCTCAGTCGATGGTCGGTGTCACCGGATGTTATATACAGGACGCAAGGCGCCCGTTGCCTCAGTTTAGGTTTTTACCTCAGAACGTGTGACACCAGTCTCCTGCCAGTGTAACAGCCTACAGCCTTGCGGAATGGAAGCATGGAAGCTGTAATCACAGAGGAAATTCTCCAGACGGGCAGGCTGGGAGGGTGATATGGAATACATCAGAGGAACATCCCATCGAAAGAATGTTACCAGTGTGGTAAGTAACTTGTTCTTCGAAGGGATTGTGTCCTCAGACGTATTCCACATCTATGAAAGACTCCCAAAGCAGTACCACACTATGGAGGGGGGGGGGAATTAAGAATGTGAAATTTAGAGTACCCAATCAAATGGCTGAATAGAGGACTGCCTTACCAAATGCCCAATCCTGCCCATGGATGGAGTCCAGGGAATAGCGTTTAACAAAAGTATGGACAGAGGCACATGTGGCTGCTTCACAAATACTGCGAATAGGAGCACCCCTTTGTAGAGCAGTGGAGGCAGCCACAGCCCTAGTACAGTGAGCCTGTCAGCCTACCGGAAGGGTCCTTCGCCGCCAAACGGTACCATTCAGTGACAGTCAAAACAATCCATCTGGACAAGGTCTGTTTAGAAACAGCCTGACCCATGCGGTGTCCAGCACAACCTACAAACAGCTGATCTTCCACTCTGACCCGGGACATCCGTGAAAGATAAAAAGCTCAAAGCGTTCCTAGGATCCAACCTATGGAGCCTCTCCTCTTCCTTACCAGGATGCGGAGGAGGATACAAAGCCAGAAGAACCACCTCCTGGCTCAATTGAAATTCAAACACAACCTTCATAAGGAAAGAAGGTTGCACCCGCAAGACAGCCATGTCCTTATGGAAAACAGTAAAGGGTGGCTTGGCAGAAAGTGCCTGCAATTCACTCACTCTGCGTGCGGAGGTAACCGCAATTAAAAACAGTTTTAAAAGACAACAGTCTCAGCGGACAAGAGTGTAAGGGCTCAAACGGAGCTCCCATCAGGAACTTTAAAACCAAATTCAAATCCCAACCCGGCACCTGGAAAGGGGACGGTGGAAACACAGACAGTCCTTTCAGAAACTGTGAAATCAAAGGAATCTTAAAGTAAGAACACTCTTCAGACAAGTGCTTAAATATAGACAGTGCCGCCAGGTAACCCTTAATGGTACCCACTTGAAGGCCCTTGTGGGCTAAAGAAAGCAGAAAAGACAACGCCATAGGAATGGAACATTGGAAAGGATCCACATTCTGACCCCTGCACCAGTCGCAGAACCAACGACAATGGTACAGGGATTTCGTTGCGGGCCACCTGGCCGAAAGAAACACCTCCATTACGTCATCCGGGAGATCCCAATCCTTGTATCTCAACCTTTCAGATACCAAGCATGAAGGTTGATCGACCTGACCTCTGGATGGAGAACCTGACCCCCCCCTCCCGAGAGAGCAGATCATCTCGGTAGGGCAGACGGCGTGGAGGGCAGATGGACATGTCGAGAAGGTCCGGGTACACGCTCTCCTGGCCAATCTGGAGCAATGAGGATCATTTGGGAACCGAACCTCCGTAACCTCCGCAACACTTGAGGAATGACAGGGACTGGAGGAAACGCGTACAGCAGTGGGAAGGACCACTCCACTACGAATGCATCCCCTAAGGCTCATCTTGTGGGAAATTCCCGCAAACAAAATCTCTCGCACCTCTGGTTGACGCTGGTGGCAAAGAGATCCACTTGTGGGGTTCCCCAAAGGGCAAAGATCTCCAAAAGGGCTTCCTGAGCCAACTCCCATTCGTGAGAGACCGCGCTCTGCCTGCTCAGAGCGTCTGCCGCTGCATTTTCGTTTCCGGCCAGATGAACTGCCGAGATCGAAATTTCCTGTTGTATGGCCGAGAACCAGAGCTGCATCGCCTCCCTGCACAACGGGAGTGACCCTGCCCCCCCCCCTTTTTGTTGAGGTAATGCATGGCCACTGTGTTGTCCGTCACAACAGGGCAGTCTTCCCCCGCACAGATGGCAGAAAAGCCTTCCTAGCCAGCCTGATGGCTCTCAGCTCTAAAAGACTGATGTGGAGTCTGGACTCCGACGGAGACCAACGGCCGCTGGCTGTCAACTCGTTGGCATGAGCGCCCCATCCAGTGAGGGAGGCATATGTCATGATCGTCACCTCCGGCCACGGTTGCCAAAACGGCGCCCCCTTCATCAGATTGCCTTAGTCGGCCCACCATAAAAGATCCTGGCCGACCGAGATCGGAATCTGAACGGGATCCGACATCTTGACTGCCCTCTACCTAAGCCCCTCCTCTGTTAGCCATCTTCAGATTTGGTAGCACGTAAAGTGGCAGTAGTACCAAGAGAAGAGCCGCAGAGGGATTGGAGGGAGGGTTTGCATGTGAATCAATGCCAGACCCATGCTGGAGAACAACAGTTACAGGTAAGTAACTTGTTCCTTCTCCAGCATGGGGTCTGGCATGGATTCACATGCTCACGAATACAAGAATACATAGCAGTACACACATGCACAACCACGGGAGGTGGCAAGGCTCAACATTAAGCATTTCAACAACTCAACATTAAGCATCACTTAACTCCTCAACAGGCTCACCTTCAAGCGAACAGGTTGCGCAGCACTGCCTGGCTGACTCTGGAATCCCGGTCGACGCAGTAGAATCTTTTGAAGTTGTGTGTCGACAACCATGTAGCAGCCCTGCATATGTCCAGCAGGGGCATGCCAGACAGGAACGCTGTGGTAGCAGCGATCTCTCTGGTCGAATGTGCCCTCGGATGGCCGGGCAACGGTCGGTTTTCCAACCGGTGACAGTGCATCATGCAGCCTTCGAGAGGGCCTCCCCTTGGTTCACAGGTCCAAAGTTTACAAACAGCTGTGATGTCTTCCAAAAACTCTTTGTGAGGTCCACGTAGAATTTCAGCGCTCTAGCCACATCCAGCGAGTGCAAAGTCCTCTCAGCCAGTGGCGAAGGAGATTGGAAGATAATAGGCAACACCAAGGGCTTGTTGAGATGGAAGTCCGACGGCACCTTGTGCATGAATGAGGGGTGCGTCCTTAGCACTACCCTAGTCTCGTGGAATGTCAGGTATGGAGGTTTACAGGTGTGGGCCTGGGTCTCTCCCACTTGTCGTGCGGAGGTGATGGCCACAAGAAACACTCTTCCACGATATGAATGTCAACGGTGCTGAATGCAGAGGCTGGAATGCAGGACCCATGAGCCTGGTCAGCACCACGTTGAGCTCCCACTCCGGGCGGGGCCTTCACCAGCGGGAACGAGCGGAACAGTCCTTTCATGAGCTCCTTCACTAGGCGGTGGGACCACAGCGACGACCACCTAGGAGTGCTGGTGTAGCGGGCGATAGCCGCCAGATGGATCTTGATGGAGGCATGTGCCAGCCCTGCCTTGGCCAGCGATAGCAAGTACGGCAGCACTTGAGGGGCCGTAATCCGTAGAGGGTTGATCTTCTGTGCACGGCACCAAACAGAGAATCTCTTCCATTTATGCCTGTAGCACTAGTCGAGGATACCCTGGCCTTTGCAAGGACCTCCTTGCAGTCTGCCGGGATATCGTAGCCTCCGAACTCTAGTGCTGCAGGAGCCAGGCCTGCAGGTTCAGCGATCCCGGGTCGTAAGGTAGGATGGCACCTCCTTCCCTGGCGAGAAGATCTGCGTCTGTCGGCAGTTTGACTGTGGGGGGACGCTGACAAGTCCAGAAGGTCCAGGAACCATATCTGACTTGGCCACGCCGGTGCGAGAAGGATCATCCTGCACCGGCACTGTATGAGTTGACTGATGAGTCGCAGAAGCAACGGCAACGGTGGGAACGGTGGGCCGTCCCAGGGGAAGGAGAACGCATCGGCCATGCTCCCCAGCTGGGGAAACCTGCTTGCGCACCTCCGGCACTTTGTGTTTGTCACCGTCGCGAATAGATCTATCTGGGGATTGCCCCATCGTTGGAATAGCAAATCCACTTGATCCTGCCGTAGTTCCCACTCGTGGCACGAGCGCAGCTCCCTGCTGAGCGAGTCGGCGACGGTGTTCTTTACTCCTGCCAGGTGGAAGGGTACCAGGAACATCCCCTGGGCAACGGACCAGTGACACAGATCCTGCGCTTGGCGCCCCCTTGCTTCCGGATGTAGAACATCGTGGTGGTGTTGTTAGTGAAGACCCTCAGCACCTTGCCCTTGAGGGATGGGAAGAACGACCTGAGGGCCGAGAACACAGCCCGGAGCTCCAGGACGTTTATTTGTAGTGACCTCTCCACCGGGAGCCAAAGGCCCCTTGCATGGAGATCTCCGGTGTGCGCTCCCCATCCTTCCAGGGAGGCGTCCGTCGTCACCGTCTCCTGATGTGTCGGGTCTGGAAGTCCATACCCGCTGCTAGATGTGCGCGGTTGCCCCACCACCGGATTGCTTGGTGGAACATCTCGTTGAGGGAAATCTCGTCTTCGAAACTGCCCGCTGCTTGCATCCAACGGGTGTCGAGGAACTCCTGCAGCGGTCGCATCCGCAACCTACAAAGGCGCACGAGGTAGATGCACGATGACATCATGCCGAGTAGGGACTTGATGGACCTCACCCTGGCCAACAGCCGTTGTACCTTGCCCAGGGTGGCCTTCGTCCTTTCCTCCGACGGCGAAGCCAATCGTGCCACTGTGTCGAGTCTAGCTCCCAGGAACAGGGCGTCTTGCAATGGTACATAATGGGATTTCGCGAAGTTGATCAAGAATTCCCCATCCGTGAGCAGTTGGACGGTCTTCGCTGTGTGATTGACGGCGAGTTCGCTTGACTTTGCTCAGATGAGCCAGTCGTCCAGGTAGGGGTAAACGTGGATCCCCTGCAGGCGCAGCCGACGGTGCCAGCTGACTTCAATCCGAAGGGAAGGGCCTTGAACTGATAGCGTCATCCTTCGACCACGAATCGTAGGAACCTTCGATGTCCTTTGAGTATGGGGATGTGGAAGTAGGCATCCTCCAAGTCCAGCGACGATAGGAAGTCACTTTCCTCTAGCTGTCCAAGGACGTGCTGAAGGGTGACCATCTGGAATTTCTGGGACTTGATGTATTTGTTTAGACGACGAAGGTCCAGGATGGGTCGCAACCGCAGGTCTTCTTTCGGACGAGGAAGTACCGCAAGTACACTCCGGAGCCTCTTCGGGACGAGTTCTATCGCACCCTTTTTCATCATTGCTCGTACCTCCAGAGGTAGCTCTGGCATGTGGTTTTCCTTCCTGGCCACAGGTGGTAGACGGGACACTTTCTTTGGAATTCCAGAGAGTGCCCATGGGCCAGCGCGTCCAGCACCCAACCGTCGGTGGAGATAGACTCCCACACGCTGACTAATTTCGCCTGCCGAGATCCCACTGGGGTGCTTGGGTGGGGGCACGATGCCGCGGCCGGTTCAATCTTGCTTCGCCGAAGCCTTGGCCTCCTTGGCGGCGACGACGTCGTCGTCTTCCGGTCTTGCTGCAGCCTCTGTAGGCCTCCTGCGACGATGAACGGGCCGCTTGGTGGTACGAGGAACCACCACCAAATCCTTTGGGGGCACCTTGAGACTTGCCTCCGGGGGTCCCAAAGGGCGGCCGTCATTGATGGAGAGAAACCAAAGCCCGGGCCGTCTCGGTGTCCGCCTTGATGGCCTGCAGTGACTCGTCCACTGCCTTGCCGAACAGGTTGTTCCCGTCGAAGGGCATGTCCAGTACCCTGGTATGCACGTCCTGATGTAAATCGGTGACCTTGAGACAACCGCGCCGGCGAAGGCAAACGCTGTTGCCCATCTGGCGAAAGCCGGTGTCGGCGACGTCCGTGGCCACTGTGATGGCGTGGTCCGAAGCCACTTTGCCTTCCTGCAGGATTTCAAGGGCTTCCACCCTCTTGTCGTCTGGGAGGAAGTCCAGGAGGGGAGCGATCTTGAACCACAGCTCCCTGTCGTAGCGCGCCATGATCATGAAGGCGGTGGCCGCTTGGATGGTCGTCGCCGCCGGCGAGATGACTCGTCACCCCATGGCATCCACCTTCTTCCCCTCGCCGTCCGGTGGGGAAATGGAAGTTGATCCTGTCGCCCTTGCCAATTTCTTCTTGGCCGCTGCGGAGACCACCAAATCTGGGGATGGCTGAGCACCGGTTGCGACGGGAGCGACGGCTGGGTAGTAGGGTCCTTCGTCTCCTCCACGGACCGCGGCTCGTCGTCAGCTCCACCGTCGCTTTCTACGTCTGCCTCGTCGGGATCTCTCCCGTAGGACCGGACTTCCTCAAACCTCTTGTCTAGGATCCTTGCGACGCCAGCCAGCTCATCTTCAGAGGTGGCATCTGTGTCCATTATGGCTACCGTGCCCCCCCCACACCCTTCTTTCTCCACCCGGGGTTTCAAGGGGGTCTTCTTGATAGGCTGAAAAGAGGATTCCCTCTGGGGTGGCAGGGAAACTCTAGGCCCGGAAGTCGTCTCCAATGGGGTAGCCTCCACAGCCAGGGCCACCACGACTCCTTCGATCGAGGCCTTAGCCGGGTGAATCGGGACCTTCACGACTTTGGGAGCGCCAGGTGCCTTCACCTTGGGGGGGGAGGGTCGCTGCCTCGCTCCCCCTCGGCTGTCGCCGTCGGGATCGACCAGGGCTTCTCCAGAAGCTTACCTGGGTTCTCCGACTTCCTCTTCACCGAGCCAGAGCGTTGGCTCGTGGTTGATGGCGTCTGACATTGCGCCCTGCCTGGCAGCCAAGGACCCCGAACGATCGGTGCTCCCGGTGCCGCGGACTCGCGGTGCTTTGCCTTTTGTTGGGCCCCAGCGGCCGGAGCTCCCTCAAAGGTCTTAGAAGACCGCTCGGATTTCTTCTCACCTGCTGCTGGGCTTTTCCCCTGCAGCTAGTTGGTGAGTCGAACGCGACGATCCTTCATTGTCCGTTCGGACATATTCTTACAAAACGCACAGTCCTTCTCCACGTGCAATTTGTCAGGCAGTAGAGGCACCGAGAGTGCTCATCTTCGTTGAAGACATTCTGTAATCCGCGTCCAGGGCAGCTCCTGAACAGCTTGGATCCAGACGTCGCGTTTCCTTTGTCCTGAGCCATGTCCACGCGGGCTAGGCCTCAAAGATCTTCCGGAATCCTCCAAGAAGCAAAACTCGATGAAAATTCGCCCTTGAGGGGCGTAGAAAATTCCGAAACGCGTACCCATTGATCGGAAGTGCAATCAGTGGAGCTTGAGTCTCAGTTGACCGAAAAAAATAAGAGTAAACTCCTTGAAAAATCGCAAAACGCAGTAAAAGCTCGAGAGCTTTAGCAGGAGGACTCCCAACACTTGAACGTGTGGTAAGAAAATCGGAAGATGGCTGCCAGAGGAGGGGCTTAGGTAGAGGGCAGTCATTGGCTGGGGGCAGTATGACCCAGAGACCAGTGATTGGTTATTAGTCGAAAGACAATTCAGAAACGAAACTGATACTGATTTTTTTCTTTACCGAGTATTCCCAGCCTGACGACGGGGAATATTCATGAGCATGTGAATCCATGCCAGACCCCATGCTGGAGAACTGCAACCACTGCATCTTGAGAGCCCACTGCAGAGATCTCATCCGCAGTCTGGCCTCTAGCATCAGAAAAATGCAGGATGCCATGAGGCCGAGCAACCTTAAGAAAAATGCAGGATGCCATGAGGCCGAGCAACCTTAAGAATTCGAAAGCCAGGAGACTCTGGGCACGTTGAAACTTGTCCACCATCTGCAGAATGTGATGAGGCCTCACCTGGGGAGGCGAACACTGCCCCAGGGACGTGTCGAGCCCTGTTTTGATGTATTGGAGCCGCTGGGAAAGTGTCAAATGTGACTTCATTAAATTTAGGGAAAAGCCCAGCTTGTGAAGGGAACGGCAGGTGACAGAGAGATGATCCAGGGCTTGCTCCGGAGAGCTGATCAACCAATCATCCAGGTAGGGGTAGACGTGAATCCCCCCTCTCCTGAGGTATGCTGCCACCACCACCATCCGCTTGGTGAAGACCCTCGGGGCGAAGGTCAATCCGAACGGCAGGACCCAAAACTGAAAGTGCGAGTCGCCAGCCGCGAACCTCAGGTACTTCCTGTGCTTGGGATGATTCGGCACATGAAAGCAACCATCCTTGAGGTCCACAGACACCAACCAATCCTGAAGTTGAAGGGCCTGGAGGACTTGAGAAAGAGTGACCATCTTGAACTTGTCTTTCTTGAGAAGCTTGTTCAACCATCGCAAATCCATGATGGGTCTCAATCCCCCGTCTTTCTTTGGGATCAGAAAATAAGGGGAATACCATCCCTTGTTCCTCTCCGCTACAGGCACCAGTTCTATGGCACCAGTTCTATGGCGCCTTTCTCCAGCAGGGATAGGATTTCCTGTAAAAGCAGCGGATCCGGGCGCTTCAAAGAGCTTCCCCGGTGGATTGTCGTGAGGCCGCTGAAGGAAGGGAAGGCAGTAGCCGTGGGCTATGATATCCAGAACCCACACATCCGAAGTAATGGCACGCCATTCTCCAAGATGCTGAGCAAGTCTGTCCCCAACTGGCGAACCATGGGACATGGCCTCATGACTGAGCTGGCGCGGCTGCCGCAGTGCCTGAGGGCGAAGAGGCAACTGCCCGAGCGGCTTTGGCACCCAGAGTACCCTGTTTTCCACCAGTTACTGTTACGGTGGGCCCTTTGACTGGCAGCTCCTCTCGATCTACCAAAAGAGGAGTAGAAACGAAAGTAACCTCCCCTCCATTGCTGTCCCCTAGGCCAAAAAGGCACAGGTTGACGTACTGCAGCGCTCAAACACTTCGCTGCAGCTTTGGAGGTCTGCAACCTCTCAAGGCTCTCGTCAGCCTTGCTGCCAAATAAATGAACGCCATCAAAGGGCATGTTCAGTAGATGGGATTGCACATCAGGAGCAAACCCCGACTTCCGCAACCACGCAAACCTGCCTAGTACGGTACTCGCAGCCATGGACCGGCTGACACAGTCTGCCGGGTCCAACCCCGACTGAAGGGATTCACACATAGCATCCTTGCCGTCACGCACGATGGCTAGGAAGCCATCCCTTTCCCCCCCCTCGGGAATATGCTCAGCCGCATAGGAAATACAGGTTCACAGTGTGTGTAAATCTTGCCAGGGCACATGTGGAGTTGACAGCCTTCAGTTCCATGCTCCCTGACGAAAAGACCTTCCGAGACCATCCGTTGAAATGCTTGTCGTCCCTATCCGGAGGGATGGTAGGGTACACCTGCTGCCTCGAGGTGGCCGCCTGAACCACCAAACTCTTAGGAGTGGGGTGAGTAGAAAAATAGCTGTGGTCGCTAACAGATGGGTGGTACTTTTTCGCCAATTTCTTATTGACCGCCGGAAGCGATTCCGGGGCCTGCCAAGCCCATGACACCCTTTTTTGCAATGTAAGATGGAAGGGCATTACCGGGTCAGAGGGGAGGACCTTAGTCCAAGATGTCAGTAAGGTCATCCTGAATAAAATCCTCAGGAGGACTGGACCACCCCAGGTATTCGCAAACCCTAGACATGAGCCGCCTGTAGGAAGAGTCTGCATGAGCCCCCAGCTCAGGCCTACCAAACTCAACCTCCGGAGAAGTATCCAGGCCACTGGCGTCAGGTAGGGACTGCCTCAATTCCTCCAATGGACTGTCACCCAACAATCCCAGAGCCTCATCCTGAGAAACAGGATCTCCAATGTCTGATCTTTCCTCCTCTTCAAAAATATCAGGCAAAGGCCCGGAAAACCCAGCCACAGCGACAGAAAAGGGCCTGGCATCCAATACCGGCCTTCTAGGCGTAGAGGAAGGCCCCAGGAAACTCCCCCAGACACAATACGCCCAAACGCCGCCGAGGGCGGCGAGAGCCTCGACGCGGAGAGCCTTGTGAGAGGGCGCGACAGGAACCGTGCCGTGCGACTGAAAAATCGCCATCATCACTACGGGACCGAGAACCTCAAGCTTCCTCCCGACCCGGAGAGTCGCCCATCGAGTCATCGTCGGAAACCCTAGATTTCGATCCGGCTTACGGGACTTTTTCGATGGCTTACCTGCATGGAGCTTCCCCTTCCTTTCACGCAAGGCTGTGGCTGTAAGAGACTGGCATTTGGAGCAGTCGTCGGTGTCGTGTGACTAACCCAGGCACCATAAGCAAATACGGTGCGTGTCGGTCAACGACATCCTGGACTTGTAGTCCTGGCAAGTCTTAAACCCGGACCTTGGAGTCTGAGGGGTCAAAGAAATAGACATCATAAGAGATTCGAAGAATCCACGAGGCGTGTCGAGTTTCATGAAGCTAACACATTCGCTGTCGGAAAAAACAGAACTGAGGTAACGGGCGCCGTGCGTCCTATATAACATCCGGTGACGTCGACCCTCGACGGAGGCCCTCGAGGGACATGGGATCGACGCAAGACACCATCTGCTGAAAAGTTTCTGAAGTGCACAGCTGTGGGACACAACTGTCATAGATGTGGAATATGTCAGAGGACACAATCCCTTTGAAAGGAATATCCAACCAAGAGGCAAGAGCCTGGGCCAGACTGTGATTCAAAGCCACTGAGAGGGTGGAGAATCACACTAGCTGACCTGAAGTCTCTCCACCGGTATAAGGGAGACTGCAAACAATGATTACCTGTATGAAACTGAACAGCCCTGGAAGGGCCGAGCAAGAGACTGCACTTGCACAACTAAAAAACGTACAAATCCGTTGTACATTTAGTGAATGAACTCTTGCATTTAAATGATACCTTGCGAAGGGACATAGAATGTGGATGTGTTGAGACTGAAGGAACCAAGTCTAGAATTACTTAAGCAGATCAGTGCCTGAAAATCCAGAGAAAACCACATTGGGAAAGAACGTTTCTTTTTGCTGAGTTACTTGAGTCTTTGTGAAGGGACACAGGAGTCTTACACCTTTCGTCTATACTGAAAACAAAGCAATTGGCTTTAAACTTCATGAGTAGACCAAGGCCAGAAAACCCAGTAGGGCGTTGAAACCTCATGGAATTTGTTTGACCTAAGCACGAAGGAGCTAGAGGGACTTTGTATTTGTGTCAAATCCAAGGACCTTTTACTGTACAAGGCTGGGAATTCAGGACAAACTTTTCCAGTGATATTGTTTAGAGGGGTTCACGCCCCAGCCAGCATAAGCCAAGCAAGGGGGAGTAAGAGCACTTATCTGGGCCAATTTTTTTTTTCTCCCTTGTTAGTGGTAGGGTCAGTTAGAACTATAGCCTAGGTTTCGCCAAAGGACAAAGTTGAGTTTTGTAGGACGTCCCGACAAGCATACTTTTGTAAATTCTTTTAGAATAGGGAACTTACACCGTAGCAATAAAGCTAGGTGATGGGTTTTATTTTATTAAAGTTGAAACGTCTGAACAATGTCTTTGTCAGCGTCCTATCCCTGACCTATCATAGAACCAGCTTTCTCCAGAGCCTTGACTTCGGTACAACACGGTTTTCTGCCACAACTAGGGGCGCCATTAAAAAGAAATCACGGTTATCTGTGCGAAAATCTGACCGATTGAAAAACTGTGAACAATGTTTTTGCATTTGTTTAACATGCCAGTTATTGGCATTACAAAAACAGAATGAGATTTTGTTTTCTATTTGCAACATACGTGTAGACAGTGTTACTATTATCATTGTTATGATATTTACGGAGCACGGAACAAGCTTCTGGAGACGGAGAGCTTTACAATCATAGGGGGAAAACATTTTGAGGGAAACAAAGAAAAAGGGAGCGGGGAGCTATCGGCAGGGTGGGCAATTGGCAAAAAGGGATCTACAAGCAACCAGGGGAGGAAACCGCGAGGAGCAGATCACAGTCTCAGGAAGTCGTGGAGGGTTTGTGGAACAAGGTGTTAGGGAGGAGCCATTCCTTGAAGAGAAACATCTTGACCTCTTTCCTGAACTGTCCCACATGCCTTTGAAACAACTATTTTATTTAGCTACCAGTATGTTATTCATCTGACTTAGCAAATGTATTAGGTCTCCTTCCTTTTTCTTATGTTTAACTACTTTTTATCCCTCTGAAGGGACAAATCGGCAGTAAAATTCTCTTTTTGGTCCCATTCTCCCATATTTTCTTGCACCGAGAAACCCTAAACCCTGTTTAGAGGTGTTGGCCTTGCTCACATGCTGGAAACAGCATGTGAGCTGGCGACAGAGGGCAATGGCAAGTCTGCAACCCTGCCACAATGTAATATATAGTTTCATGGGGAAGGGGTAAACTAACCACCTGACATGGGAAGGCCACTAGACTAAGACACCTATAGGTGATCCATAGGTTATACTACTCCAAGCACCCTAGCAGAAAAAGGGATAGGTTTCTGTGGGAGGGCCCAGGGGAGGACGCCATGTGGTATCAAAACTGTGAAATGCGCCTTGTGAAATTGAGAAGTACTGGAGAATTGCGATTGTCCTCTATGGTCCCTGTCAGGTTTTTGTAATAAACAACAGTTCTAACTTGCCGAGTCCTCCGTTCATTCTGGAGAAAGGGTTGTTGGGCCCTTGGGAGTTGGACAGGTAAGCTCCTAGCCACCCCCAGACCTCTGGCATACTGTGTTTCTTTCACCAACACTAGTGTTGCTATCGATGGGGGCCAAAAGGCCAAAGCCTTATTGGTCTTGCTCCCTCTGGGACTTCCAAAGTGGTTCCCTAATCTTGCCAGATGTCAAATGATGTGTCTGCCGATAACCAACACCCTGTTCCATTCTCTCAATAATTTACTCCCCTTCACTCCTTTCCCTGATTTTACTAGTCCTCTCCTACTCTACTCCAATACCCCCTGTGAATCCTCTACCATTTATTTCTGATATTCCGCACTCCCATGCTCTCGTCTCCTCGCTCACCACTCTTCGCTCCCCTATTCTTACCATCTTTCATTGTTCCCTATTCTTGCTACCCATCCACTCTGCTACTCTCGCTATCCCTCGTCATTCTTGCTACTCTTACCACCCCTCCCATGCTCTTCTCACCCACTTCCTTACTCAAGGATAGTGTGCGTGCGCTGCTCACCATCCCTGGATATGGTGCCGTGCTCACCATCCTAATTAACTCACTCTGACATTTCTCCCCTGCACCCTTCTCCTAATACTCCTCTCCATTATCCTTACAGTCTTCCAGCACCCACTCCCTCTCACTTTACCTACTTGCCTCACTCCTACACCGGTCTATACTCTTTCATTGCTTCTTTCCTCACGCTCCCAGACTGCAACCACTCACTATCAATATCTCACCTGCACTTCTGCACCAATCTATGCTACCAACTTCCCAGCACTCTACTCTGTCATCCTCCCTCTGGTCTCTCGGTCCACCTTCACTCGTCCTGTCATCACCCATACAACCTACACTCTTCCTTTCATACACTCCCCTTATATGGCACATATCACTTACCATAATAGTATGTCTGATGCTTTTAAGTAATGGATGCCTTCTGAGGCTTGTGCATTTGTTTAGAATCACATGCTTTGCACAGATTAGTGAGCACTACTTGGAGAATGTAGTGAGTTGTTTGAAGGTAGAGCAGCAAAAATATATTTTAACACTGCCTGACCTGTGTGTCACTATTCGAATGTTTATCTAACAATAGTGTTTTGTGAAGGTATGAACTGAACTGCAAGTGGTAGCTTTGCAAATGGCATTGAAGGGGACATGTGCAATGAAAGCTGGAGTAGCCCCAGTGCCCATAGTTGAGTGTGTTTTGGCTTGAAGAGCAATGTTCTCTTGGCAATGGGAGAAACGTGCCAATTTAGGTGTAACATCAGGAGGACCTGTAATGGCGACGTCAGGGTCATTGGGATCATCTGGGTTATCATATCTCACATTGTCATCTTCACCACCCTGATTTTGTTAAGAGTCATGAGAGGCTTCAGTGTCAAGTTTGGGTTGCTCAGTAATGTCCACAAATGTATATAAGGGAGAAGGCTGACACCTTGGGAATTTAGCTAAACGCTGCCCCATGTGTAAGTCTAAGGTGTTTTGCCTAGTGGGTACTTTTTCGTAAAAGTTACAAAGAAAGAGACCTTGTTCATAGTGTCCTCTAAACATCCTTTAGACTAGGTACTTGTCTTGGGTGTTTCTGGTAGAGGGAACACAATAGCTTCAGGGTCTTCCCTAAGCCTTTTCTTTTGAAGAGATTGAGAAAAAGGGGAGGTAGCCCTAGTATATTGTGGCACTTTTTTTGGGACAGCAGGTGTGCGTGAGATGTGTTCTTGAGACGTTTTATGGTGTTTTTCCTCGCTAGAATTAGTTTTGTGGGATTTCAACATGTGTTTCGGAAACATCCGTCGGACTTTGATGCACATCCACTGGTGCGCCGTTCAGTGTTTTTGCGAGGTGCCTTCCACCGGCGTCCAGCCTTCTTTCAACGCATCAGGAGAACGGCTCGGGTTGGGTGTTTAAGTGTGTGAGACAGTCTTTGTCACCAGCAGTCTTCTCCATAGCAGCGCGCTGCAACTGACTTTTGGGGCTGGGCACTGACATGCGGGAAACGGAAAGTTCCCTTGAAATGTCTTCGGCTTCCGAAACTGAGCACTCACTGCCTTGCCCTTCCAGGTGCAACTCAAAGGGGCTGGTTGGGGTATCGGACTCTGCCATCATGCCGTGGGCCGCCCACCATTTAGTTCGCTCTTTAAGAGTTTTGGGCCTAAATAACTTGCACGACAGAACACCCCTCTGGGTGGTCTCAGGAAGGCAGTGGTTGCACACTCGGTGTCTTTTCACAGGTACTTTCTTTTGCAAAAAGGAAATAATTTAAAAGGAGTTCTCTCCATTGCAAAATGTTTGTGAAAATGGAGCTAGACAAAGGCAGTATGATAGATGTTAAATGTTAGATTCATTTGTAGCGCGCACGTGCATCCATATTGGCGCAAGGATAGCACACAGGACAACACCACCCTACTTGAGCTTAGAAAAGCAGAGTTTTAAGGTGACGACGGAATTGCAGATGGATTTTGGTGCGTCTGGATGGAAGGCCATTCCAAAGCGTGCTCCCTACCACTGAAAAAGTCTTTCCCCAAACCTACAGAAGCGGAATTCGGGAATTTTCAACCAGAAACTCATTGCCGGAGCAGAGAGCCCTTTGTGGAATGTAGGGTAAGAAAATCCGCTCCCACCTGATAGTAGGCACTATGAACCAAACACAAAGATTTGAAGACTATTCTTTTTCCCACTGGAAGCCAATGCAGAGATCTCAGGACTGGCTTAATGTGGGAACCATAAGGAGTGGCAGTAACCACTTGATCCGCGCTTGCAGCAATCTAAACGACTGGCGACAAGCGTAAGGAAGGCATGGCATCAACAGCAATACAGACACAAGTGATCACAGTTCAAGGGTGTTTATTGAACTTTCGCAAGGGTGTGATAAACACCTATCAAAACCTCAATCTGCAGATGGGCGCAAGCTACGACCATCAAAAAATAATAATGCAGTCATAGTGGAGTCTCATCAAAATAAAAGGGCCTATACTAAAAAAACATATTGCCAATCCTTAATACTAATTTTCAAATAATGTGGGGGAATATGCATGAAAAAGAAGTGTTCACAAAATGATATGTCAGGATGCTCGGGCCATTGGCCTCCCTTTGTCCATATTTTCAGCACGGGTCAATCAAGCAAAGCACATGCTCTAGCTTCTGCGGCACGAGGATGCAGTTCTATTTCCACAGTTCAGCACCTTTTGTGTCCAAGCTTCTTTAATTCTTGCAAGTCTCTTGACTCAGAGGGCCTGCTGTGGAAAAACAACATGCAAACGTTCTTTTCCTTTCACCAGTATTCAATTTGGGGTGGGCTAGCGCCAAGACACCTCTGGGTGAACGCTGCGCTCTACAAATTACACCAACATACCCTGGAATCCCCCTCTTCCAGGCTCAGATCCCTTTCAAAACAATGTTCAGAGAATTCTTTCTTGGGTGACTCACGGTTCACCCCGGATCCCGCTACGCTGGGCTCAGATCCATTTCTTTTGCTCAATTAGTCTCCCTCAACTGGGCTCAGACCAATTGTTATGTACATTAAACTATCGAAGACTTTCGAATGTGAACAGGGTTTAGCTTGACCCATTGCATGACTACTTCGATCTCAACATTGCTTTGTCTTTTGGATACCTAACAGACTTTTGAATGAGCACCCAAGTGGCGCCGGACCACTCTGTGTAGGTTTTCTTTTCTTGGCCTCCCAAAGTTCAATGATAAAGTTCAACTATTCCTTTTGGTTTCCAATTATATTTGCGTTGCTCATCATAAACCTATCACACACGGTTCTCTTTATACAATGTTGCCACTCGAAACCTTGGTCCAAAACACAAGCTGGTTTGGTATTGGTCTCTCTGACTCACCGGCTGTGCTGTCTTCTGATGCTGCTTTGTTGTAGGAGCCAAGGAAAGTATGACGCGGCAATCTCTCCTACCCGCCTTGGTTATCGACGCAGGAGAGCCCTGGGTACCTCCAACACACTGCAGGTTTGATCAGCCTTAGTTCCTGGTCTTTGGTTTCTTACTTTCCATGGTCACGAAAGTAACGGTCCGTAGAGGTCAAGGGTACTTCACTCCTCGCAACCCTCTCTGGTCTCACCGTCTTTCTCCTTGTATTAAACTGCCATCTTGGAACTGCTGCTTCCTTGGGTGTTTTGCCTCAAGAGTGTGCTTTCGTGCTCGCCTTTTATCTGCGTGGGGAAGTATGATGGAAGTCTGTGGTGTGTAATGATCCGTAATTGCCTGACCTTGCCCAACCATGGTGGTGGGACATGTCGGGTATACAGCTCTGGTGTTAGTCCATTGTCGCTCACAGTGAACTGTCCGCGTGAAAGTGTGTCGGTAAAAGGGGACGGGGGTTGAGTTCCTCGGTATCCTACCTGGTAGGATGGGGAAAAGGTGTTATAGGGAAGGGGATACTGCGCCTCACCCTCCAGTGTCCAAATTTCACTCCCTCAATACCCTTCATCCAGGTGATCCTCCCACACTGGTCCACCCACAGGAACTGGATTCAAAAGGGATGGCCGTGTCCTGGCCACCTGGATGACAGATCCCCGGGGACTAGTGGTCAAGACATCTTCAGGTTTCTCACATAAGCGAGGCAGCTACTGGCGGATGTATATGAGCAGGCAGAAAAGGCAAGACCCTGCAAAGTACTTTTAGTAGGAAATGGCCTGTTCTACACATTCCGTTCACCTGAGGAGCCACAGAGAGAGAGGATGAAAGATAGACATCAAGATTTTCACTTCTGTCACTGGAATAGGAAAATCACCCAGTGAAGCAGGCCAGAAGGAAGAAGACCAAGCACCTAGATCAGAAGAAGCACCCACCACCATGACCCTCAGTCTTGTCACTGTTAGATTTGAGCCAATTGTTGCTCATCCAACCCTTCACGGCCCCCAGGCACTCACGCAAACAGGACACCTCTCCCTGGTCAATATCTAAATTGACCAAGATCTGAGTGTCGTCTGCGTAAGAGTAACACCTGAAGTTGTTGGGAGTGAATGAGACGAACTAAAGGCTGTACATAGATGCTAAATAACATCAGGGACAAGGCGGAGCCCTGAGGGACACCACAAGAAAGCATACAAGAAGATGAAAGTAAAGGAGGTAAATACAATGATTGGCCCCTGTCAGTCAAATAATCGGTAAACCAAGCCAGGACAGGAGCAGAGATGCCAGCTGAGGCCAGGAGGGACAGAAATATGGAGTGGTCGACAGTGTCGATGGCCGCCGAAAGATCGAGCAATATCAGGGCCCGAATCCCCTGATCGATTCCCCCCCCATCCTGTCGACCAACCTGGCCAAGTCAACCATAAAGTACACCTGGACACTCCCGGGACAGAACCCAGACTGAAAGGTGTCAAACAAGGAGCAAGATTCAAGAAAGAAGTGGAGATACCAAAGCCTCTAAGAGTTCCATGAACAAAGGAACCAAAGAGAGAGGATGAAAGTTCACCAAGACAGAAACATCCAGAAACAGCTTTTTAAAAAGAGGAACCACAATAGCTTGCTTAAGCTTTCACAGGATATGCCCTGAGTGGCAGGATAAGTTAACAGCTTGCATGACGCAAGAAATCATGCCAGGCAGAATGTCCTTCAGGACACTAAGCGGAACAGGGTCGGAAGGGAGCCGCAGATGTCAGCTAACATGGCCGTAGACACGCCCTCGTTGGAAAACACAGGAAAGGTTTACCAACTAGAGACTGCCCGCTGACCACTTTGTCTGAGGTCGGAATGGTGGTAAACTGACTCAATTGGATATTATGACGTATATCTGCAATCTTGGTATGAAAAAAGACTGCTAGGGCATCACAAAGTGACTGAGAAGGTCTGCTACCAGCATAAACCGGGCAGTGGATGAGAAGGATCTGACCACCGCAAAAAGCTCCCAAGAGCGATTAATGGCAGTTTCAACCTTTAGCATGAAAAATCCTGCTTAGTCAGCTGAATAGTCCTGTTGTAGTTCCTAGAGAGTATACCAAAGGTAGTCTTTTTATTGAGGCTATAAGATGAGCGCCATTTGTCTTCAGCTTGCCTTACATCCAATCGAGCCCCCTAAATTCTTCAGAGAATCACGGCTGGGAGATACATTTGCGTAGCTGGGTATGTTTAAGTGATGCCAGCTGATTGGCGGCATCACGAAGGGCCTGAGGGGGCGTGGCTTGGCAGCCATGGACTAGGCTGCTCTTCTTTGGAGCTCCCGGATTCGACAATTGATCCGTGAATTCGCACACACTGAAGTCGGCGATTTTGGAAAAAAAAGTGAACAAAGATCAATGGGAAAGGGAGCGGAGCTGAATGCATCGCCTTGCATGAAGAGCAGAGGTCAGAAAATGAAGTTATGCAACATAGTAACTTCTGACGGGGAAGGACAGGCTAATGGCAAAATGGCAGCGGAGTATGAACAAATGAAACGTCAAGAGCCTGCATCGCAACAACTGTAACAGGTGCTGCAGCGCGAATGGCCAGCGCATACACTAGGAGAGCGAGGTACAGGAGCGCCCGGACTACCGGGGAAGAAGGAGGATCTTGCGGGTGTGCGCCCGGACGGCCGGGAACAAAGAGGAGAGTCTTGCGGGTGCCAGCAGACTCAACCTCACAATAAGCGTAACGCACATGGTGATTTGGGGTAAGCGGCTCTCTCCCATACTAATTTCGAGCACCCGGACAGCTGATTAAAGCAGCACGAGCATGCCCTAATGAGGAAATAATACGGCACGGCAGATCGCAAGAGTACGGTGGGGGAGGGGCGGACGAGTGGAGGATCGGCCAAACCAAGGCAGAAACACCAGAGCATGACAGAGGGCTGGTCACTGCGCTGGGGAATCCCGCTTACACGGCGGGGCACGTCCTGCAAAAAACAATTGTATGAAGGACAGGATTGACTGGCCCTGCGTGGCCTGAACGCCCTCCACAGTGCTCATAATACTTTCTGCGGATGAACATTCAGTGTGAACACACGTGTGAGGAGCGCTGGAGCGCCTGAAATAAGGCGATTAAGAGAGAGCACCCCGTGGATGTCAGCAGGCCCACTCCTGGCACAAGCGAGCGTTTGAACTACGCCACGCATTCCGGAGCCCCACTGGACACACGCAGCAGGGGCCTGGAGGTAAAACAGAAGCGCGTTGCATAGTCACCTAGCAAAGGAAGCAGCTTACTGGAAGCGGGACAGGTACGAATATACTAGAATGAGTTGGTGACCGTACCACAATGAAAGCGCATTGCTCAAGTGGTGTGGACACGGGACTGTGGGTTGGCTGAGGCAGGGTGTGGGCACTCCTACGAGCCACAACACATGAACGCCAGGGTGCCAGAAAGTGAAGCACAGATGTGAACGGTCTTAAATGAATCCACTGCAGAATGACCCAACCACTGTGGCAGGAGGCGGGGATGCCCGCATCAGGAAACAGTGCGGCGACAAGAGCTGGGAAGTGATCCGCAAGCTGGTGGTGATAACACTTGGGCCTTGGGCCGTTCATGGGATTACAGAAGGGGGGATACACCGTCTAAGACCTGAAGACAGGTGGTAAACAGTGGAGGAATACAGATTGGAACGCGGCCTGTGCGCCAGACCTGAAGTAAATAAGTGAACAGAAATGTCGGCGAGAAGGGGTAAGGCTAAATGCAAACAGCCCACAATGGATATTTTCGCTAAATCACAGCAGTCGCCCAACGCTTCAGCGCAAAGTGGCATTATTGCATCCACTAGAGCGGAAACGCCGAGCGACAATCACATGATACTGGCAGCCATAACGGAACTGAAAGCCTCGTGGGGGACGACGATGGCAGAATTAAGGACTGCACTGGAAACGAAAATAGATGCAGTGGGAGTGGAGGTCAACTTACTAAGGCAAGATGTAAGGATGCTGGCAGAAAGAACCAGTGGCCTGGAGAGTGCTGTGAAAATCAACACAAACACCAGCAGAGACAATTCCAAGGCAGTCCACATATTGAAGCAGCAGGTAGCCAACCAGGAGAATCGAGCAGAGGAGGCGGAAGGAAGAGCGCGACACAATAATATATATATATAATAATGCGTGGTTGGCCTGCCAGAAGGGCAAGAGGGCCAAGACCCCACAAACTATGCGGAGAACATGATCCTGCAGGAGATAGGTGCAAACAAGCTCTCCCAAGGATTTGCGGTCAAACGCGCGCACAGGGCTTTGATGAGAAAACAGCAACCTGGAACCCCTCCGAGAGCAATCATAGTGAAGATCCTGAATTATAGAGACAGGGAAAAGATCTTGGAGTTCTCCAGGAAAGGAGGGACGATAAAAAGAGCATCTGCGACCATCACTGCATATCCTGATTACACCATGCTAGTCCAAAGACAACATTACAGCTATGTGGCTATTAAGAGGAGACTGCGCACGGCCGGATTGAAATATATGCTGCTGTACCCCGCTAAACTCAAGATTTTTTACAAAGAAAAAGCACACTTTTTTGACACCCCAGAGGATGCAGCGACGTGGCTAGACGCACATGGCTGTCCGGAGCAGGGCGAGGAGCAAGGTCCCGGAAGTAACGATAAGTGATCTGACAGCCATGCACATTGAGAATAAGACCTGGGACATTGAATATGTTGGACTGGAATATAGAATGTGCAGCGACAGAAGGAGAGTGGAAGGTGCAATGAGCTTGATTTTTTGAAGTGGGAGCAAAGGGACGGAGACAGTCTACCCCCTAGAGTTAGATTAGGAGGACCGCCACTAGGGCGATATCTCCCTGCTGAGCCGCAAGTAAGGCAACTGCCGGAAAGGGCTAGATGCGGGGGTGCCTGAGATCCAGGGATGGAGCTGGGCAACAGTTGGGGAAGTTGGGGCTAGGGAGGGAAAGAGTGAGAGGGGAAGTTTTGGGAAAGTTGGGGAGAGTGATGAGGCTGGGAGGGAAGGGGGCGGGAGAGGGTGCAGCGTTGGGATAGAGTTAGTAGAAGTTTGTATTGGGGAACAAGCCTACATAAAAAAAGGGAAAAACCAATACTTGATGGAACTAGTGAGCACCTGGGGAGGGAGGGAGGGGGAGACCCGGACACGCTATGGGAGACCTCAAAGTAGCCACCTGGAATGTGAGAGGGCTCAATAGTTATCTAAAGAGAAACAAGGTTATGATATATTTGCGCAGGCAGAGAATAGACATAGCCTTGTTGCGGGAGACTCACCTGACGAACAGTGGTCGAAGTGTACGAAAAGAAGTAGTGGAACTATGTTCCCTGCTGGCCTGCACCCACTCCCCACAAACCCCATCACCATGTCCCCTCCCACACACAATACAAACCCCCAAACACTTGCATCTGCTGTTTAAGGGAATGTTCAGTGCAGTGCACTGAAAGTGCAAGTTTCAACTTCTTCTACACTTTTATTTTAAAACGAAACCATTCCGGAACGGTTTCTTTTTAAAACAAAAGTATAGGAGCTGTAAAAGGTAATTTATAAAAGTAGAGGAGAACCGCTCCCACTCACTTCGACCACTGCTGACGAAGGAAAAGTTGGAGGTGATCAAGAAGAAGTGGGGAGGGACTGTCGTGGGGGTGACATATTCGGCGTATGCTAGAGGGGTGCTTATCTGGGTGGCACCGCATGTGCCGTTTCAGCTACTGCACTCTATAGCGGAGGCAGATGGGAGGATGGTAATATTAAAAGGGTTGGTGGAAAACAAGGTGATATTTGTTTGTTTATTTTATTTATATAGCGCAAACCAGGCCCTGAGGCAACCGGGCGCATATCTTGGCAGAGGTTACAGGTAGAACATATCATCACATTGGTATCAACAGATTGCGAACAACATATACAATATATACAATATAAAGATATACAGATTATACAATTGACGTTACAAAATACAGTTGACGTTACAAAACAGGGCAACAAGCGGCACAAAGGTGCCAGGGCAGAGCAAAGCTAAGTCGCAGCTAGCCCGTCCGGGTCAGAGGGCAGTTGTTAATGAGAAGTAACTAGCCAGAGCTTGGCTTTGTGTTTGAATAGGTTAAGTGATGGTAAGGATCTGATGGTAAGTGGTACCGTGTTCCAAAGCTTGGCTGCCAGGACAGGGAAGCTAGGACCCCCCAGCTGTATGAAGCTTGAATCTGGGGATTTCGAGACCGTGGGACTGTGCGGATCTGAGTACTCGCGTTGGAATATGTTGAGTGAATCGAGAGGCTAGATATGTGGGGGCCTGGTGGTTAACACATTTGTATGTAAGGGTGAGTGCTTTCAGTGAAATCCTTTGGGCGACTGAGAGCCAGTTGAGGTTCTTTCTGGTTTCTGAGATGTGGGCAGATCGGGGGATATTGAGAGCCGCTCTAATGGCGTTGTTCTGGGTAGTCTGTAATTTGTTAAGGTTACTCTGGTTAGTGCCTTGGTACAGTGCATTACAATAGTCCAGTTTGGACATGACCAAGGTCCTGGCCAAGGTGATGCAATTCTGGGCGGTAAGGAATGGGCGACAGGCTGAGATCAATTTGCAGGTGTAGGCAGATGCAGCAGCCACTGCATTGGTTTGTCGGGTGAGATTCAAGGAGGCATCCAGGTAAATACCCAAAGTTTTGGTGTCTTTAGATACTTTAATTAGATTGCCGTCAATGTTAAAGGAGCCGAAGAGGGGACTTAGTTTGTTAAGTCTCTGTTGCGTGCCTAGGATGAGAAGCTCAGTCTTGTCATCATTGAGGCACAACTCGTGCTGGGCCATCCAAGCTTGAATGACAAGGTAAATGTCATTGAGGGCTTTGGAGTCAACAATGTAGTCACCAGTAATAGGTATGAGTATCTGGGTGTCATCGGCATAGTTCGTGTAGGTGACGCCCAGATAGTCAAGCACATCAAATAGTGGTTTGGTGAAGACATTATAGAGAGTAGGGGAGACACAGGACCCTTGCGGGACTCCACACGGGACTGGTGTAGGGTCGGCCGATGCGGTAGGTGAGAAAACTCTCATGTGCCTGTTGTCGAGGAATGACCTGATCCAGTTGGATGCATTGTCAGAGAAGTAAGCAGCGGACTTTAGGTGCCGACATAGTATTTGGTGGTTGACCAAGTCGAAAGCGGCGGATAAGTCCAGTAGTAGAAGAAGGGCCAGTTTACCGTTGTCTTTAAGGTCCTCAATTTGAGTTTTGAGGTCAAGAAGAGCTGTTTCGGTCCCATTTTTGGGTCTGAAGCCAGATTGTCTTGAGCCGAGGAGGTTATTAGTTTCTAGGTAGTTCTGAATCTGCAGGTATGCTGCTCTGTCAAGTATTTTAAGTAAGAAAGGTACAGTAGTAATAGGTCTGTAGTTAGTTGGTATTTCAGGGTCCAGATTCGTTTTTTTTAGGAGAGGGATAACCCAAGCGTCTTTTAAATTGTTGGGTACCGTTCCTGTTAGGAATGAAGAGTTGATGAAGGAGGTTATAAAAGGAGCAAGGTCCTGTGCCGCTTCTTTAATGATAGGTGCTGGGCAGGAGTCACCTTGACAGTTCGAGGGTTTTAGGTTGCGAATGATGTTTTCGACCTCGAGGATGGTGAGAGGGGTGAAGCTGAAAGGGGTATGAGTAAAGGAGGCCGTTGGCATAGTGGGGGGTTTAATGGGAGGGTTGGTGAGTAGAGTAGTTTGTTTGGCGTTAATTTTTGATTGCAGGGTGGTGATTTTGTTGAGGAGAGCGTTTTGGATGTTATTGCACCATTGGCTGTCTTTAGTGCAGGTATCAGGGATGGGGGAGGGGGCTTCCAATTCTTTAAGGATTTTAAACAGCTCCTTAGTGTTGGATTCTGCTTGTGTGATACGTTGGTTGTAAGTCTCCTTTTTTGCCTGTAGGATTGCTTCCTTGTAGTTATGGGTGGAGATGATGAGGCGTTCTTTGTTAGGGTCGCAAGGGTGGCTCATCCAAAGTGATTCAGCCTTGCGTTTTTCTTTGCGTAAGGCTCGTAACTGCGGGGTGAACCAGGAATTCAAATGGGCTTGTTGTTTAGCTTTCCGTAATTTAAGCGGAGCTATATTATCAATGGCTTTGAGAAGTGTTTGATTGAAGATGTCTACTAAGACTGTAGGGTCGTTGTGTTGTGACACACATTTGTTCAATAAAGGAAGGATGAGTGGGAGAAGTTTATCCCTGGTGATGTCTTTTTTGTTCCTTGTGGGAATGGCTGGAGCTATCGTGGGAGTGGTAAGAGGGTTGGTCGCTGGAAGGTGGAAAATGATGATGTGGTGGTCGGACCAGGCACAAGCGTGGTTGGAACTTATGGTAGTGTTGCAGTTGAGATCATAGATCCAATCAAGCGTTCTACCTTTGATATGGGTAGGTTTGTCAATGCGCTGTTGGAGTCCTAAGTTAGCTAATGTGATAGCGAATTCAGAGGCCTAGTGATCCTTAGTGTCATGTAAACCAAGGTTGAAGTCACCTAGAAGCAGTACCTGAGAGTTGGGTTTCGTATTGACAGTCAGAATGGCTGTGATCTCATCTATGAAGGAGCTGAGTGGTCCTGGGGGTCTATAGATGAGGTGGAGGGTAGCAGTGTTGGTTGGAGATAAGGTGAGTTTCACGGAGAGGGATTCTGCACAGCTGAGCTCTGTGTTGGGGATGATTCTAAGTGTGATGTTATTTCTATGTATGAATGCGACTCCACCTCCTTTGGATGTTGATTGTCGGTCAGCTCTGAGGATAGAGTAACCGTTGGGGATAGCGAGGGAGAGAAGTGGGCCGGAGGCTGCGTGTAACCATGTTTCGGTGATGGCCACAAAATCGAGGTTATGAGTGGTGATGAGGTCAGAGATGTCCAGTGCGTGGGCCGTAATAGATCTGGCGTTAATGAGGGCACCCTTGAGTTCTTTGGCAGCGATAGAGCTGTGGGATGACGGTGACTTCTGTGAGGTAGTGGTGACGTGAGTGTGCTGAGTGCAGTGGGCACGAGGAAGTCTGGATCCAAGTCTAAGATTCCTGACTTGGAGTGTGCAAGGTTGGTTAGGAATGGGTTTAGTGGCAAAGTGATGTAGCCAGAGGGCAGGGTCATTGAGGTATGGGTTACTCAGGGGCATTGCAGTATGGTGAAAAGTAGGGTGATGAGGGTCGGTCATAACGGTGCTGGGAGGAGTGGAGGGGTAGAGGGTTATGGCAATGATGAACCCTCCGTCGGTGCGGTAGTGAAAGTGCGCACAGGAGTGGACGTGGAGGAGTTGTGGGCTAGGCGGAGGTAGAATCGGCCAAGAAGTGGCAGTCCAAGTACAGCTTGTTAGGTAAGTACATGTGCAATTATGCAATCAATGACTCCAAAGGCAGAAGTTCAGCTACAGGGTAAGTACAAACGCTAAGCGACTACAGAATATAAAGGACGGAGTGAAGCGTGCATATAGGAATTACAATAGGCGGTGAATCGTGAATCAAGTGGAGAAGAGAGAAGTGGCCCTACGTAGAGAAGGTGCTCCCGAATGAAAGAGGGGAAAGACCTTAATAACCAGACGGGGTAACAAAGGCCGACATGCTAGGTAAATTGACCATGCTAGGTTCAGCTAGGTTCGGTCCATGAGGAGTCTTACCGCCTTTCTAGACGTCGTTCCGTGTGTGTCCTGAAGGAGCAAGAGTGCGACAACAACTGGGGATGAAAGTACTGCGGAACGGTGACCACCACCGTGGCGGGCCGGTGTCAAATCTGGGGGATCACCATAAGGCGCTCCCTCACGCTCCACGGCGCGAACAGGGAGCAAACAGGGGCCTTAGTATGGGCCTTCGTGTGGCCGCCGGCGCTTCCGCCTGCCGGCGGATGTAGGTGGAAGAAAAGGCTGCTAGTCGCTTAGCAGCGAGGCATCAGCCTCGGTTTCATGCCGCGCTGCGCCCGGCATTAGAAGGTCAGGCAGGGTAGGTCAGGCAGAGCGTGCTCGATGCTCGATGGCATCTAGATAGATGATGTGTGATAAATACCTATGCCCCGAATCAGGATATGGCGTACTTTAGAACCCTATATAGTAAACTCAGCGCAAGCCTGGGAGAGACGGTGATCTGGGGAGGAGATTTTAATTGCATAATAGACCCCAAAGATAGACAGATCAGACTCCAAAATAGATAGACCGACCCCGGCAGCCAGGATACTGCAGTCCTTGATAACAGACTTTGGGCTGGAGGACGCATGGAGAATACGCCATCCGCGAGATCGGCAGTACGCGCATTATTCAGCCCCCCAGAATCTGCACACTAGATTGGACTATGTGTTTGTTACGCATGAGCTAATGACCAAAATAGTACACATAGAATATAAGGTGAGAGTCCTATCGGACCACTCGCCGCTGATCCTGACATGGCAGTATCGACTTCCAAGGGCGAAAATACTGACGTGGCGCCTTCGGGCAGAAGAGCTGTAGGACCACGTTTTCAGGGAGGACATAAGAGAGGTAATAATAAGCTATTTTGAGACCAATACAGGTAGTGTGGAGTCAGCAGGTGTTCTCTGGGAGGCCTTTAAGGTAGTGATGAGGGGGATAGCAATAGCCAAGTCCAAAGGGCTACAAGGAGGGATCGTAGCGGACCTGCAAGATGCGGAAAGGGAGCTGAAGGAGGCATTGAAAAGGGGAGGTAGCACCAACAATGACAACGAAGTAATACTCAGGTTGCAGCAGAAATGTGCAGGATATTGGGAAAGGTTGTGCAATCTAAATTATAAAAAGTACATAGAGAGACAACATGCAGGGGGAGATAAACCAGGGCGAGTGCTGGCATGGTTGTACAAGAGTGAGACTCCCAGACCAGTAATCAGGACGATAGTGAAGGAAAATGGGAGCATAGCAGACACTCAGGAGGAAGTGAATAAAGAATTTGTAAACTATTACCACACCCTGTATGGGGATGTGGAGAAGAGTGATAACAAGGAAATAATGGAAGTTTTAGGGAATATAGGATTGCCGCAGATTAGTGCTGAAGAACGAGACGAGTTAGACGCAACAATTACTCTAGTGGAACTGGAAGAGGTAGTGAGGCAGTTACCCACCAGTAAGACCCCGGGGACAGACTGACTCCCCAGCTAATTTTATAAAATGTACAAAAATTAAGTACTCCCACCACTCTTGGACATGCTCAATGAAGCATACGAAGTCGGGAAACTACCAGAGTCCTTGAGAGAAGCGATAATTATACCGCTCCCCAACCCCAATAAGCCCGGAGGAGAGTGTGGCTCCTACAGACCCTTGTCAATGTTGAACCAGGAAAGCAAAATACTGACGGTGGTCCTGGCAAATAGAATGAAGAGAGTCATTACTAAATTAATACATCCTGACCAAACTGGTTATGTCCCCAACAGGAACATATCCAATAATCTCAGGCGGCTCCACCGAGTCATTGAATATGCAAATGAAGAGTCAGGCGAAATGGCAATTGTGTCGTTGGACGCAATAAAGGCTTTCGACTCGGTCAAATGGCCATGGTCGATTGCTACCTTGACAAATTATTGAATAGATCCGGGGTTTCTGGGATGGGCTAAATTGCTATATAGCGAACCGCTGGCCGGGGTGACGACAGGAGCAGTTATATCAGAGAGATGGCAGCTTAGCAGAGGCACCAGAAAGGGATGCCCATGGTCCCCTATGTTGTATATCCTGGCCTTGGAGCTTTTGCCGATATATCTGAGACAGTAATATGACACAAGAGGCATCGTCATTAGAGGAGAACCACATCTAATCTCCCTGTATGCTGATGACACGTTGCTGTATCTGCGCAGCACAGAAGAAAACCTACAGTTTGTCCTCGAAGTGCTGGACCGAACTGCAGGGCTGTCGGGCATAGCAATGAACCCCAAAAAGTCCTGCGTGTTCCCATTGGGGAGGTATAGAGGGATCCCGTTAGAGCAGTTACCGATTCTCCAGATACCATGGGAGGTCAGCACGTTTCGATATCTCGGAATAGATATATACCACACGGTGGAAGCAGAGCACAAACATAACACCGAGAAAGCTGTACGGAACATAGAAAATAACATGAGATTTTGGGTGAAACTTCCCTTGGCGATGATGGGCAGAGGAGCAATGCTTAAAATGGTGGTCCTACCGAGACTGTTGCATTACTTTGGGAACATCCCATACTTGATACCCAAGCGAATCTTTGCTAGGTTGAGCAGTATTTGCAGGGAATTCCTTTGGCCAGGGACAAGAAATAGGATGGCCCTTTGGAAGCTGCAAAATGCATATGAAAAAGGAGGCATTAAATTACCAAATTGTGAGATTTATTACATAGCAAGCCAACTCCAGTACGTAGCTAAATGGCTTTCTGATGAGCCGATCGCAGAAGCCAGGTTGTTCCAGCAGGATTGTGCCCCATTTTTCCTTAAAGAGATGATATGGTTGTCTAAAGCGGCTATGGAGGGGCGCCCGAGGATGATGGTACTGGGGTGGGAAATATGGCGGAGAGCGTGTAAGATAGTGGATGTCCCTTATCCTTGTTCCCCACAGGTGCTATTGGTAGCTCTGGAGAGGGAAGAAAACCAACTAAGATTAATGATTAGGAAGCATTGGGAGATTGTGGTGATAGCGACCTTGGGGGATATATGGCAGGAAAGGAATAAGGGATTTTGAGGGGTTGGTGGAAGAAACAGGGGGTACATGTGGGACAGTATATTACATATCATTGGGTGGTGCAGCGGATCAGAGAGATATGGCCGGAAGAAATATTATCGAGAGAACTGGATGCTGCCATGGACACAATATATGACATAGCAGAGGGGGGTCACAAAATATCAAGAATATATGAGCTGATGACCAAAGTGAAAAAGGAGGTGGTGCAACTTAGACAAGACTGGGAGGAAGAAGTGGGGGCCCCAATGAGTGAGGGGGTGTGGGAGCGTGCCAAGGGATATCACAAAAAGGTGTCGAGAAATGCTAGACTACAACAGATACAATTATATATCACCCACAGGGCGTATATGACGCCGCAAAGGATAGCCAAATTAAAAAATGCAGGGCGACAATCATGCCCCAAATGTAACGAAGAAAATGCTGGAATGGTACATATGTTTTGGTCATGCCCAATAATAGAACGCTTTAGGGGGGGAAGTAGGACAGAGGATGGAGGATAAAGTGATCAAAATTGAGGTAGATACAGTATGGGCATGCCTATTGGGAGGGTTCCCTAGACCAACTAAGCTAAAGCGTGTCAGCAAGCTGAAAGACCTGGTGTATGTACTAGCAAAGAGAAACATTGCAATGGGATGGAAAGCATGTCATAGACCAAGGATAGAAACATGGTGGAAGGATCTGCAAAAATGGACAGAGGCGGAAACAGCAGTATGGCAAGAGACGAGTAATGTCGGGGGCGGGAGGGAAGCGGGAACCTTTATTGCCTGGAAACAACTAATTGCAGAATTATTTGGGCCCACACATAATGGGGCTAGTGACCAGGACTCACCGGGAGTAATCGATGTAGAATCCCCAACACATGATGGAGAAATGGAACGAGAAGGGAAGTAGGCTTTGGGGGCGGGGGGAGAGGGACGGGGAGGGCACAGTGGACGAGATAAAAAGATGTGAATTAACATTGTCATGAGCATTCTAAGTTTGGTTTGTGTTGGTTGTTGTAATAAACTCAATAAAAATTGTTTTGAAAAAAAAAAAAGAAGGGCCTGAGATAGGGTGGTGAAATCCACAGGTAAGCCTGTGGAACACTTGGACTTAACCAGTGTCACCATATGTGCAGCGTCCAACCCCTGCCAGTTTCTCCTCAGTACAGCTGCCTGACATGGCACAGTCACAAGGGATGCACCAGACACTAGGAAGGGGACTAAATAATGGTTGGACCAGAGGACCTACCTCAATGACAAAACCGTAAGGCTAGGGTAAGCAGAAAAAAATCAGGTCAAAGATGCCTGCTTGCTGATGGGTAGGCTCATGGACACATTGGGTTATACCCAAGTCAAGAACTACTTCAAAAAACTGACCTAGCACTAGGGCATGAGAGGAATTATATCTAGTATTAAATCACCTAGTAATACTAGGTTACAATATTTCACCTGAAGAGAAACAGCTAATTCCAAGAAGGAACTGAGGAAACTAGTATAAGGTCCATGGGGTCGGTAAACTAATAACAAATTTATAGACGGAAGCAGAAACTGGCAAACACACCAAAAAAGCCTCCATGTCCAAGCCATGGGCTAAAGAGATAAGAGAAACATTAAGAAATGCTTTAAAAATCATACCAATCCCCACCCCCCAGATGAGAAGCCACTCGATCCTGATGGATAATTTTGTAGTTCTCCGGAAGCACGAGTCGAGGTGTCACAGAGCCAGGTTTCGGTGATGCAGACTATATCAGGACTAAAATTGCCAAGAAAATTGTTCATCGTCAGCACGAGCAACAAGATAATGAGTATTAAGCAAGTAAGCACTCAATACAGGACTTACATTGGGGCAGATCTTACTTGGCATGCTATTCACACTAACATTTTAAGGAAATATCGTATTGGCAGGAGCCAGCACCAAAAGTGTAGGACACAATAATTGATGATGTGAGGCCATGCCCTGGCCTCTGGGCCAGTCCTTCTCCCGGACGGGCCCAGATGGGCTTAACTTCGGCGCAACTTCGACAGGCATGTTACTGCTGCGCACGACCGAAATGCTGTCTGCGTGCTCTAGGCGTATAAACACACATGATATTACTGTTGCCAATACTGCCTAATTGCAGTAAGCAGTGACAACAGACTTCGCCCCAAGTGCCTGCGTGTCTGGAAAAGAAAGAAGTATATACATAGCTCTCAACTCACCCGCTTTTGGCGGGTGTCACCCGCCTTGAAAGCTGATGAATCACCCGCCAAACTCCTCATACGCCCATTCACTTCTATGGGCCTCTCACCCGCCAAAAAGAAAATCGGGTGTTTTCACCCGCCTTCGTGACAAAAAAGGTTGGGAGCTATGTATATATGGGAAGCGGAAGTATGCATTATCTAATAAGAGTAATCAGTCCTCACTCCCCCCCCCCCCACCACTCACCCTATTGCAAGGCCGAAGCCGGGTCTAGACCAAAGCCAGTCTTCGAATCAAAGGTCTCATCTAAAAGTTAACTGAACTGCAATCGTCGAAATAAGCTATAGTTAATGAACTCTGAAAAGTAGCAGCGCTACAGACTCCCCCGTAAAAAGTCCGACCAAGATGGTGGAAAAAAACAATCTGAGGGACCTCGATGCATGAGGGATCATGGGTACAATAGACATCACACCAGGGATATTATCACAAACACGCCCAATCAACGTCCCTTTTTGAGCTTCGAACACATATGCCATACTCTGCATCTACCACTAGATGTCAGTATATGCAAAGCATATGATTCTAAAAAGATCCACAAGCCTCAGAAACTATGTACATTTTCTGATTCCAACCCCTCCTCCCTTCCACTAGGGCCCCAGTGCTCAGATGACTACAGGGACCAATCCTGACATGTCTTTTCCCCAGGGGCTAAATTACACAGATGAAAGGTTTTGAAAAACCTTCTAAATTCCTCCCCTTTTCCAGCACAGTTTTGCTTGCAATCTCAGATGGCAATGTTTTCCTGGTGAATTTCTTCCTCTGCTGTTGAGTTTTGCTGCCAATTCGGTTTGGGGAGGATTTCTGTGTCTCTCCTGTTCCCCCTCATTATCTCCTCACTCAAAGTCCATTCTCCGTTGCCCCACCATTCGCCCGGGATTCGGAGGTCGGGTGTTAGGTATCCCATTTCTGTTTGGCAGGAAAAATTCCCATCCATTCCATGTCTGTTCTCGATTCCATTCTGCTGGCTCCAGTCCCAGTTTTCTTGGTTGCTTCCGGCACATTCTAGGTTGTGCTTCTGAAACAAAAAATAGAACACTGGCCAGAAACAGTGCTGGAAGGCACCCGGCAACAGAGGGTGGCAATACAGGCATTAGCATTCATTGGACGTGAGGTAGAGTCCAGGGCTGTCACCCGAGTCCCCCGCCCAACTACCCCACCCACTCCCATCTGCGCTGGGAAAGGCTAGCTCTGTCAGGTGGTGTCCTGGGTGCCCCCTGACAGAGTCTGAACTGTGACCCTGTCACAAACTTCACTTGACTAATCCGGGGTGCATTTCCAGAACCCCAGTCACTTCCGCCACTCCACTCCCCAGTCTGCTCGCATCCCCTCCCCAATCCACCCATCCTCAGTTACACCTTGCTTCCTGCTACACTGGCTCGACCCATCCTGTTCCCTTTTGCAGACCATCCATCTGTGAAAGGACACTTCACACTAGAGTGCATGGTAACCTCCCATTTCCAAAATAAATGGCGCGCACCCTTTTAACAGCTAGGTTGAGGAACCTTGGCATTTTGGGGAAGCTATTACCTGCCAAAGTTCCTTTCAGTGGTCATTATGTACATAGAATGATGCCCACTGTTTGCAATGCAAATCCACCATTTTCAACAATTTCTAAGTCAGACAGAACCACGAGAAAACTGCTCTTTGTAACAAACAAGGCCTAGGAAAATTAAAAGGACTGCCCATCTAGACTTACCTGTACATAGTAGGTGCCCTTAGACTGAGCGTACATCATCAAAAAGCAATAATCTAAGTTCTGCTTTGTTCTCCACCTGAAAAACATGCAACACAATTGTTATGTTAATGCAGCTTATGTTTCACAAGTGCACCCACACCCTGTTCAAGGGACAATTTATTCTTGCAAAATTGATTAGTCGAGACGGCTAAATAAAAATATTTTTATTAGCAATTCAACATACATGATTAGCACATTTGTATATCCTTACTTTATATCAGGGCCAATGCAAGACTTCTGCCCCCCTTTACGGCAGCAGGAAGCCTAGGGGCCTTGTAGGCTTGTTTCGCCGCTAATGAGGATGCCTGTTGGACACGTGACCAACACTGCCCCCTTGCAAATTCAACAGGGCTTCCCACTAGTGCCGCTCAAATAGTTAACACACACTTATCTATCGGCAGAGCATTTAAATGGCAAGCTTCTTATTAGTGGTGGTTCACTGATGAACCATTGTTTCTGACAAGTGTTCACTTTACCTTCACATGATATTAAGTAGCAAGCATGATTCTGTCAAACAATGACTACAAGGTGGTGACCTTCTCATATAATACGTTTTATTGGGTGTCTAGGTCTTAAAGGTACATTTCCCAAACTCACAGGTTGCTTTTTTAGCTCCACATTACTTTGCATTCTTGTAATTTTCCAACAATGGGTAAATAAAGTTATAACCATATTATTTGTTCCCAACATATTGCTATATGGATCTATTTATTTGTCAGCTTGGATGATGATGATTTTTTTATTGGTTAAGTTTCAAAACATCTTGTGAAAAACCTGTAGGTATCTCCCTGGCTAAACCCCGGGGATCAGTCATCCAGGTGGCCAGGACATGGTCATCGCTATTGGATCCAGTTCCTGGGGGGTCACCTAGATGAGGGGTCCTCAGGTAGTAGAAGTGGGACACCGACTGGTGAGACATGGTATCCACCTTCCTTCTACACTTTTTCCCCATTCTCTCACCCAGGTAAAACACTGCCCACATCCCCTTTTCTGACACAAATACTTTTCCAAAACATGAAAGACAACAGATTAAATCTAAAGCCGTTTACTTGACATGTCCCAATACAAGGGTCAGGCAAAGTCATTCAATAAACCAGAATAACACACACCTGACAGCCCTTTCCCTTCCCCAGAGGGATAAAAGGTGGAGCCAGATAGCACAGTACGAGCAAGGCAGACCGCACAATGAGACAGCTATCCAGGGCAGGCAGTTCAAGAGGAAGAGAAAGAAGGTGAATATCGAGAGGTTGACAACGAGAGACACGACCTTGCCCTTTTCGACGCAGACCTGCGAAACCTCCGCAGAGGGAATCGTAAGACCAAGGACAATAGCCCAAGTGTGCTGCAACAGATGTCAACGGTACATAGAGCGTCAGCGCTGATAAGCGGGAGCAAGGGAAACTCCTGCTACCGTGGTACCGGCATTGACTCCAGTTATGAGGAAAGCCAAGCGATTCATCACAGCCGGTGAGGTGAGGGGAGAGCCGATAAGAGCCGGGCTGTAGTGAATGAAAGTCACAAAGTGGCAAATTGAACCAAGTTCAAAGAACTGTAAAAGTACGCGGACCCTTCACAAATCGAATCTCAAAATTACAGTCCCTTCTCCAAATGGTCTTTGGGTGAGGACCTCAGCCCTGGTTCTCCCTCGTTTGGGCTCAGACCCTTCAAAACAGTTCCTACCAATAACGGGCCTTCAGTGGTTTTGCCTCCTGGTTCTGAGGGCCTAATAGGTTCGTAAGAATCAAAACAAATTTCTATCAACAAGGTTTCTTCTCTGTATTCGGGTGATAGTTCTCTACCCCTGGGTCGCTCTCTTCTGGGCGCAGACCCTTCTTCAATCTCAGCCTCCCCCCACCGGGTTCACTATGGCTTCTTAGGGTGATTGTCTTTCAACCCTTGGGTCCCCCTCTTTTTGGGCTATGTTGCGCTTTATCAATCCCACTGCTGTGGATAAAAACAGTTTTTCCCCATTTATTAACATTGTTTTCATCTGGGACACCCAATAATAGTATCTTCTGGTCAAGTGATATAGTGCGGTCAATGATCTCAGACAGTTTGCCACTGCATTTGCTCCAAAAGGTTCTGATTTGAGGGCATTGCCACAGGGTGTGCATAAAAGGTACCCTCTCCCTCCCGGCAACATAGGCAATTTGGATCTGTTGCACGTTTACAGCCATAGAGTGCAATCCTAGGTTAATAAATGTGGTGAAGAATCTGGAGTTGAATCAAGCAAAGTCTGGAGGAGATTGCAATTTCTCTTGGGTGCATTAGCACCTGTACCCAGTCCTCTGGTTCAATAACACTAATGTCTGTCACCCATTTAGCTTTAAGTTTGGTCTTTTCTGGGGTGACAAAGGCTGTTATGGCATTGTATAGGATGGAAGGGACTCTGGTAGGGATGTGTTCTATGAAGAGGTTACATTCCAGGGGTGTGCACTCGGGAATGTTTGTGCCCGTTGGGAGGTGTTTTTCCAGGGCGTGGGTTAGGTGCATATAGTGATATTGTTCGGTATTGGAGAGTCAGAATTTCTTTTGAGTCTCAAATGGGGCTTCGACACCCTCGTCGAGGATGTCTCGTACTCTGGTGATCCCTGCAAGCACCCACCTTGACCATGCTGCGAGTTTTCCTGGTTCGTCAAGATTGCCATTATGCCAAGGGGTTGCATCATGGTCACTTTGTTCCCCCAACTAATAAAGATGTGTGCTTGTCTCCAGACCGCAGCAATGTGTGCTGTCATTGTTTGTGCGAGAGGCCTGGTAGATCACGTGGAGTGGTTCAGTATGGTGGATGTCACTCAGTTCCACCCTGATATGTGGGAGCTCCCGGTCGCCATGAAGTAGGTCATTGACCACAGCCATTTGACTTGCCCAGTAATAGGTTTGAAGGTGTGGCACTCCTATACCCCCCTCCCAGACCGACCTTTGTAGTGTAGTTAAAGCAATGCAGGGTGGTCCTCCACCCCATATGAGTTTCCTTAGGATACCTTCAACTCGAACAAATTCAGGATCGGGAATCTTGAATGGAGTGTTTTGTAAAACATACAGGAATTGCATCAGTGCCATCTTAAAGAGTGCAGCCCTGCCCATCAATGTCAGGAGGAGGAGCCTCCAGTGCCGAACATCATTTTCGAAGCGTTCAGTTAGCAGGTGTAGATTATGGGACAGTCCCTAGGTAACTGAAGCGTCCCCGTTCCACCCGGTATGGACAGTTTTGGGGAATTGCGTGTTCCCTGCCTTACACCGGGAAGAAAATCGATTCCCCCCAATTGACGCTGAACTTGCCGAAGCGTGCCTGCATCTGTGTTACTATCGGGCAAGCTCGGGTCGGATCACCCAAGTAGAGTAAAAGGTCATCGGCATAGAGGGATACACTATCCTCACTGCCCTCTGGCCATCTGAACCCCGTCCACGTGTTGACTTGTCAGAGCCATAAGGGGAATGACTCGATTGCCAGTGCAAATAGGAGGGGGGGGACAGAGGACACCCCTGTCGCGTTCCTCTGACGAATTGAAAAGATCTAGAGGGCCAGCCATTCACCTTCACCTCCGCATGTGGAGCCTCGTATAGTAGTTAGACCCAGCCCAAAAAGCTCTCGCCAAACCCTAAGCGTCTCATTGTTTCCCAAAGGCTTCCCCATATTACCGAAACAAATGCTTTTTCAAAATCGATTGTCAGTCATACTAGTGGTGTATCAAGTATAGGGGCCCGCTTCATTAGTAGCTGGAGCCGTCATGTGTTCATTCTTGTTGATTTGTCTGGCATGAAGCCACATTGATCAGGGTGAACAAGGGAGGAAATAACCGTTTGCAATCTATTGGCTAGAAGCTTAGCGAGAATTTTGGCTTCTACGTTCATCAATGATATAAGCCGGTATGAAACGCATAGTTCGGGGGGGTTGGCCCAGTTTGGGAATAACCACAATAGTGGCTTTACGTAAATCTGGAGGGCGGGTACCTTGCTCTTTAGCTTGAAGGAACATCTTGTGAAGGGGGGCTGCCATCTCGTCACCACCTAGTTTTTTCCATGTCTCAACCGGAAATCCATTGGTACCTCACGTTTTCCCAGATTGTAGCTGGGCAATGGCTTTGGCTATTTCGGTTTCGGTAAGATTGCGTTCGAGTTGTGCCCTCTGTTGCTCGGACAGACATGGGAGTGTAACACCATCCAAGGAGGACAGGTCCACCGGGGATGTCGGACTGCGATAAAGAGCAGCATAGAAGTCAGCAAATGTCTCTGCCATCTCGTGATCCGTCCGTATGAGTCCATTCCGTTCGTCTACAATCTCTCTAATACGTCGATGTTCCTCATCCCTTCTCTACAGCCAGGGCAACATCTTGCCTGCTTTATCACCGTATTCATAGATCCGGGCCATCGATTCATTATGTGCGCGTTTGGCATTGTCTAGCATAATATTACGGAGACACTCTCTACCCTTTAGAAGGGATCAGTGTGTTTCTGGGGCAGTATCAAGAATATATTTATCTTCCCATTCCTCTACCTCCTTTTCAGCTTCCATCACTTTCTGTAAATGTTCTCTTTTTTTGTTAGATGTCCAGGAGATATTTCTCCCCTAAGCAACGTCTTATAAGCTTCCCATACCATCACAGGGCTATCAACCGCTGTAGAGTTAATTTCAAAATATTAATTCGTTTTTTCTGAGATATAGTCAACAAGTTCAGGAAAGCCCAGATAATTGTTTAAGCGCCATGTCTTAGGGGGAGTATACTTGTTCATGCGCATCTCCATCACCAAAGGTGAGTGATCCGAGATGCCTCAGTGGAGTAGTTCTGCAGCGGTTACTCTATATGGGTCTATGGCTGGAAGAAGAAAATAATCCAATCTGGAGAGGGAGGCGTGAGCTCCCGAGTGGACTGAATAGCCGCGATCCATAGGGTGGAGTTCTCGCCACACATCTCGGAAGCCTAGTGCTGTTGTAAATGTAGCTAGTTTTGTGGGGGTGTTCGGGCTGCGGCCACAGATGTGAGTACGGTAGAGGTTATTGCACAATACATCGTTAAAGTCCCCCCCAGGAGCCACATGTCTGATTGATATTTTGCTATCAGAGCGGTCATCCCATCCAGAAGTTCACCTCCGAGCCCCGGTGGGCAATATATTGCAATGGTCAGTGTCTAGCCCCAGAGTGTGCCTTGCAGTATCACAAGCCAGCCCCTAGGGTCTTGCTCTACTGGGAGTAGTGTGAACGTAGCGTGAACGGGAGACGCTTGAGTACTAGTACTAGAATTAAGACACCTCACGACCCCATGGTGTACTCGGCATGAAATGCGGTCAATAGTTTGTCCTGCGAAAGAGGGTGCAGGTTGATCCCGCTAGGTGTGTTTCGGTGATGAGGGCCATGTCGAGGGGAGTGCCTGTTCAGAAACTGAGTGACAAGATGTCTCTTGATTCCGGAGCCCATTCCGTTCACATTCCAGGAAAGCAGCTTAAGGGATTTACAGCGATCAATGGGTGTTAGCCGAGCTTGAGTATGTGCCATGTGTAGTTTATGGTACCCAGGTTATAAGAGCTGTTAAGATTGAATGTGCGAGTTGCGTGTGATTTGTCTGGGTTAGCCACACGAACCTATAGTGACTCTGAAACAAAGTTAAATACGTAACAACTTGACCCATCCCATCCCCATACTCCGCCCCAACGTGAAGTATCCGTCGCCCAAACATCACTGACCGCCAAGAACTAGGACGTCAGCACAAACCTAATAACAAACTATCCCACTCAATAATCACTGCCCAATACTTCCAGGGGTCTTGGGCAGTGTCTGGGTATCGGGCACAGTTCACTGTTAAATGCAGCCGTGCCAGATTCATAAGAAGATAAAGGAGAAAAGAAGAGGAGAGGGAGGTCGGGGGGTGGAGGGGCTTAGAAAGGTTCGCTAATTGAAGGGAGAAAAGGAAACCGGGAATGGAGAAGAGAGGAAGGGAAAAAGAGAGAGAGGGGGGGTTTTTCTCAGGAACCAACTTGCAAGCCAACTCCATATCGGTTCTGTGGCGTCACAGTGGTGAGTTAAAGGGGGTGTGGTATTCGTCCATCATCCTTGTATCGTCAAAAGCATCCCATAACCTGTTGGCATAGTCCGGTTCACAGGCCGCCATTTCGGGGGTCATCAACTTGTACCGGTTCATTCCCCTTCGGTGATGGTATGTGTCTTTCTGGGGAGGCTCTTTCGGTCTGGCAGTGGAATCTCCTGCTGATCCTTCTCGACTCTGGTCACCAGTCACCGTCTAGGTGCCGTTCCGCCCAGTCCCAGGCCTCTCGAGGATCCGTGAAGGGTACTGTAGAGCCGTTATGGTAAATTTGCAATTGAGCTGGGAACAATAGTCCATATTTAACGTTCACGGTGTGCAATCGCCTCTTCAATTGTTCGAAAAATTGCCTAGTTCTTTCTACCTCCCGGGTATAATCTGGGAAGGAGATCCGGGAGCCGTTGTATGTGATTTCCCCTTTTGTATGGGCCATCTGGAGCACTGCGTCTCTATCCCTATAGTTTAGGAGCCTGACTATCACGGTTCTGGGTGGAGCACCTGGGGTGGGCCTCCCTGTTGCCATGCGATGAGCCCTCTCCACCGAGAAAAACTTCGAGAAAGAATGCGGGTGAAGATGTCAGCCAGCCATTGTTCCAGGAAGAGCTCCATGCTCAGACCCTCCCGTTTTTTTCAGGAAGGCCAGGGATGCGCAAATTGTTGTGGCGCAGTCTCCCATCTCCATTGTCGACTCAGGCTTCTACGGTCTTCAGACGGCCATCACCTGTGAGAGTTGCTGGTTGGCCTCTCGGAGTCCGTCCTCTGTTGCGGAGATGCGTTGTTCAGCATCTCCAGGTCTCACTGACCTGTAGATTGGGTTCCGTGGTCTTTCCCTCGCACTGGTCTCCACAGGGTGGGGGGGTGGTGGCCCCACCAGTAACCACGGTCATCTAGTGGTGATGTCCTGGGCACCACCCGGCCCGTCCCAGCCACCTGTGCCTTCAGCTGCCGCGATCCCACACCTTCTTGTATGCCACTATGTCCACCTGCCATGTTGAGTCGGCCGTAGATGGTTGGAGCGTGTTTACAGGTCACCCTGTGTGTTTTCTGCCCACTAGGAGACAGTCAGCGGCTCACGAGAGAGCACCCTTTACCCCAAAGGGTTTCATTGAGTGTGTTGCCAGCGGGGTTGAAGACCAGTTTGTGAAGGGGGTGGGGGTTTCCGAACACTGTGCCGCAGTGGAAACAGTTCTTCTGCGCCCCCGCTCCCTGTCACCCGGCTCCCGCGCTGCTGCCCTCCGGTATCACGTGTCCTCTGCCCGGGTCAAAATCCCCCAGGGGGCCTTGGTGGTTGCCCCAGCGCTGCACTGCCTGCTGATGCGGCAAGCACCCCAGCACGGAAAAGCTCTTACCATGCGGTGCCAAGGAGTGGACGCTGGTTCCCAGACGCGGTATGTAATCGTTGCCGACCCCTATCCGGGAGTCGGCTTCCCAGGCACCCAGATATGCTGCTCAGTTGCCAAGCGGGATACGTACTATGTACGTTGGAGCGGGCCACTCCGCTCCAGAGGTTGCCCGTGGCCTCAGTGAAGTAAGCTGAGCAGTCAGTGGCAGGCGGGCATTTAAGAGTTTATCCCACGTTGGGCAGTGGGCTGTGTTCCAACACCATTATCTCTCGCATGCGCCGTGTGCCAACATTCATTTCTTCCCCTGCCCCCGATTAGCCAGAATATGTTCAAACATTAGGTCTGCCATTTTAGTGAATTTCTGCTGCGGATAAAGGATGTTTTATCAGGATTCTGATGGTGTTCACGGGAGCTCTTGAAAACTCACGTCCACATGGTTCTCGAGCTAGCCACGCCTCACCAAATCCAGGCAATTATGAAAACTCAGCAGGCAACCGGCAAAGTATTTATAATTGCTCTGACTTTCATTTTACGCTCTGTGCTTCCCTGGGCTTGGGTAGCACCGAAAACATAAAATGAAAGGCAGCCTCCTCTCCATGTTCAGGTCTGATCTGGCTGCAGTAAGCAAAAGCTCCCAGTAGGGGGCCTTTGCTGCTTGATTAGTGCCGCCAGGGCAGAGCTTAACATGGACAGAGGAGGCAGCTTGAAATGACAAAATGGATGCTCCCATGTAAACACTTTGAGCCTCGTTTGCTCAAAAGTTTACATCAGAACTTTCTTTAAAAAAATGTTTAATATATGTTTTTGATTATTGCCCATCTTTTAAGCAAATAATATTTTTGAGCGCACTATTCCTTTAATTTAAAAAAGACTGGCCTACACTTCGCGTGCTTGGTCCAGGCTATAGAACCTGCTAATAGATGGGTTAACCACAATCTTAGCTTTTGGTGCAGTCATTGAATTACGATGGTGTCCAAATAGTAACATGTACAATACCCATGGTAACACATACCATGGCACCGCAGCTTTGCATGAGCAATTCAGACTTTCACATGCACACAGACCTCAGACTTACATGTGCACACTTAGCCTTTCATATGCAGCGTAGCTTTTCAGGCGGACACACTATATAGACTTTCATGTGCATGCACACCAAAAATGCCCATGTGCACACTCAAGTCTTTCAAATCCTTTTAGATGCATGCACACAATAGCCTTCTGCATACGCACATCAAAGCCTATCATATTTAAGACCATTGCAGTCTGAGTGGAATATAGAGCTCAGCTAAGTTGGGTAACGAAGACAGGGGAATTAGAAGACAATTGATTTAGGAAGCAAGATGTGTGAGAAATAGATTAAAGAGCATCTCAGAAGAGACGAGGGGAGAACGGCAAGAGATAGTTATAGGGTATAGTGGATACATGAGAGAAAAGTGAACAAAAAAGGGGTAGACCATCAATAAAGGGTGCAAAAGTAAGCAATGAAATAGAAAAATGCTGGGGAACGCTGGAAGGAAATACAGATCAGAGAAAAGGGCTAATTCATTTAGTACCATCCTGACTTCCTCCCAATATTTACAGTGGAAGACAGGCAATCTCCCACACAGTCCCCCTTATCTGCAGTTTCCATCAGCTGAAGTGCTAATTAAAAGTAAACATTGGGGTCAGCCTGGATCTCTGCTTTCTTTTCTATAGGGCTGTACTGTCCTGGAGCTTGGTGCAAAGAATAATAAACATGCTCATCTTCTCTGAAATTACATTGCAGTTAGTGCAACATGATTTATAAAATGAAAAACAATTATGGTCTAGTGAATTGCAATGTGATACTGGTTATTTTTCCCTTGGCATTAACTCCCTGTTGCCAAGGAGGAGATAGCTTGTCCTTTTAGGCACTTTGTTTTGTGCGATCCCTGCACAGCAGGGATCGCACAAAACTGTAATCCAACCCCTGGACTATGTGAGGGGGAGGTCCCTCCTCACGGCCCGGGGGTTGGATTACCTTCAGTTTCAGGTCAGCGTGCGTAATGCACGCCGACATGAAACAAAGTAAATTCATTGTGGCAGCCATTTCCGGCTGCCGCGGTGAATAGGGAATGTAAGAGCCCTTCTCCCTCGATCTCTAGCTTTATTGAAAGCCAGAGAACGAGGGAGGTGTCGTTGGAAAGGGGAAGAGACTCCCATTTCCAACGACACCTTTTGTGAAAGCACTGCTAGTCGCCGATTGGGCGCAGAGCGCTCGATCCGCGGCCAGCAATGTCACTAGACCACCAGGTCCCCCCACTCCCCAAGGTCCCAAAGCATGGGGCCACACCTATGGAGACCACTGGGGGCAGATAGGTGATCATCTCCCCCCAGGGAAGGGGTTACCAAAAAAAAAAATGAAAAAAAGAAAAAAAGAAATAAAATGAAATAGAAACTGAGATTTGGGTGGTCCACTAGCCACCAGATATTTTTTTCCATGAAAGAGGGGTGGCCCTCTCCCCCCCATCCTAAGTGGAAGGGGGGCACCCCTTGTAGCCCTCTATGTGGGCAGATTGCTGCCCCTATCGGCACCCAGGGAGGACTACATGAGGTACCCCCATCCATTCGGGGGGTCGGGGGGGAGAAGAGGGCCACCAGCAAAGGATGGGGCAGCAGGTTAGGGCCCCCCTGGGACAGATGGGAGACCATCTGCCCCTAGGGATGGTCCCAAACAAAAAACAAATCCATGGTTGGTTTTGGGGGAGTGCCACCCAACCTAGACCACCAGGGAATTTTTTTAATGGAAAGGGGGGGTGGCCCTCTCCCCACCCTACCCAAAATGGAGTGGGGGCCATCTCATGCAGCCCAACCTGGGGGCAGATATCTGCCCCTAGGAAGGGACATCTGACCCCAGGGAGGGCTGCATGAGATGCCCCCCCTTATCTTCCCCCAGGGAGGGCTGCATGAGATGCCCCACCCTCCATTTGGAGGCACCCCTAAAATGCATCTTACCATTTTCAATTTTTGTTTTTGTTTACCAACTTCCCTTGAGGCAGATGGGAACATTAGTGTGCCAAAGCCTACTGCCCCATACATTGGGGGGCCCGTCCCACATTTTGTGGTGGCCCTCTTCCCCCGACCCCAGATGGGGGAGGGGGGGCTCATGCAGTCCTTCCTAGGAGCCCCAGGGAGGGCTGCATGAGATGCCTCCTGCATTTCAGGGGTTCTGGGTAATAATTTCTGGGCCGCTTTGCGCAAGTCAGACCTCTGTGGATTCCCAAAGGTGTCCTCTTTACGGACATGCGTGGGGGTTCCCCGTTTTCCTTGGTGGCTTCGACACGCTAGGCCCAAATCTGTAAATTGTCTGCATGAGCAAAATTCCAGAAAATCTGCTGTGCCAAAAGGCTTGGGGTTACCAGTGTTTTAGGCTTCTCCCTTTGCAGCCAGGTAGGTGCACCCACACATGTGAGGTACCGTTTTCGTTGGGACACCTGTGGGAACGCGGGACGGTAGGCCATGTGGTGTTGATGGCGTGTTTCGGTGGCTGAGCAGAGTGGAATGTGCGAAAATTGTGTCTTTTCGGCCACATTTCGGACTTTGCCGGGGGTTCTGGGTAATAAATTCTGGGCTGATTGGCGCAGGTCAGACCTCTGTGGATTCCCACGGGTGTCCTCTTTTCGGAAATGCATGGGGTTCCCCGTTTTCCTTGGTGGCTTCGACACCTTAGGCCCAAATCTATAGGCTGTCCGCATGAGCAAAATTCCTGAAAATCTGTTGTGCCGAAAGACTTGGGGTTACAAGTGTTTTCGGCTTCTCCCTTTGCAACCAGGTAGGTGGCACCCACACATGTGAGGTACCATTTTGTCGGGACACCTGTGGGAACGCGGTAAACTATGACATTTGTTGTGTTTGCGAGGTTTCCATAACGTTTCAACCCATTTGCTGCTGCCCTTTGTCACACAACCCTTTCATTTCCCAAATGTGACCTAAATGTAGTCACTGCTTTAGGCCCTATACACTTCTGTAACCTGGACAAGCACCCTTCAAAAGGTTTGCCTGTGCTCTTTCAAAAAATGTATGCTTGCTCTTCCTCACCAGATTTGTTTTCCTTATTTACACATGCCAAGTACGTCTGTTTAGGCCATACACATAAAACTCCTGTGTACCATGGCTCCGTTTATGGCTTGTTTTGTGAAACATTACAAAAAATGTGTGATTTCCTAACTGGAAGAGTTGGGGGAATGTAGCGGAGCATTGTTTTTCTCAAAATTCACAGAAGCCATTGCCGTACCGGTCCAACCATGTCCACCCCATATATTTTTTTTCTGTCATTTTCCAGATTTTTCCCCAAACTCTGGAATTTTTCCCCTACATAGTTGTTGCCTGACCTGCACAAGTCACCCCTTCCTAAACTTGGAATTTTGTCTACTTTTCAGAAATGTATGCCTTTCTGTCTTCCCATTTAGCTGTCCTACCCTTTTCTTCCATTCCGTCTACGCATGTTCAATTGGGAAAAAAAAAGCCTAAATCGCCTACCTCTCACAAAACAGTTGATAACCATATCAAAATAAGTCTTTCGTTTCCAATCAACCTGTTCCTGAAAGCCAGGAAAATGGGGAATTCAGCACAGCAAACCATTTATTCCTAGCTCTTACAAGGAAAAAACCACAGGCTTCTTTGTACATCATTTTATTGGCATTTTTTGAAGAAAATCCAACTTTTTCACCCTTTTTGGTTATTTTCTCTCACCCCCCTACAGCAAAATAGGATTCCTGGGTGGCGTTACGACCGCCTACATGTGGGAAAAAAAGGGGACAAATTTGGCAGCAATATCTCTTGTACCAAAAACATTACAAGGGATTGAAGGGTGACATACCGAAATCACCAAAAAAGGCCTTGGCACGGGGGGCAAGGGGGTGATAACACATGGCAGTTAAGGGGTTAAAAGAAGGCTGTTTGAATACATTTTTTTTTTACTTTCTGGCAGGGGGGCAAACACGGATATTTAGACCTTTTTTATTGTATATTGTTTATTACAAACCTTTTACATTCTTAAAATCTATACACAATCATTAACAAGCAATGTACACAAATCTTCAAAACACGTGAAATTCCATTATTTCCACTAAAACCTTAACTGAAACTAAAAAGAAAATATTTCACTGATCTTCACTTTACCACACCAATTAAAAGGGTCGTGGGACTACCCTTCAGCATATATTGCCAAAAATATTCACTATTTAAGCTTTCAACCTCATGTACAAATCTACTGAAAAAATACCCCCTTATTTCCTGCAGCTTATAATAAGAAATCACCACGTTTTAATGTGTCAAGTGGATTTCCCACAGAACCGACAAATTGCACTTTCCTGTTGACCTCTAATAAATAAAATGTTCACAGTTAATATCAAATTAGACCAAATTCTCATACAAATTTCTCTACAGCGCCTGTCTGGACTCTGTTTCAAGTAATTCATGAGTACTACCCATTTTTTTTGCCTCCGTACTCATCTCTTTAAATAGTTTATATTTACTCCTCTCATCACAGGTCCCAATACAATCCAGGATTTTCCTTTTAGCCTGAACCGGATTAGTCAGTAACATGTCCAATGACAAATACTGCCCCATGAGAAATTGAAATTTTTCTTTGAAACTCAGAACGGTTCCCCCCACAGTTTGTCCATCTGACCCCCCAATGAGTGCATACAATGTATTATATTCTCCCAGAGCTAACTTCCTGTATAGCAACAAGATCTTCATGTGTATCAGGACTACTAATGAATTAAGCCCCCGTTCAAATCTCAGCATGGTTATAGGCACACAATTTGGGAGGGACAATACTTTCCTCCAGATCCAGCCCGCTAGCTTACCCAACTCCAGTTTCTGGTAGAAAAGAAACTTCTAAACCATATAACATCGAAGGGATAACTTTGCTTGTGTAGTACTGTACCAAAGGCAGAACTGTGAAGCGACAATATTTTTTCCCCACTATAGAACAATTGTCCTGCAAATTGTCTACCTTTAGCCCATAATGCGTTCTTACCCATCTTGTATTCCATTGGTCTAAATAACCCAAATCCACGGTATTTAACTGGATGAGTTGATTCTCCACTTGAACTTTTCTGATGTTTCTTACCCCTATAGCACAGGATACTTGATTTATTTGTGTTCACCATTAAGCTGTTAAGTTTTACGTATTCTTGAAAACAAGACAAAAGTCTCTGAAGTCCAATTGGTGTCTTGGCTATAAGAAGAACGTCGTCCGCATAGGCCACCCAGAAACAAGGTTCCCCACTTATCCTTGGTGGGAAAAAATGAAGCTTCCTCCAGATACTCACCCAAATCTGAGAGATAAGTTAAAGAGGCAGGGGGCCAGTACGCACCCCTGAATCAATCCTCCAGCTAATTTGATAGGTTTTGTCGCATTACCATAGTACTCAGCCTCACTTTTACAACAGTATCGCTATGTAGCAATATCAATATGTCCAGAATATGATTCGGTAAGCCCCACCTGGGTAGTTTGGCCCAGTTCTATCCACTTTATCGAACGCAAGGCTCAGGTCCACACTGGCTACATAAATAGGGTCCTTTCCCTCCACACAAGCCTGGTCAATTAAAGACTGGATTAGCAAGTCACTAGCGTCTGTTCCACTTGCCCTCCTAAATCCTGTATGAAAACAGGATAATCGTTCTGTCTCTATACTCCAGTCCTCTTTGCTCTTCAGGACGCATCTAGCAAAAATGTTGCTCTCAGTAGAGCAATTTGATGGTAACCCGAGGGCTCTGACAGACTCCCCTTCTTGGGGATAGGGACTATTTTAGAGGTATAAATCTGACGTAACCCACATTTTACAGATCCACCAGAGCGCTTGGGGACCAATTCCTTTGGTGACGGTGCGCTATTACCATAACATGTTACTGAGCGCTTCCCACTCGGATAACAGCTGTTCAAATACCAATTTAGAGTTAAAGGTGTTAACCCAACAGGTTGAATCCCCTTTGTCTGGAAATTCACTCCCGTCTCAATTCACTGTAGACAATGCCCTAAGGTTCTGAATCTCTGAAAAAATCAGAACATTACTTCTATTCAGACACAATGAGTGACCTTGTCCCAAAGTATGTGTTGGCATCCTATGATGACCTTTCCTCCTGCTCTGCCCGGACTTCTGATCCCTTATCATGGGAGTGTCCAAAGCAGAACTGTTAGAATGTATGCAAGTGAATGTTGGACTCTTACGATAGGCGCTTTGTATTCAGTTGGTTAAGGAGAGTTTTCCTATGTTGTGTTGGATCTGAGTTTGTCAGGAAATATAGTCCACTAGTTATGGGTTTGTGCCATGAGGTCTTTATTATCACTGTGGGTGCCGACACATGTTTCAACCACTCAGGGGTCTTTATCAAGGCTGTGGTAGTCATCCATTATACATTGATATGACATCCCACGAATATGTAAAAAACAAACAAGTGTGACAAGTGCAGGGTGATTTTGTGACAGGTGTATGTAGTGACATGTGCATTCTTCGAGAAATGGAGTGGGGGGTGTGTGCGCACAGTGTTTTGTAGTAATGCCAAGCATATATTTATCAGCACATTGTCAACATACAAGATATGATCAATTGAAGTAGTATTTGTATGAGTTGCATACAGGTGGAAGTAATGCACATGTATAACGAGAGAAAGACAATTGCACCAAGGAAGGATAAAGAAGAGTTTATGTTAGTTTCCAGTAATTGTTCAGTTGTATAAAGTAGAGTAGGGTGCAGGGTTGTTCTAACCAAAACGTGATTATTTCTGGACATAACATTGATGTGGCGTATTGCCATGGGTAGTTCAGTACACCGATTAGTGCTTTTGGGGGGGGGGAAGAAACTCATGGTAAGAGATTTTGTGGCCCTGCAAGCCTGTTGACTTTTTGCTCTTGTGTTTGTACACGTTTGGTGAGATTAGGTGCACCTGAACTGGTGCTTAAATGGTTGTAGTGGTGCCTCATTCTCTGTATGACTGCCACATCTCGCACCATTGTGGTCAATATATTGTGTAATTATACCTTAATTATACCTTATATAAAAGACAGCATAAAAGTTCTCAGATCCCAAACCTCGAATAGGCAGTGGCAGACCTGCCATGCTGGGTGCAAACCAGTATGCATGTTGCTCATCCCACTTGTCTGATGGATAAATAGTCTTATACTATCATTGGAAGGCCTGTACATATGCTTTAGCAGATCAGCCAAATTCACTCCCACATCAGGGCTCTGTCCATCCTTCAAACCATTTTGGGGCATTCTCTGGGCAAACCTGGAACTCTAAAATTGGATCTTGTTGCTTATGGGATAGTGACCCACTCTCTGTATTTCCCCTGTATAAGTCACCCCCACCATATGCCTTAATCAGATTTTAACCTCCCACTCCATTTGACTCAAATGTTAGCGAGCCCCCCCAAGCATTTGTGGAAACCAAATTATAAAGAGAGGCAAGTAAATCAATACCATCCTTAGGGGTGACATTAGTCTGAACCTCTTTGTTGCCCATAATGCAGGGATCCCTCAGCAATGCAGGATCTTTGGCTCCCGAGCTAGGGTCCAAGTTCTTGATATTTCTTGTATCATTACTCACAAAATTAAAGTCAGAATTAGGGGTAAAGCCTACTGATTTATAAGGACCATTTAGGCCCAGTCCTGTTTGCGTTTAAGTACATACCATATACAACCAGACGCCTCCTTTCCCATATCAAAAGAAAAAACTAAGTTGAAAAAGAGGATCTATACGCGTCATCACGCTGTCCAAAATCTGTTTGTACTGCGCAGGTAACAAGTCCCATTATACGAGTCTCCCGGGATTTGGGGGCCCTACCGAACAAGACTACATTTCTCACTATATCAGTCTCTGGCCTTTTGGCCAGTGGAGGTAAAAGACCCCCCCCACCCCAGTCTTGCATGCTGGATGTTTTTCTTTCCTCTTAGCATTTCAGTTGTCCATTTTTTTTTAAATGTTCGGGCTGTAGAGTTCTTTTCCTTGGACGTGGTTTGATTTTTGTTTTTTTTGTGAGACCCGAAGCTCCCCAAGCAGCTTTTGCCCTCATTAGATTTCAATTTTTTTGTGCACTATAAGTGGGCTGCAAAGTCGGTGTCAAGCTTTGCTCAGTGGCCAAATCTAATGGGCAAGATTCAGTGACAATGTTAGGCTCCTTCAGAGGCTGGGCAGTACACAATACTGCTTCTTCCTCAGAGTCAGTAATTCATATTGGGATACAATTTATTATTTACCTATCTGGACTCCTAAGGTTTCTGCTATCGTTGCAGAATTTTTGACATTCCACCAAACCCGTGAAGCTGTCAGTTCTTCAACTTTTACATTAATGGTCGCTAGCATCAGTGTATGGCCCTTACCTCATCCCATATGTTGTCGTACAAGGTCACGAATGAGCTCAACACCATATTAAGTGCAGATAATGTGGGGGAGGTTAGGCAGATACGTTCGTCCACCTCTTTTAAAGTATGACGAATGTTGTAGGCCATGTTTGAACTATCATCCTTTAGGGAATTGGTAAAATCACCCTCTAACCTATTTTCTATTAGGTTCGTAAGCCCTGTCGGTGAACATTGTAGGGAGGGGTCACATGTATGCTGCACTATATGATTACTTTGTTGCCTGACATCTTTAAACGCTATACAGTCAACATGCTTTATTAACTAAGGTCATTCAGATAATGTATATGTCTGAGATGTGCCGCTTTTGTTTAAATACCCAGTAGTTTGTTCACAATTTTGGCCTCCAGTATCTAGAAATAATTGGTGCTGGCCCACCCAGCAATAGGTCGCTGTGCCAAATTTGGGGAAGAACTATACCCTTAAACCACTTAGGCCTGGCGTCCGTGTACAGGGCTTCATCGTCCCAGGACACCACCTCACTCATCACTGCATTTGTGCAGGGACGCTCATCCCCCAAGTTCTTCAACCAGAATAGCTTCTCCATTCAGAGGTCCAACCGCCATAACATGTTAGCAGCAATGGGGGCCTTCTCGTAACCGCATGTCTTTATTTGTGAAGTTGAGATCAGCCCCCCATACCCTTTGTCGCTTCTCAATCCCCTGCGTGCAGACATAGTCAAGATACAATGCAAAGTGTTTCAAGTGTTCCAAATGTTCCAACCTTAGTATCCTTCGTATGACATGAATTACTTACTGTAAAAGCATTTCTAATGATTGTATATGCTTCCATTCAGATGCTGTGCATATAGTCCGACATACAGTGGTCATCGCAGAGTATTGCATCTCGTCTTTCGAGAATCGAAAGGGGACGTCAACATGGGCGTGCCTGTAACACTATCCCTAACGTGACGTGTAGTGTACCCAAAATCCCTCACACGTCGAGGTCCCTCCGATTGTATTTTTTTTGCCGTGAGGGAGCCTATAACTACCGTGAGTGAGTACAGAAAAGAGAAAAAGTAGTAAGACGTCTATGTTCCTTCCATCCGAGCAGGGAGGAAGAGTGGGCGCATGTAAATCTAAGCAGATACCGTAAAAGCATTTCTGATGATTGCAAGTAATGCATGTCTTCTGATGCTTGTTAATCTGCTTAGAATCACATGATGTGCATAGACTAGCGTATTGATACTGTGGGGGCATCCTGCCTGTTGCGATAGGTGGTTGCAATTATTTAATGCAAACTAATTCAACTGTGTGTGATATACCAAAGGCAAACATTACTTCTCGCCACATAGTAATCAGAAGTACATTATTCAAACATACACTCAATTTAATTGGTGTTATTCAGCTTTTTATTTTGCTGTAAGCTGTATTTTTCTGGGTATTTTTAAAGTAGAACACTATTTTTGCAGGGGGTGTAGCGTAGCTTTTACCCTCTGAAAGAGTATACAATCCAAGTGATATTAAACAAAGGTGGACAACAAAAGGTGAACGGGAGGTCCACAACGTGAATCATTTAGTACACAAATCAAATCAATACAAAGCAATGCATCATATAACATACATGAGGAATACAGGGACATAAGAGTTCTAATATGTGTTAGTACCCTGCATATACATTTCAATTGCATCCATATTCATCATCCCAGAAGAGCGTGTCTACTGTAGCTCGTCTAGGTGGGAAACCTTGGGTTGGTCTACCGAAGCCAGGCTAAAGGGTGACCTTATAGTAGGTTGACGTCAAGAAGATGAATCTCAATTCAAAGTTCTAAGGGTGGACAATTGGGGCACCCATAGTGCAGAGTCCACAGATGTTTTGGCTTTGAGCAAATAGCAGCCTTCTTCTAGGGCCAAGGTGAGGTCTCCCCTAAACAAAGAACATGTAAGAGGGGGAGATTGATTGGAGAAATGTGTTTAAAACATGCTGCAAAATGCAGATTATGAATAGATTTACTTAAAGTGTACACACAGAAACAGCAGATTAAAATCATATCTGGTTTTCACATATCCAGTACATCACTGACCTTGAAAGGGCTGCACCAAAAGAGGGCACCCTCTGGCTTGAAAAAGGGAATGGCGGAGCAAGTCAATTGGTTGGAGCATTCACAGATCCACAGGAGGGGGGGGGGGGGAGAGAACAGATCCCTCTGGGAATCTAAGAATAACACAAAGTGTGTTAGTATAGGTGAGTTCAGGGTAATACACTAGTGTAATAAGTATCTGCAAAGAGAGCCCTGGCAAGAATAATTATCTTGAAAAAAATGGCAGCCGGTGTGATTTGGTGAAGGGGCTTCTGAGTGCGGTTGTAAAGCGTCATCCGTGAGAATAGTGCAAGTTAATTCACGGGCTACTGAACGCGGTAATGAAGAAACGAGAATGATGTTTTCCTGAAAAAATTGGAAATAAAAGGAAGGGCCCATCTGGATTAGTGAGGGGCTGGTATGTAGGAAGGCTGGTTCCTAATAACAAGCGGGCATGCTCTTACCCTGTAATTGGGAAAGGTGGGCATGCAAGGAGAGGATCCGTGTGTGCTGTATCAGCAGCAGTCGCGAGTGGCGCTGTGGCTTCCGCGCATGTGCGCATGTATCTAAAAACAGAGTACACTGTGTCCGTGCATGCGCCCAGTCGTGCCGCGTCCCGTAGTCATGGGAATGGGTCGACAGGGGCAGTGCCAAACAGGAAGTATGCATGCAGGGAAAAGGCGAAATGTAAAGATGTAAAAGAGGCTCAGGGCAAAAGGGAGACGTAGGATGCATGGTAATGCCCAAAATGTGTGTGGACCGGAGCAGATGGCTGGAGTTCACCTGCACCTGTGCTATGAAGCAGGGTACCGTCCCAGTGTGCACGTAAGAAAAATGGATACGCAAAGACATTACATGGCAATTGTGTGGGGACTGTGTGCCGAGGGCAGTAAACCCCTGGGTGTGGACAAGAGATGGTACCAGTGTGGACTGTTGAAGGAGACCACCCTTTGGTGGGCTGACTGTGTAAGCAAGGGGGAGGAACTGTGCTTCGGGCCACACACATTTTGGGCCTTACCATGCATCCTACGTCTCCCTTTTGTCCGTAGACTTTTTATATCTTTACATTTCGCCTTTGCCCTGCACGCATACTTCCTGTTAGTATACAGCACACACGCTCTTCTGGGATGATGAACATGGATGCAATTGAAATGTATATGCAGGGTACTAACGTGTATTAGAACTCAGTTTATGTCCATGTATTCCTCATGTATGTTATATGATGTATTGCTTTGATTTATGTACTAAGTGATGCAAGTTGTGGACTTCCCCTTCACTTTTTGTTGTCCACCTTTGTTTAATATCACTTGGATTGTGTACTCTTTCAGGAGGGTAATAGCTACGCTACCCCCCAGCAAAAATACTGTTATACTTTAAAAATACCCAGAAAAATACAGGTTACAGCAAAATAAAAAGCTGATTAACAACCACTTAAGTTGAGGGTATGTTTGAATAATGTACTTCTGATTACTATGTGACGAGAAGAACAAGTTACTTCTTACCTTGTAACGTTCTTTCGACTGGATGTTCCTCCGACGTATTCCTCATCTTAGATATCTCCTTCCAGCTCTGCTGGCCTCGGAAAAATTTTTCTCTCTAGAGGGCGCTGCGCGTCGACGTCCTCCGAGTCGATGTCCCTCGACAGCCACCGTATCGACGTCGACGTCATCCTGCCTATAAAGGCCGCGCGCAGCGTCCGTTGCTCAGTTCCGTTTTGTAGCCCACAATAATACTTTCTGGACTAAACTAATCACCCTGAAGGAGCGTAAGCTGCAACAACAAGGGAAGTAGAACTGCGGGGATGGATGGGAGGGTCGATGAGGAATACGTCGGAGGAACATCCCGTCGAAAGAACGTTACAAGGTAAGAAGTAACTTGTTCTTCGAAGGGATTGTGTCCTCCGACGTATTCCTCATTTTAGATAGGCTCCCATAGCAGTATTCTATTATTGGAGGAGGGAGTACTGACTTCACGCTGTCTTCTATTGATGAATAGAATGCAGTACAGCCCTTCCAAACCTAGTCTCTTGACTGGAGGAGGAATCCAAATTGTAAAAACGTGTAAAGGTATGGACAGACGACCATGTAGCGGCCGCACAGATGTCTTTAACCGGCACGCCTCTTGAGGGCCGATGAAGCTGCAATACCTCTGGTCGAATGAGCCCTAAGGTTTTGAGGGGGCTCTTTCCTTGCCAGTTTATAACATTCCAGAATGGCTAGAATGATCCATCTGGAAATGGTCTGCTTAGTTATTGGTAACCCCAGCTTGTGACCTGCGTAACCTACAAACAGCTGGTCTGCCTGTCTTATCCTGGCTAGTCTACTGATGTAAAAACTTAAAGCCCTTCTAGGGTCTAGCCTGTGTAACCTCTCTTCCTCTTTCCCCGGGTGAGGAGGAGGATAGAAAGATGGTAGGGTAATCTTCTGAGTGATATGGAATTCAGAAACCACCTTTGGGAGGAAATTAGGCTTCACTTGCAGGACAACTTTGTCTTTGTGAAATATTGTGTGAGGGGGTTTACAAGAAAGAGCTTGTAATTCGCTCACCCTTCTAGCAGATGTAAGTGCTATTAATAAAACAGTTTTAAGGGTAAGGAATCTTAACGAACAAGAATGGAGTGGTTCGAAAGGTGTGCCCATCAGGAAAGTTAGGACTAAGTTTAAATCCCATAGGGGAACTTGGAATGGTCTTGGGGGATAAACATTGGTTAACCCCTTTAGAAACTGTATTACCAAGGGTAATTTGAAATAGGATGGTTCTTCCGCAGTGCGCTTAAAGATGGATAGCGCTGCGAGATAGCCCTTAATGGTGCCAACTTGAAGGCCTGAATTTGCCAAATATAGTAGGAAGGACAAAACTATTGGTGTACCACATGAAAAAGGGTCGATATTCTGTTCTCTACACCAGCTGCAAAATCTGTTCCAACGGCAGCGGTATAAAGACTTTGTTGCTGGCCTCCTTGCCGAAAGCAACACCTCCATAACATCATCAGGGAGGTCCCAATCCTTGTACCTCAGCCTTTCAGAAGCCAAGCGTGAAGGTTGAGGGTTTTGATGTCTGGATGGAGAACCTGACCTCCCTTCTGTGAGAGTAGGTTCTCTCTGAGTGGAAGTCGAATTGGAGGGCAGATGGATAAGTCTAGAAGGTCCGGGTACCACGTTCTCCTGGCCCAATCCGGGGCAATTAGGATCATGGTTCTCCGGAATCTTCTCAACCGCCTGATCATTTGAGGAATGACAGGGACCGGTGGGAACGCGTACAGAAGCGGAAACTCCCAGTCCACTATGAACGCGTCTCCCAGAGCTCCTCTCGGGGGAAATTCCCTTGAGCAGAACAGGTCGCATTTCCTGTTTAGGCTGGTGGCGAACAGATCTACCTGAGGGGTTCCCCAAAGGGCGAAGATCTCTTGAAGGACTTCCTGAGCTAGCTCCCACTCGTGGGAGACTGTGTTCTGCCTGCTCAGAGCGTCCGCTGTCAAGTTCTTCTCTCCGGCTAGGTGACATGCCGATAGAGAGATTCCTTCTTGGATTGTCCAAAACCAGAGCTGCATCGCCTCTCTGCACAGGGGTAGTGATCCTACACCTCCTCTTTTGTTGAGGTAATGCATGGCCACCGTGTTGTCCGTCATTATCAGGATGTTCTTCCCTTGTACAGCTGGCAGGAACGCCTTCAGCGCAAGTCTGATGGCTCTCAGCTCTAACAGGTTGATATGTAGTCTGGACTCCGATGGAGACCAACGACCGCTGATGGTCAAGTCGTTGGCGTGGGCTCCCCACCCCGTGAGTGAGGCATCCGTGACTACTGTTATCTCCGGCCAGGGTTGCCAAAACTGTTCTCCTTACAGAATGTTCTCCAGACAGGCCCACCACTGAAGGTCTCGAGTTACTCTGTCGGGAACCTGAAGAAGATCTGTCATTCTCCCTGAGAATTGTGACCACTGAGTCCTCAGTGCCCACTGGAGGGATCTCATTCTCAGGCGAGCCTCTGGCACTAGGAAAATGCAGGATGCCATGAGGCCTAGCAACCTCAAAAAGTCGAAGGCTGGGAGACGTTGGGCATGTTGGAACTTGGTACCCATCTGTAGAATATCTTGAGCCCTCACCTCTGGTGGCGAGGCTTTTCCCAGGGAAGTGTCCAGGATCGCTCCTATGAACTGGAGTCTCTGGGATGGTATCATTTGTGACTTCTTTAAATTGAGGGAGAAGCCCAGTCTGTGAAGGAAGTGGCACACGTGATTTAGCTGGATCTGAGCTTGTTCCGAAGAAACAGCCCTGATCAACCAATCGTCCAGGTAGGGGTAGACATGAATCCCTTCCCTCCTTAGACTTGCAGCCACTACCGACATTAACTTGGTGAAGACCCTCGGGGAGGAGGTCAGCCCAAATGGCAGCACTCGAAATTGATAGTGAGAGTTGCCAATTGCGAACCTCAGGTATTTCCTGTGTTTGAGATGGATAGGCACATGGAAATAAGCGTCCTGAAGGTCCAGAGATACCAACCAGTCCTGGAACTGAAGGGCCTGGAGGATCTGAGAAAGAGTGACCATCTTGAATTTGTCTTTTCTGAGGAATTTGTTCAATTCTCGCAAGTCCAAGATGGGTCTCAGTCCTCCGTCTTTCTTTGGAATGAGAAAGTAAGGGGAGTACCAGCCCTTGTTCCTCTCCGCTACAGGTACCGGTTCTATGGCACCTTTCTCTAGCAGGTCCAAAATTTCCTGCAAGAGGAGTGGATCTGGAGCTTTCTGAGAGCTGATCCCCGGTGGATGACTCTGAGGTATACGTAGGAAAGGCAGGCAGTAACCTTGGGCAACTGTTTCCAATGCCCAAGCATCTGACGTGATAGCCTGCCATACCGCCAGATGTTGAGTCAACCTGCCTCCTACAGGTGTCCTGTGAGGGAAGTCCTCAGAGTGGTTTTGGGGCGGCTGATGCAGATGCCGATGGTAAAGAGGCACCTGCTGTTGCTGCGGCTTTTGAATATCTACCCCGTCCACCTCGGGTAGATCTTCTTTGTCCCCTTTGAGCCGGTCGTCCTCTACCTCTTCCGAATGCGGAGTAGAAGCGAAAGGACTTGCCCCTCGCAGAGGTTCCTGTGGGACGAAAAGGAGTCTGACGGATTGCAGCTCCTAGGGATTTTGCTGCTGCTTTTGAAGTTTGCAGTCTCTCTAAACTGTCATCCGCCTTTTTCCCGAACAAAGAAGAGCCATCGAATGGCATGTTCAAGAGCCTGGCTTGCACATCTGGGGCAAAACCGGACTTTCTCAACCAAGCGAATCTCCTGGTTGATGTACTTGCCGCCATTGCTCTGCTGATACTGTCAGCCGAATCAATGCCCGTCTGGAGGGATTCGCACATAGCGTCTTTACCGTCCTGTATAATATTCAGGAACGCATCCCTTTCTTCTCCCTCCGGGATGCAGTCAGCCGCTGTAGAAGCACACTCCCAAAGTGTATGGCTGAACCTAGCAAGGGTGCAAGTAGCATTAACAGATTTTAACGCCATGCTACATGCTGAAAAGACTTTCTTTGCCATAGCATCATATTTTTTATCGTCCCTGTCCTGTGGGACAGTAGGATAAGCCGTCTTGACATCGGTAGAGGATGCTGCCTGTACCACCATACTTTCTGGGGATGGGTGTTTAGACAAAAACTCTGGGTCTGTAGAAGATACCCTGTACTTTGTAGACAGTTTTTTATTTACTGCTGGTACAACATCTGGGGTTTCCCAGTTTGTCATGATCTTCCTCTGAAGAGCTTTATGAAAAGGCACCACAGGATCCTCCTGTGGGCCTTTGTCAAGAATATCCGTGAGGTCATCTTGTTGGAAAGATTGTGAAGGTGCAGACCACCCCATGAACTCTGTGATCCTGGCCATTAAGGCTCTATAGGGGGTTTCAGCATGCTCCCCCGGGTCTGGCCTAGCAAACTCCACCTCAGGGGAAGTGTCTAACCCACTTGCCTCATGTAAGGAATCATGAAGATCCTTTAACCTGCGTTCTTCAGAGGAAAATTCCTCTCTAATTGGGGTTACAGGTCCCTGCAACTCAAATGTGTCTTCCTGTTCAGACAATTCACCCTCTTCCAAAATTGAGGACATAGTTCTCAATTGTTCTGAACTCATAAAGGGAGTAAATCCCATATCCAAGGCAGAGGGTGCCGAACTTGTCATTATCGGCCTCGAAAACGTCGATGTTGTCGACGCCGACGTCGAAGGCTTCGAGCGTGGCGTCGAAAACAAAGGCGGAGGCCTCGATGACCTCGACAGAATTGGGATTCTACTCGACAATCTCGAAGCCATCGCCATCGAGGACCTGGGGATAGTCACTGGGTGTGTCGTGACCGTGACTTTTCTTGGCGTCGACGCCGGTGTCGAAGCTGGCGTCGAGTCGACAGACCCGTGTGTCGAAGGTCCCTTCGACAACGGCGTCGAAGACACCGACTTCGGCGTCGACGGAACCTTCGAGGAAGGTTTGGAGGTCCTAGTCCTACTCGAGGGTTCGAGACGAGCTCGAGAGGTTTTTTTGCAGAATTCCTCCCATTCAGCCCGGGAACTATGTTTCGTGGGGCAAAGGATTCTTTTTGGCGAAAGAGAGGAAGAGGAAGACGGAGAAGGGGATCTTCGACGTCTCCTCTTCGAGTGCTTCGATCTCGAGGAGTGATGGGACCCACTCCGAGACCTGGAAGGCGAATGGTGACGAGGAGACGAGTGTCTCGACTTCGTCGACGAAGAAGAAGCTTTAAAAGTCTTATCTTTCTTTAGCATCCCCCTACGCTCCTTCAGGGCCTTAGCTGTCATGGACATACAGTCCTCGCATTCCGAACAATGTTGTTCAGCTCCCAAACACCACAGACAAACTCTGTGAGGGTCAGTCAGCGACATCTTTTTCCCACAATCTCAGCATTTTTTGAAGCCGGATCGAGGAGTTGTCGGTTCCGACGAGGAAGCCATCGAGTACGGATCGAATAACTCGAGGTAAATAGGATTAATCTGACAAGAACTGAGCAACGGTATTCCGAGGCACTGAGTATGCGCGGAAAAACGGAACTGAGCAACGGACGCTGCGCGCGGCCTTTATAGGCAGGATGACGTCGACGTCGATACGGTGGCTGTCGAGGGACATCGACTCGGAGGACGTCGACGCGCAGCGCCCTCTAGAGAGAAAAAAATTTCCGAGGCCAGCAGAGCTGGAAGGAGATATCTAAGATGAGGAATACGTCGGAGGACACAATCCCTTCGAAGTAATGTTTGCCTTTGGTACATCACACACAGTTGAATTACTTTGCATTAAATATTTGCAAACACCTATCAGAACAGGCAGTACGCCCCCACAGTTTCAATATATTTATAGCCCATAGTCCTGTCCTTGTATTGGGCCGTCCCTCCTGTTACCCGTGCATAGACTAGTGAGCAGTACCCGGAGTTGGGGGTGGGATGGGAGAAGGAACAGTAGAGAAAAGATGTCTTAGTACTGCTTGTCTCACCTGAGAATCAGACCTAGAATGAGTGTCTAGGCAATAGTGTTTTGTAAAGGTGTGTACAGAACTCCAGGTTGCCGCTTTGCAAATGGACTCTAGGGGAACATTTGCAATGAATGCTATGGAAGCCCCAGTGCCTCGAGTAGAATGTGCTCTAGACTTGAAGGGCAGCTCTCTCTTAGCAAGAGTGTAATAGTGTGAAGCATTTGACAATCCATTTAGAGATGCTAGATTTCTACCTGCTGCCACTGAAACGAAAAACTGATTTGTCTTTCTTAGTGGTCAAGTTCTTTCAATGTAAAACAGGACTGCTCTGCGTACATCCAGTGTGTGCAGGCTTCTTTCTCCCATGTTCTGAAAGAACATTGGTAGTTCTATGGATTGGTTCACATGGAACTTCAAAACTAATTTAGGCACAAACCTAGGGTGAGTGCGCAGAACCACCTTATCTCTGAACTGTTACAAAGGGGTCTAGAACTGAGAGCGCATGTAGTTCACTGACTCTCCTAATGGAAGTAACGCTATTAAAAAGGCAGTCTTGTAGGTGAGATCTTTGAGACTTGCTTTATGCATGGGTTCGAAAGGAGACCCCATAAGTCTAGTCAACACCAGGTTTAGGTCCCATCCAGGAGCTGGGTTAGAAATGGGAGGGGGAATTATTTTTACTCCCTCCATGAAAGCCTTAATAACTGGTATCTTCCACCACAACACCTTTTGTTATGATGTAGTGTAGGCTAAAAGAGCAGCAAAGTGAACTTTTATCGAGTTAAAGACTAGGCCTGAGTCAAGTAAATGACTCCGGTAGAAAACGATGTGTAGGAGAGCAGCCAATGGGGTTGATGCTCTTAGAGTTGCACCACATGACAAAACGTTTCCACTCACTGGAATGGCAATATTGTGTATTAGGTTTTCTTGCCTCCCTGAGTATGTCCATACACCTCTGAGGGAGTTGCAGGCGCCCGAACTCTATGCCCTCAGGAGCCAGGCCGCTAAGTTCAATGTTTGTGGGCATGGGTGAAGTGTCTCCCCTTTGTCTTGCGACAACATGTTGTATGGGCAAGGCAGTTTCATTGGAGGAGATGGGGGCATCTCCATCAGAAGAGCGAACCAGGGGAGGCGGGCCAACATGGGAACCACCAATATCATTGTGACTGGTTCCTGGTGCATCTCGTGCACTATCTTGTTGAGTAGGGGAGTCGGAGGAAAAGCAAACAAATTTCCCTGACCATGTTATCCAGAGGCTGTTCCCCTTGGAACAGTTCTGGGGGTACCTGGAGGCATAATCTTGGCATTGAGTGTTCTCCAGAGTTGCAAACAAGTCGATCTCTGGGAAGCCCCATTCTGTGAAAACGTTGGAGACAACGTCTTTGTGTAATCGCCATTCGTACTCCATGGGTAGTGGGAAATCTCTGCTGAGTACGTCTGCCAGAAGATTGAGTTCCCCTGGAACATGTTGTGACAACAGGAACATGTTGTGTTTGAGAGCCCACTTCCAAATGTTCTGGGACTGTTTGGACAGCCCTGGGGAGTGAGTGCCTCCTTGTTTGTTCCGATAGTACATGGCCGTGATGCTGTCTGTGAGGATCAGGACCGCCTTTCCCTCCAGTTGTGTCTGGCAAGCTTTCAGTGCTTTGAATACTGCTAATAGTTCCAACAGGGTTATGTGGTTGGATGCTATGTCTGACGACCAAACTCTGCGCGCTGTCTGTGAAGCGGGGAATTACCTCTTGCAGAGTGACCATACAAAACTTTTGGGGCTTCACAAATTTGTTCGCTGGGCGATGATCTAGTACAGGATGCAAGGTGTCATCCTTTTTGGGTACAAGGGTCTCGACTTCTTGTAGCGGACTTCTTGTAACGGGATTCGCAGATGTTCTGGCGTCTGGCGTCTTGCGCGTGACGGTATGAACTGTGGGGTCCGACTGAATTCTATATGGTACCCGTGGGCGACGGTCTTTAGCACCCACTGGTCTGAAGTTATTCCCTCCCATGCTCGAAGAAACAATGTTAGCTGGCCCCGACCGGGGATGCATGGGAGAGGACTGGGAAATGCGGGTCATTTCTGGCCTGAGGCCGGGGAACCTCGAGGGGTAGAGTTTCAGCCCATTCCTTTACCACGTCATTGCCCCCTTGTGGGGTATGGGGTGTTGTAGCTGCTGGTTCCTTGGGGAGAGGATCAGTTATTCCATGAGCTGTATTGATTTTGAGGGAATCATTGCCCATGAAAGGAAAGTCTATTCCCGCCCTCCCTTCTTTGTGAAGGTCTCTGGGTGATCTGATCCAGAGTCTTAAGGGTGTCATGCTCCTTTTTTTGCAGTCTCGAGGGCTTCATCCACTGCCTTTCCGAATAAATTAGTATCCGTCACTGGTTTCTTTATTAAGTGAAACTTTTCTCTCTGGCTCAAAACCATGCGTGCCTTTTCAGGAGGGTACCTTGAGCCAAAGACCTTCCGGACATTTCTGCTGCATCCAAAGTATTTTTCAGCATACTTTGGTTAACTTGCCTGCCCTCTGCCGAGAGCAGACAGGCTCGCAGTGGCTCAGGGACTTCTTGAAGGCCCTCCTCTAGCTTGGCCCATTGCGCATCAGCATAGCTGGCTAACAACGTTGTATTGTTGGCGATGCAATTGGAGTGATCCTTTTCAACAAAACATGAAGTCTCTTACATTCCTTGTCAGAGGGTGCCTCCCCAGTGGATAGGGGAACCCCTGATCTTTTCCTGGTAGTTGTAACAACCAATGAATCCGGAGTAGAAGGACCCCTGATGTAGAGGAAGTTAGAGGGGGAGGGTCGAAAAAGCTTCTCTACCCTCGGATTCACTGCTATAGTAAGTGCAGGTGTTAGTAAAGAAGGGGACAACCTCTTTTTAATTGAATTTAGTAGAGGAACAGCTTGGCTGGAAGGAGGTTTTTCTTTCAAAATGTCCTCCACAAAATCAGCCTCTGCAACGGCTTCCTGAGTAGCAATGTTGAAGTGTTCCGCTGCTTTCCTCAATATGGCAGTGAAAGCCATTTGATCATCCACCGGGGAGGCCTGTCTAGTGGGGGTGGTTTGTGGGGAGTCCAGGCACAAGGCATCCGGTTCCAGAGTTGGAGTAGGCGACTGCCAAGGGCGAGGATCAATGGAGTCCGGGTCTACCCCCCAACCTTCAGTGGGGTCTAAATGGACCCCCTCAGAGTCAATAAAGAGATCTGCATTTTGAGCCTCCTAATCAGTGAGGTCATAAATGTATTCCTCCTCTTCCTCATCTTGAGTAGGGTCAAACCCTCTGCAGCTTACCCAAAAGGAGAGGGGGGTTTTCCTCCCTAGACCTCTTGGGTGTGGACTTCTCAGAGAGTTCCACAAATCTCTCTAGCCGGTCCATACATCCTTCAAATTTTTCTCTGGTCCAAACAGATGAACCAAAGCGGTCCAGGGGTGGAAAGGGCTCATCTAGTGGATCCTCTGTTTGCAAACATCGAGATTTCTTCTTCAACGCCGAAGAAATCTCTACAGAAGCTTCCCAAAAGTCTTCGCGGGGTTCCGACGCTTGAGGCGTATCCTTCTGTTTGTCTGTAGGCCTTCTCGTAGGTTCCAGTAAATTATTTGGCCTATCATTGGGTCTCGACGAATCCTTGTGCTTGTCCTTGGGTTTCGATGACTCCTTGGACCTTTGTTTGTGAGAATCCTCCGAAATGATCCTGGCGATGCTCTCTGTAATCACTTCAGCATCGGGAAGTTCTGAAGTACGGGCCTCTGGTTGCGCGACTACTTTCGGTGGAACCGGGCCTTTTCGGCCGTGGACGCCTTCTTCCGATGGGTCTCGCGGGACGGTGGATATTGGGGTCAGCGCCCTTTGATTTAGTAGGCCCAGTCGCAAGGCGCACCTGTGGTTGCGCTAGGGCTGCCGACCCTGACGATAGACGGGCAGGGCCGAAGCTTTCAGTGGGCGCGTTGGCCCTATGGACCGCTTCGACTGTTTAGTCGAAGATGTCCCTGGGGTTGTGTCTTTAGTGTGGGGAACATGTGCATCTATGTCACCGGGGTGTACATTCCCCATAGCAGGACCTAGGTCTTGCCTAGCGGGGCTGGGGAAGGACGACGCAGAGCGAGAGTGCTCCACCGAAAGGTCAATCGGCTCCAAATCTGAGGCTAGTTCGTCACTCAACCCCTCGTCACAATCAGCGATTGTGGCAGAGGGAGAACCAGACATTCCGTAGGCCGCCCACCGCTTAACACGGCGCTCCTTCAATGTTTTTGTGCGCAGGAGCTTGCAAGCGGCACAAACCGACTCGTAGTAATTGAGGGGTAAAGAACAAGTTACTCTCTTACCTGGTAACGTTCTTTCGATGGGATGGTCTGACGACGTATTCCATATCTATGACAGCAATCACCACAGCTGTGCTGCTTCGGAAAATCTTTTGGCGTCTTCGTCCTGTGTCAATGATGTCGATACGCTGTCCTCGAGGGCCTCCGTCGAGCCAACGTCACCGGATGTTATAAGTAGGAAGCACAACGCCCATAGCCTCAGTTGTACTTTTTTCCCAGAACGTGTGGCACCAATCTTTTGCCAGTATGACCACAGAAAGCCTTGCGGAAACGTAAGCTGCAATCGCATAAGAAATTCTGTAGAGGGGCAGGTAGGGAGGGAGCGATATGGAATACGTCGTCGGACCATCCCATCGAAAGAACGTTACCAGGTGTTGGGCAGAATCCTGTGCAGTGCCCTTAGGGACCACTACACACAATTAAGACTACAGGTGGCAATACAAGTTTTACCTTTTGTACAAGCCGTACTACTATGTCAGAGTGGTAGCAGTGGCGGAGCAGCCAGGCTTATCTCAAGAGTATATGAGCAGTAGCAGAGATTACACAAAGGGACCACAATTACTGTGACTCAAGCAAACACTGACTCAAGCTTTCAGGTAGAAAAATATGAGTACATTTATTTTTAAACCATTTGTTGTAAACGCAACACTTCTATTAGATTAAAACCACACGAAAAATATACTACAACTAACCAATTTACTTTATACAGTAAGTCTCAAGGTAAGTACCCTGTGTTTGAATGGACCGGTGTCTCAAACAAAACATGTTACTGTGAATACGATTGGGATCACTATTTGACAGTTTTGTCTAATAACTAAACGCATATCCATGACATGAAATGCTACCAGGGCAAAAACACACTTAGCACCTGAGATACCCAGAGGGAGTTGGAGGCAAAAATCACAGGCAATACTTTGGTTAGGCAGACAGAATCAAGAAACACTCAGACAGGAGTTCAAGAGTCAAAGGGCCGGAGCCAGGGTTAAGTGACACCGGGGACCTGTTGCCGAAGATCACACAGTCAGACATTTCACAATTCAACGTAGCCAATAGTACTTCAATATTGTCAATGTTCGGAAGCAAAAGTTATAAGAAGGAGGGATGACGAGGGCAAGCCCTGAAGATGAAGGAAACGGGTTCACCCTGTTTCCTCAAGCAGAACACAGTACCTTATTCCAATGGTGCAGCTGGTGCCCTGGCAGTTGTTCCTGTTGGTGTCCTGCAGACCCACGGTTCCTGCAACTTCGAGGTGAAGAAGGACGTCTGAAGGGGGTTTACACCACACAGGGATGAAGCCGGCAGCAGCGACACTGAATAAAAGGTGCGCTCCTTAAAAAAAGAGGTTCTTCAGGTGGCTATCCGGACCACTAGAGCAGTGTGCAGCGATTTCGACCACAAAGGCGACCTCTGGCTGAAGAAGATGAGCTGGTTATCCCCATCAGGCTCAAGGGAAGACGACTCCGGACTGGATCTTCTCTAGTCGTCCAAGGGTAGAAAGCTCAGGACTGCAGCAGAGCATCACTGGGACGGGCTAGTTGCAGCAGTCATCGTTCTCTCCGCTTCTCTTCGGTTCCTTATAGTACCAGTGGCGACTCTGACTTCTAGTCCAAGAGACCTGCCTTTTATGCGCAAAACCCCCATTCACACAGCCTTGCTGTCAATCACCCAGCAGGGGAGTTGTCCAGCCGGGTCAACCACCTCAGCCAATCATGGCAAAGTGCGACTTGGGTTTCCTAGGATACACTGTGCAGGGGGTGACTACACCTCTCCCTCACATTCAGCCCACCTAGACACCCAGGCGCCTGGTGGAGGGCTTCTGGGCAGAAGCCCGCCAAAAGACGGTGAACAAAGAAGGCGAACCTAGTTTGCCGCGCAAAGTAAAACACAAGAAGGACTTTAACAAAAAGAAATGGCGAATAAACCCAACCGGAGCCAAAAGAAAGACAATTTGGTCAAGAGGGTTTATGTTCGAGGCTAATAGAATAGCCGAAAACAATACCACGTTTATCTAATATAATCGCGGTAGAAAAGTTAGGGTAGATACCACTGCCACCAGCCAAGTCTAAATGTTAAAAGAGCGAAACAATGCTCTAGAAGGTACAGATAAAAAAGGATACAAAGTAACCCTTTCCAGTACTCCATGGAAGATTGACTAGGTAAAGTTAATGGTAACTTTACCCTTTTCTGAGGGACTGTCGCGGGAAAGTCTCAAAGACAACCCTGTGCCACGGCACTGAAGGTGCTGTGTGACACACAAAGGAAGGGGGCAACTGAAGTGGTGTACTTCAGAGTCCACAATCACAAAAACAGAGAAATATGCCTGGCAAAATACAGGTAAGAGTGGGGGAAAAGCTCACACTCTTACCAAGTGGAAAAAAATAAACTCCAGAAGTCCAACAAAGCTGCTGGGGGACTCACTAGGTGAGGGAAATTAGCCATCAATGAGAATTCTCCCTAATACCAGGTAAGAGTAACTTGTTCTTCGAGGGGATTGGGTCCTCCGATGTATTCCATATCTATGACAGACTCCCAAAGCAGTACCAACATATGGAGGAGGGAAAAAGAATTTAGAATATAGAAATTTAGAATGCCCAATCAGATTGCAGTAAAGGAACGCCTTGCCAAAGGCCAGATCCTGCCCATGGATAGAATCTAGGGAGTAGTGTCGTACAAAAGTATGGACCGAAGCCCAAGTGGCTGCTTCACAGATGTTACGGCTAGGAACACCCCTCTGCAGGGCAGTAGAGGCAGCCATACCCTTAGTAGAATGGGCCCGTAAGCCTACCGGAGGGTCCTTACCCGCCAAGCGGTAACATTCAGAAATTGCCAAGATAATTCATCTAGACAAAGTCTGCTTAGTAACAGCTTGTCCCAAACACCTTCCAGCGTAACCAATAAAGAGCTGATCGACCACTCTGACCCGGGACATGCGAGAAATGTAGAAACTTAAAGCTCTCCTAGGATCCAACCAATGGAGCCTCTCCTCTTCCTTACCAGGATGTGGTGAAGGACAAAATGCCAGAAGAACAACCTTCTGGCTTAAAAGAAATTTCGACACCACCTTCAGAAGAAAGGAAGGACGAACTCTAAGGACAACCATGTCCTTATGAAACGCAGTGAAGGGTGGGTTAACTGAAAGTCCCGGCAACTCACTCACTCCACCACGAACGCGTCTCCTAAGGCTCCTTTTGGAGGAAATTCCCGCGAGCAGAACCTTTTGCACTTGAGGTTGACACTGGAGGCGAAGAGATCCACCTGAGGGGTCCCCCAAAGGGCAAAGATCTCCAGGAGAATCTCCTGAGCCAGCTTCCACTCGTGAGTGATTGTGCTCTGCCTGCTCAGAGCTTCCGCCGTCTCGTTTTCGTCTCCGGCCAGATGAACTGCCGAGATTGAAACTTCCTGCTGGATGGCCCAGAACCAGAGCTGCATTGCCTCCCTGCACAGAGGAAGTGACCCTGCCCCCCCTTTTTGTTGAGGTAGTGCATGGCCACTGTGTTGTCCGTTAGAATCAGGACATTCTTTCCTCGCACAGTCGGCAGAAAAGCCTTCAGGGCAAGCCTGACAGCCCTCAGCTCCAACAGATTGATATGGAGTCTGGACTCCGATGGAGACCAACGACCGCTGACTGTCAACTCATTGGCATGAGCTCCCCATCCCATGAGGGATGTGTCCGTCACAATCGTCACCTCTGGCCAGGGTAGCCAAAACTGAGCCTCCTTCATCAGATTGCCTTTGACGGCCCACCACAGAAGGTCCTGGGCGACCGAGGGCGGCACCTGAACGGGGTCTGACATCCTGCCGGAGGACTGCGACCACTGCATCTTGAGGGCCCACTGCAGAGATCTCATCCGCAACCTGGCCTCCGGCACCAGAAGAATGCAGGATGCCATGAGGTCGAGCAACCTCAAGAACTCGAATGCCGGGAGACTCTGGGCGTGTTGAAACTTGTGCACCATCTGCTGAATGTGATGAGCCCTCACCTGGGGAGGAAAACACTGCCCCAGGGCTGTGTCGAGCACTGCTCCGATGTACTGGAGCCGCTGGGTTGGCGTCAAATGGGACTTCTTTAAATTGAGGGAGAAGCCCAGCTTGTGAAGGGAGTGGCAGGTGACGGACAGATGATCCAGGACTTGCTCGGGAGAGCACGCCCTGATCAACCAATCATCCAGGTAGGGGTAGACGTGAATCCCCCTTTCCTGAGATACGCTGCCACCACCACCATGAGCTTGGTGAAGACCCTCGGGCGGCGGCCAATCCAAACGGTAGGACCCGAAACTGAAAGTGCGAGTCGCCAACCGCGAACCTCAGGTACTTCTTCTGCTTTGGATGGATCGGCACATGAAAATAAGCATCCTTGAGGTCGAGAGACACCAACCAGTCCTGAAGTTGAATGGCCCGGAGGACTTGAGAAAGAGTAACCATCTTGAACTTGTCCTTCCTGAGGAGCTTGTTCAAACCGTGCCTGTCCATGATGTGTCTCAATCCCCCCGTCTTTCTTCGAAATTAAAAAATAAGGGGAATACCATCCCTTGACCCTCTCCGCTACAGACACCAGTTCTATGGCGCCTTTCTCCAGCAGGGATTGAATTTCCTGTGCAAGGAGCGGATCAGGACTCTTCAAAGAGATATTCCCTGGTGGATTGTCGTGAGGCCTCTGCTGGAAAGGAAGATAGTAGCCGTGGGCTATGATCTCCAGAACCCACACATCTGAAGTAATGGCAGACCACTCTACAAGATGCTGCGCCAGCCTTCCCCCAACCGGCGAACCATGGGACATGGCCTCATGACTGAGCTGAAGCGGCTGCGGCAGTGCCCGAGGGCAAAGAGGCAACTGCCCGAGCTGCTTTGGCACCTCAAGTACCCTGTTCCACCTCTGGCACTCCTACTGTGGCGCCTTTGACTTGCAGCTCCTCTCGATTTACTAAAGGATGAGTAATATCGGAAGGAACCTCCCCTCCATTGTTGTCCCCTAGGACGAAAAGGCGGAGGTTGGCGAACTGCAGCGCTCAACGACTTCGTTGCAGCTTTGGAGGTCTGCAACCTCTCAAGGCTCTCGTCAACCTTGCTGCCAAAATTATGTTCACCATCAAAGGGCATGTTGAGGAGTCGGGCCTGCACATCAGGAGCAAACCCTGACTTCCGCAACCACGCAAACCTGCGTCTTACGGTGCTCGCCGCCATGGACCGGCTGACACAAACTGCCATGTCCAGACCCGACCGAACGGACTCACACATGGCATCCTTGCCATCCTGTACAATAGCAAGAAAACCATCCTGTTCCTCCCCTTCGGGAATATGGTCAGCTGCCAATGAAATACAGTTCCACAGAGTGTGCGTGAAACGTGACAAGGCACACACGGAGTTGGCTACCTGTAAAGCCATACCCCCTGAAGAAAACACTTTCTTCGGCCAGCCATCAAAACACTTGTCGTCCCTATCAGGAGGGATGGTAGGGTACGATGCCTGCTTTGCTGGGGCCGTGGCCGCCTGCACCACCAAACTCTCCGGAGTGGGGTGCATGGTCAAGTAGCAGGGGTCACTACTGGCTGGACAGTATTTTCGCGTCAAAGACTTGCTCACTGCCGGCAGACTCTCCGGAGCAGTCCAAGCCACAGCCACCCTTCTTTGCAAAGCCATATGGAATGGCAGTATCGGGTCAGTTGGAGGACCTTGGTCGAGGATGTCCTTCAGGTCAGCCTGCAGAAAATCCACAGGTGGCGCTGACCACCCCAAGTAGTCCGTGACCCTCGACATAAGGCGCTGGTATGAGGACTCGGCATGGGTGCCAGGCTCAGGTCGACAGAACTCCACCTCCGGAGTCCTCTCCAGACCACTTGCGTCGTACAGTGACGGACGCAGGTCTTCAATCTGGCTGTGACCAGACAAAATCTTGTCAAACACCTCCTCAGGCACCAAACCTTCCTCAGATCCCTCATCCACCTCAGAAATAAAATCCAGAGGTCGGAAAGAGGGCACAGAAAAAGGGACAAAGACATGCTTAGCCTTGGCCAGAGCCTTTCTGGGGGGGTTCCACCGAGCCACGGGTTAACTCCGACAAAGCAGCCTCGAAAGGCGTCGAGGGCATTGATGGAATCGGCGTCGAGCGAGGTGCAGACAACTTCGACGGTGTCGACACAGGCCTTGAGGGCGAAGCCCTGAGCGGGTCCTTCGATGGCCTGGGCGCCGATGGTGTTGACAACTTCCTCGGAGGCAGAGCCTCGAGAGAGTTGTCTCGACAACCTCGGCGCCGCAGGCGTCGATGTCTTCCTCGAAGACTTCACAGGCTCACACGGTCTCGAGGGCGTCGAGGATCGTGACCTGGAACGTGCATGTCTAGAGCGACCATCCTTGTCCGACCGGGACCTCGAAGGCGCCTGGTGGTCGCTACGACCGCTCGAGCCCAAAGGCGGACAAGCAGGGTCTCTAGCACGGTCACGGCCAGCGTCCTTAGACAGAGTGGACGGACAGGAGCGCTGTGATTGAAGAATCGCCATCATCTCCTTTCGGAAGGAATCCCATTCCTCAGGAGTGGAATGCTTGTTGGAACAAGCAACCCGCCGACGGGCGGTGTCCTCGGATGAGGACGGGAAAGGCGACCTGTGACGGCGCTTCTGCGAGTGCCTCAAAGATCCGTGGACCGTCTTCAGAGGAAGAACTGGAACAGTCGAACGTGGAAGGGACGGTAGGGTAATATCGATAACTAATATAATGTAACGACCAAAGGTCGAAGAGAACAAAAGCAATTTCTCTGGACGAACTCCGCATAAGGCGACCAGTATGCTGGGTGGAAAAAAACAATCTGAGGGACCTCGACACGTGATGTATTTCGGGTACACTTCACGTCACGGATAGTGTTACAGGCACGCGCCCATGTCAACGTCCCCTCGTCGAAAGACAAGATGTAATACTCCGCGGTGACCACTGGATGTCGGATTTATGCACAGCATGTGATTCTAAACAGATTAACAAGCATCAGAAATACTTATTTACCCAGTAAGGGGCACTACCGCCACAGTTACTGTGTTTACCAATGGCAGTGCAGTACAGGGCAGCCCTTCCTTCTATGGAGGGCATGAATTACGGCACAACGGGTACCAAACCCAATCGCCAGCTGCTCCTTTATCCCAAGGCGCTTTCAAAAACACTTGCTTGTTTAATAACGTGTAACCATCAACAAATAAAAACTGCATTCCCCACACATCAAGAAAACCATTGAGATCAAATTAATTGGCAATCCAAAATGCTTTACCAGTTTTGGAGGTAGATTGAGAGGTGGTCCACCCGCAACACCCATGGCCACGGACCACTTGCTCCCACTTCCGCTGGATGATGGGGGCCGCTGCAGTCTGTCACACGCAGTCACACTCGCTGGCCTGTGGTCTCGGTGGTAACAAGGCACAGGGAACGAACCCCAGCAGCAATCTGGGCCGCTCCCCAACTCAGCTCGCAACTCACAACTTCTTGCGGCTCTCGGGTTGCAGCTCACTTAGCCCTTTGATTCCTTCAAGTAAATGACACTCCCTAGAGACTTTCTGGGGGAGATTGTTTGGACGTTTAAGCTCTTGTTGTTTAACAAAACCAGTGCTTCCTTTCCAGTTGAATTTGTTCTAGAAGCGCCTCCTACATTTTATAATCATGAAATTCACGCTCAGTGCCCAAGAAGAAGCCAGTGGAGTGACCATTCGGAACAAGTTACTTACCTGTAACCCTTGTTAAAATGGCCACGATCCTTTCTTCCGAGGGGGCTGCCAGGAATGAAACTGTATTGAGAGTGGCCCCCTGGAACAGAGCGTCATGCGATGGAACAAAGCAGGACTTTGGATAATTCATGGAGAATCCCAGATCCATCAGCAGCCGGGCGTTCCTGTCCGTGTGGTCGACAGCGATTTGCCTTGACTTGGCCCGGATGAGCCAGTCGTCGAGGTACGGGTACACATGTATCACTCGCAGACGTAGATGGGCCGCCACCACTGGTGCCAGGCACTTTGTGAAAACACCCTGGTCGCCGACTTCAGTCAAAAGGGAAGGGCCTTGAATTGGTAATGCTTCCCTTGTACGACAAAGCGCAGGAACTGCTGATGCTTCATGTGAATGGGGACACGGAAGTAAGTGTCCTCCACATCCACTGACGTTAGGAGGACCCCTTCCACCAGTTGGTCTAGCACATGTTGCAACGCGGCCATCCTGAATTTTTGGGACTTGAGGAATTTGTTAAGTCACCGCAGGTGGAGAATGGGCCTCCAGCCCCTGGTCTTCTTTCTTACTAAAAAGTATCTGATGTAAACTGCGGCACCCCACAGTTGCTTTGGAAAGCGCTCTATGGCCCCTTTTTTTAAGCATGGCCTGTACCTCCTGCAGGAGCTGAGGGATGTGCTGCTCCTGCTGGGCCACCGGTGCGGAAACTTGTTGGAATTCTAGAGTGCGTCCGTGTGAGAGAGCATCCAGCACCCATCGGTTGGTAGAGATCTGCTTCAGCTCGCTGACAAAGCCCTCCCAGCGGGGTGCAAGGGTGGGGGCCGGACATCCTTGCCGGTTCAGTCCTGCTTCGGGGCATGCATGCCGCCTTGGGAGCGACAACGGCAGCCACCTCCGAAAGCCTTGGAACGATCCCTGTAGGCCTACTGGGTCGTGGAATGGGAGTGTTGACGGTAAGACGACGATCCGCTACCGAAACCCTTGGATGATCTTCCGTATTTGTCTCCTGAGGCATGAAAGGAAGGGCAGAGTTGCTGAAGCGTGCCTAGGGCCTGGGCCGTCTCTGTGTCGGTCTTGATGGCCTGCAACGAGTCATCGACAGCCTTCCCAAAGAGATTGTCCCTGTCGAACGGCATGTCCAGGACCCTCGTCTGAACGTCCTGCCGAAGGTTGGTGGCTTTCAAACCAGCCACGACGATGGAGGCAGACACTGCTCCCTACCTGGCAGAACTCTGTGTCCATGATGCCCAGGGCCATGGTGATGGCATGGTCCGATGGAGGATCTTCAGTGCCCCAACTCGCTTGTCATCGGGGAGGAATTCCAGCAACGGGGCCATCTTGTTGTTGCCGCCGCGTATATCACCTTTGGCCTATTGCATCTAACTTCTTCCCCTCGCTGTCCAGGGGAACGGAGGGTGACGATCGATTTGAGGACTTCTTCCTTGCAGCTGCCGAGACGACCAAGTCTGGGCAAGGCTGCGATCGCAGGCACTTGGGTGTGGACACTGGTACCCGGTACTTGTCCTCCAGCCGGTCTGTTTTCGCCGGGGCTGAGGCGAGACTTCTCATCAGTGCCAGGCCCTCATCCTAAACATGGTCTAGGAGAGGCACTGCCAGATGGTCTTCCTTCTAGCCTCTCAGCGCTGGTACAGGAACCCTTCCTTTTTGGTCTCTTCTGGCGTCAGTGGAAGAGCCCTGACGCGTGGACGACCATGGAGTTGACTGATCCCACTTTGTCCAGTGGAGACGCTCGTGGCGGGAACATGCCGCTGGCGTCTGTATCCGGCGTTGCTGTGTCTGTCCCCATAGCCCTAGGGGTGAGGGTATGTGAGGCGATTTATGAGGCAGCGAATGGTGCCGCTTTCTCTTCTTCGCAGGCGGTGGGCCAAGTGCCCCTGGGGTCGGGAGTGCTGTTCGGCATCCTCTTCTGTATCTCAGACATCAGAATCATCATCGTCATCCTCAGCGTTTCTGCCGTCGTCGTTCCCCACGTCCTCCATGATGTGTGAACAGACGTCATGTCCTCGTCAATCGATGAAGAAATATCTGTGCCTTGCAGCACCGTACAGGCCTCCACTTCCCCCCACCTCTTTGCATCCTGAGGGGTCAGAGCCAGGCTCAGGGCTGGCATCTTCTTCTCCGGTGTTCTCTCCACCGGCTTGGCTGAATCCTCCCGCCTGAGAGGAAGGGCCACTCTGGGCACAGCTGGGGTACCCGGTAATGGGTCATCCCCTTTTCACCTTCAAAAGGGCGGCTGCCACTACCTCAATTGTCGAGGATGATTTTTCCTGGACCACCTGGGCCTTCAGGGGCAGGCGAGTCATCTTACTCAGTGCCTTGGCCTTCTCAGGCTTCTCCCGCAGCTTCCCAGCGTTAGCCGACTTCCCCTTTGAGGAGGAGCTGAAATGATGGCTTGAGATGGAGACAGATGGTGATGTTGATCACGCCCTGATGGTCGCGGGACCCCGCTTGCGCAGCGATTCTGACGGAAACTGACTTGCAGTGCTTGTCCTGGTCTTGGGCCCCCACGGATGGGTCACCCTCAAAGGACTTAAGAAGCTCGCTCCTTGGACTGGCTGGTCCTGGGTGAGGCATGCCCCGCTTGCCACACAGGGTAAAGGCCTTGGCATTGAGCCACGCCGCCAATCTGCTGTGCCGATCCTTCATGGTGTGTTTGGTGAATCCAAAGAAAATTTCACAATCCGCCACCTTGCGATCCAGATGGAGACAGTAGAGGCACTGGGGGTCTTTGTCCTCCACAAACACATTCCTCAATCCGCAGCTGGAGCAGAGGTTGAAGAGAGAACCTCCGACATGGTCCGGTGTAGGCCCAATGGCCAACAAAAACGACAACAGGTTGAGGGAGTAGGAGGCCCACTTCTAACCGGCCCTCATCAAGGTACATCACCTTTAGCAACAAACAAAAAGGGTTAGACGGGCAATGTACTCTATTGTGGACAGGTGCTGGCCTAAACTGTACTAGAGTTCCATGGCAGTAGATGCTTCTTAGATAATTACATTTATGAAGCAAATTCAAATCAATCAAAAAAATACAAAATTTTATTCATATGCAAAACAGAATTACATGATAATTACAAATGTAAAAAATAGGTTGAGGTAGATTTTCGCATCTCAGTACGGATGTGATTAGTACACAATATAGAAATGTCCGACTAGATAATCTACTCAACGCTCAAGGGACAGTGCAAAGTGGTAACAGACAGTAATATTATACAGTTTATGAGCAGCAACTAAGCCCTTAAGGGCTCTGTGGTGTCAAGAATGAGTGTTGGCTGTGCAAATACGCAATTTAAACTACATCCAACACTCCAGTCATTCTCACCATCATTCATTCATCCACATACTATCAACAAAATACATTAGCATGTTTCTTTCCAAAAAAGTGCAAGGGTGCAGGGAAATTCGTCAGGGACTGTCTGGGATAAAAAAACTAAGCACTGAAGTATGCAAATTATACAAAAGTGGATGCTAACCAGAAGGTATCCGTAAATGGAGACACAAACTAGAATGCAAAAAAACACTTGCAAAGTGTTCAACACGGACAACACTGCATCAACTGCAAAAAGAGAAGGCACGGTTGAGGCAGCGTCCACGATGCAACAACTGGCAGCTTGGCGTGTCACCTGCAATAGAGGAGACAATGGGATCAGTGTCCATATGTCTATTATGCGACTATGCAAACAATAACAATGTGCCAGCCTAGTTTGACTAATAATTTAGAATGGTATAGCAAAAAGGGCAGCCTAATTGCCCATCGAGTTCGCATAGGTTGGAACTGATAGTGGGGAACGAGAGAGAAACCACAAGGGTATAGGGCACAGGACTCTTTCAAAGCACACAAAGTTGGGTTGGAAGTTAAAACTAGATTACAGGCATTGGGTGGGACAGGACGCCCTACGGTAAATATATCTGCGTTTCGATATCAAAAAGCGTCCCTGCCGGGACGCTGTATGTGGCTGAAGGTTAGTGCTTACAAGCCAAGGTTTAGGGCCGCAGAAGTTTCTGGAGCGGTCAACGGTGCAATGGCATACGTGCACAAGATCGTCATACAATGCTGAGGAGGGACGTCATACAATGGCCGCCGAAGATGGGAGAGGAGCCCACCGGAGGTAGGAGCTGAGTGGGGAGTTAACCGCTCTGTGGGAAGGTACAAGAGAGTCCTGTGAAGTGAGATTGCTTAAAGGGGCTTGCTCGGCTTCGGGTGTTGTTGTGCACTACTAGTGCATAGCTAGGCAAACAAAACATCCAAAAGTACCTTGTTCCAATACTGCGTTAGTTCCGTCTGAAGTGGTTAAATGTTACATCCTCTGCGGGACTGCCTGACGATGTCTGGGCCGCTCTGGCATCGTTGAGGGTTGTAATCAGCAGCTGCTGTTGGCTCAATAAAAGGTAGACAGCCACACGCAGTGTGGAGCTGAAACACAAGAGGAAGCACGTCTTACTATTTGGGATAAGAGATGATCACTACATGTCATTGGTCTAGTCCCTAAAAGCAGGACCGTGGCCGGTGCTTCATGCATGAACAGAAACGGAAACTACCGGGAGCCTGTCTTAATAGAGGGCTTACCGTGATTGCTTTAGCCGACTCCCATCGACCTGGAATCGAATAGTCTCTGTATCGAGTTGTGCGGTCATGTGATCAGGCCACTGCCTGAAATACTGCGTTGTGCATCTCTCAACGTTAATCTCAGTGGGTGGAGTCGACGCAGTGCGTGCGCATCATCGTGAATGTTGTTAAGGAATATCCAATCATGAGAATGGGCGTTTGTCTGAGGGATACTGATCCTTTCAAGCAACGGCGGGATAGCATGGAGCGGAGCACGCGTCAATGGATGCTATAGCGTGTGAAATATTTCTGCAGCCAGAGATGGATGGACAGCGGATGGTGCTACATTTATGTCGATTTTTAGCATATCTTGTACCTGTGTCAAGACAGGAGTGCTGTTACTGTACAACGGCTAGTGCATAGAATGTGCCAGGCTATGCCAGTGGAGGATGCGTTGGGTGTGCCGAGGTATACATATTAGTAGAAGGTCACAGGGCCTACAAAATGAAACCGTTCAAAGTGGTCTGTCAGTGTAGCGCCCTGAAAGGGTGATTATGGATATCTAAAAGATTGGGCTGTTTCTAAAGCTCAAAAAGGAGCGTTCCTAGAAGGCTAGTTTAGGGGCCTATAAGTAGACCCTGTTGTTCTAAAAAGCGAGAACAGCATGCTGGGATGACTTGTTTGGGCTAGTCCCATGATTGTAACACTATCCTTTGTCACACGTGCAACCATTCAATTTTTTCATTGAGGCCGGAGATTGTGATTTTGGTTAAAAAGAGGAGTTGTTCTTTGCGCAATAACGTGCTTTTGTATCCATACTGGGCAATAGTTTGTACAGAACTGTCCACTTTAGGTCGTCTGGTTTGTGCAGGTTTTCAACCCAATGGTCCACCAAAGGGTTAGTTCTGTTTTTAAGGCAGCTTTTATGTTCCCCAATTCTGAGTTTCACCTTTCGGTCAGTTTTTCCTATGTATATTTTTGAGCAAGGGCACCATATGGCGTAAATTATCATAGCAGAATTGCAATTGGTGTGCGTGTTTTGTCTCCATGGTGAAGGAAGACCCAGGTCTACTTCCGTGCTTCTACTGGTGAATTGGCAATAGATACAATGTCCACCTGGAAAATGACCTATCACAGGGGGCATATTCCATGTCTCAGTTAACTTTGTCTGGCTCTGTTTTTTCAGTGAGATATCATTCCGGGTTACAAGGTCTTTGATGTTATTACTGCGTTTGAATGCGACTGTTGGTCTAGGTACCAGTGTCTCACTTTTTTCCAAGATCGTCCAGGTTCTCTGGATGATTTTTTTTTGATGTTGTTAGACATATTGCTGTACGTGTTAACGAAACCCAATTTGTCTTTGTGGTCCTTGTTCAAGTTGTGTTCCTTATATTCAGGGAGAGACTCACAATGGTTATTTTTGGCTCTTTTGAGAGCTTTTTTAGTGACCTCTCTTGGGTAGCCTCTTATTTCGAGATTCTCCTGCATTTTAATGACACCCTCCAAAAAGTCATTGGTGTATGAGCTATTCCGTTTGAACCTTAAAAATTGGCCCAGTGGGAGGTTATCCCTGACGTGTTTCGGATGGAAGCTCTCGTAATGTAGCATCGAGTTTCTATGAGTGGGTTTGGTGTAAGGTCTTGGAGATGGTATCCACCGAAATGGTAATGTCTAGAAAATTCAAGTTGTCGCTACTCGAATTGGGGGTGAATTCAAGAAATCTGTTTTGGGTGTTGATCCATATGAGGAACTCGGCAAGCTCGCTTCTAGAGCCTTGCCAAATGATGAAAATGTCGGCAATGTATCTGCTCCATTTATTTTATGTTCTTAAAAAAGGGATTATGGGTATGCCTAATTATAGTTTGTTCAAAAAGTTCCATATACAAGTTTGCAATGCTGGGTGCCAGAGTGGCCCCCATTGCGGTCCCCTGTATCTTTTTATAGAAATCTGCATTAAAGTGGAAAAAGCTCTCTTGCAGGCTCATTTCGGCGCACCATAAGATGAAAGAGATGGGTGTCTTGTCAACCTTATGATCTGTGAGTAGTTTTTCTTCTAACATTTCTATGGATGCTCTCTGGGGGATACTTGTGTACAATGCCACCACATCCAGGCCTACAAGGATTTCAAAATCTGGGTCGAATGGGGCGCCTTCAACTTCTTCAATCATCTGCATCGTGTTTTATACATAGGATGCCATTTTCCGGACCAGTAGCTGGAGGAATGTATCTGCAAATCTCGATAATGGTTCCAATACAGACTCCACCCCTGAAACTATAGGTCTGCCAGGTGGTTCTGATAAGCATTTGTGCATCTTAGGCAGAGTGTAAAACTGGGGTATTCTTGGTTGTTCCTTGATAAGAAAGTCTGCCTCTTTGGATGTTATCCACCCCCTCTGTCTTGCTTTTTCAACTTTGAGGCTGATAAGTTCTTTGAGTCTTGGTGTGGGATCGTTTTCAAGGTGGCGGTAGCAGTACAAGTCCAGAAGTTGTCTGTTGCATTCACAAATGTATTTCTCTCTACCCTGTAGGATGATCGCATCACCTTTAGCCACTTTGCAGATTATGATGGTCTCGTTATTGAGGAGATTTTTCATCGCTGTTTTTTCTCGGGTGCTCATATTCGTGAATGTGGCTTGCCCCCTTGTCCTTTTTTCGAGTATTTCCAGATCGTGTAGTACACTCTTTTGAAAAACCTTGACCTCGGCACTCTGTTCCTGGCTGGGTACACAATAAGTAGATTTGTTGTGTAGTTCGGAGTCAGAAATCTCAGGTTCATAATTGGTGCCTTCGAAATGTTGGAAAAGATTAATTTTTCTCATGAAGGTAAAAAATTCCTGACGGAAACTGAAGGGGGTCACGTAGATTGGTCGGGACAAAGCCCATGCCTCTTTCAATAACCTTTTCATCTTCCGTTGGTGTGTAGGACGACAAGTTCACCATAATGCATGCATTCTTCTGGTAATTCGCGGCTCTAGGTCCCAGTCCTCAGGGTTCCTCTCTAAAAAAGGAAGAGGGGGATTTTGTGCAGGTGCTCCCCTATTTTGGTAATTGCAGCGGTTAATTTTGTTCCTACCCCGGTAGTTATTATGTGACCCCCTAGGTCGACGATTGGATTGTCCTCGTCTGGGAGTAGGGTCACAGTTGGAGCTGCCATTGCTAGATCTAAAAGACGTGTTTCTGAATTGGACTTTTTTCTGTCCTCCTGTCGGGTTACCGGTTTGTACTGGTTGGAAATAGTCTTGTGTGTACCTGAATGCTTTTTCATGCGAAAAATTCATAAGATCCTTGTTCATTCTGCAGACCCGTTCCCTCAGGGTGTCATCCTTAAAGTTCATCATTTCCAATATAAAGGTGTCAAATCTTTTTTTGTAGACATCCAACGGGACTGCCTTCTGTATTTCCTCCTAAAATGTTTTGAGATCTATCAGCATTTTTTCTGTCATTTCTGTTGCTGTGTCAATAATGAGAATTACCCAATCTCTCCCGCATGTATTGGCCACGTAACTCCACTGGAGAATGAAGTTATTGTTGTCCAAAAAGAGTCGTGGCTCATTCCTCCTCACTAGTCCTTGCGTTAGGGTGCCCTTCCTCAGATATTCCAACATTATAGATCCATGTAGTTCAGTCCTAATTAACCGCTTTTTAAGTTGACTGAGTTCGTCCCAGTTGGTGATATTCGTAGTTGCCTCCGTTGAACCGCCTGGACCAGACGCTTTTTCCAATAATTCTTTGACATATTCTTCGTCATAACTCCTGCACCGGTCTAAAGCCATGTTTACAGTCAGCTTGTTATTGTACTGAGATCTCGCTATGTCCTCGTGGTTGTTCCTCAATTCCTCTATCAGTGGTCTTGCCTGCAAACTAAAATTTATATCACAACCTCGCAGTCAAGCGACCGTGCTAGAAACCAACAAAAACTACAAGAGGTTGAGGGAGTAGGAGGCCCAATTCTAACTGGCCCTCATCAAGGTACATCACCTTTAGCAACAAACAAAAAAGGTTAGACGGGCAATGTACTCTATTGTGGACAGATGGTGGCCTAAACTGTACGAGAGTTCAATGACCGTGGATGCTTCTTAGTTAATTAAATTTATGGAGCAAATTCAAATCAATCAAAAAATACAAAATTTTATTCATATGCAAAACAGAATTACATGATAATTACAAATGTTAAAAATAGGTTGAGGTAGATTTTCGCATCTCAGTATGGATGTGATTAGTGCACAATATAGAAATGTCCGACTAGATCATCTACTCAACGCTCAAGGGACAGTGCACACTGGTAACAGACAGTAATATGATACAGTTTATGAGCAGCAACTAAGCCCTATAAGATTCTGTGGTGTCAAGGAAGTGTCTTGTGCTATGCAAATACGCAATTTAAACTACATCCAAAACTCCAGTCATTCTCACCGTCATTCATGTAACGCTCACCTGATTCCCGCAGAGGCGCCGGTCTTGACTGGGTCAATGCCATATCTTCAAAGGTGATGTGTAACACACGGTTGGCTCTTTGGGCTGGACCTCTGTGCACTGTATGTCTGACTCGAAGAGTAAGATGTCTGCAGATAGAAAATATGGGATTAATGAACTGGGGTTATTGGGTGCCTCTCTCCTCTTCCCTTTCTCTTCTCTTCTCCTGTAGAACCCCAAAGGTTAACGCCCTCACCTTAGGTAAGTGAACGCCGAGCTCTCCATCTGCCTCGGGGCAGGGTGCCGTAACCAGTTTCTTCACTGGATAAGGGTGCAGGCCTCTTGACCTCAGAGGACTGCTGTCCGTCGTTAACTGCACGAACGGTAAGTTCTGGGCACTTCAAATGTCTTAAAAGTCTTTTGTAATGATATCTCTTGTTTTGCAGGGTTCCGGCGATGGCGGGCTGATGAGAGTTGAGGATCGAACCCGCGTGAGGAATAGAAGCGCCTGGAAGCACGTAAGTAAGCGCTTGTAGCCTGCTTCACGATGCGCACTAACTGTCCCTTTTATCTTGCAGGTACAAGTTCGGAGCTTTAGAGAAGCTGAAGGGTGCTGGAATACCCACTGGATTCGGCATGGGAAGGAGTAATGGCACGTGAGTAATAAAGTTGCCCAATGTCTTTAAAACGCACCTTCTTTTGTCTTTCAGATGCGGGATGCAGCGCCGAAGGCCTCCGGAGCGTGCGAAGAGCTGGTAAGCTTTTGTCTTTCAGATGCCGGAATGCAGTGCGAAGACCTCCGGAGCATGCGAAGAGTAGGTAAGCCTTTGTCTTTCAGATGCCGGAATGCAGTGCGAGGCGTTGGTGACAGCCGATGGACCAGGTAAGAGATGCGCTGCCACTGAAGACCGTAGTGCTAACCTGTTCTTTCTTTGTCTTTACAGGTGCTGCTGAAGACTGGATTCCAGGATGGTAAGCCTTTGTTCCCTTAGGCCCAGGATCAGAAGCAGAAGACACGATGAGCGTTCTGCTGCAGAGAATGCAGAATAACGCAAAGCAAGATTCATCCATCGGGTGTGGTTTAAATAGCCTCCTGTAGTGCTTAGGTGTCTCCTTCCACAGCCTCGCCTAGGTGAGAAAAGAGTTCCTGCTTTCCAGAAGAGTTCCAGTGTTCTGAACCTAGGGAGTGGCTCCTGCCCCACCCAACAGGAAAAGTAGTCCCAAACAGAAGAGGATCAGGGGCTCAACTGGCAGGTAAGTAAGCAGCATGGTCTGCTGCAGGTAAGTCCACCCAAGCATTATGAGCCCGGCGCTTCCAGCGCTGGGACTGGGCATCTTTATGAGCCTGGTGCCACTGGCGCCAGGACAGGGTCCAAAAGGTCCCAATTGGGACTGGCTGGCACTCGGAACCGGGGTTATGGGTCTGCTTCCAAGGGAGTCGGGCAAGTCCTGATCTTTTGGAAGCAGAGATCATGACAGCCATTCATCCACATACTGTCAACAAAATACATTAGCATGTTTCTTTCCGAAAAAGTGCAAGGGTGCAGGGAAATTCGTCAGGGACTGTCTGGGATAAAAAACTAAGCACTGAAGTATGCAAATTATACAAAAGTGGATGCTAACCAGAAGGTATCCGTAAATGGAGACACAAACTAGAATGCAAAAAAAACACTTCCAAAGTGTTCAACACGGACAACACTGTATCAACTGCAAAAGGAGAATGCACGGTTGAGGCAGCGTCCACGACTCAACAACTGGCAGCTTGGCGTGTCGCCTGCAATAGAGGAGACAATGGGATCAGTGTCCATTTGACTATTATGCGACTGTGCAAACAATAACAATCTGCCATCCTAGTTTGACTAATAATTTAGGCTGGCATTGCAAAAAAGGCAGCCTAATTGCCCATCGAGTTCACAATGGCCATCTGGAATCTGATGAAAACTCAACGATTCTTGCCCTTGAGGAGCGATGAAAGACACAGACAAACGGATCCCCGCTCGACGGTCGAAGGAACGAAACAGCACACAGGCTCGATCTGACAAAAATCTGACTTTTTACCAAAAAAGCGTGACAAATCGTAGATAAGCTCACGGAGCAAAACACTTGAACATGCAGTAAAAATCTGAATATAGCTGCCAGAGGAGGGGTTTAGGGAGAGGGCAGTCAGAGGCTGGGAGCAGTATGACCCAGAGCTCAGTGATTGGTTTATAGGAGAAAGACAGTTTGTAAGTGAAAGTGAAACCGTTTTTTTTTCTTTTCTTTTACTGAGGATTCCCAGCCTGGCGGGAAAACGTTCTTTCGACTGGAAGTTCCTCCCACGTATTCCTCAACTTATGATATTCGTATCTTGCCAGCTTTGCTGCTTTGGAAAATAAATTCTCGGCAGAGGGCGCTGTGCACGAGGTTGTTGCGTCAATGTCCCTCGACAGGCTCCGTACTGCGTCGACATCAGTATAAGTAGCTTGTGCCACGCCCGTTGGCTTCAGTTCTGTTTTTTCGAGGAAATATTCGAGGAACACCCAGGCGTGCCTCAGGACTGAAAACTCAGAGAGAAGTGTAAATAACGCGAACTGTACTGCGGGGTAGGATGGGAGGGGCGATGAAGAATACGTGGAAGGAACATCCAGTCGAAAGAATGTTACAGTCGGTAAGTAACTTTCTCTTCGAATGGATTGTGTCCTCCCACGTATTCCTCACCTTATGATAGACTCCCATAGCAGTGGAATTTCTTTTCGAGGTGGGAGAACTAATTATTTTTTATCATGGACGGAATGTAGTACCGTCTTAGCAAATAATCCTTCATGGGAAGAAGCATCTAAGCAATAATGCTTAAGGAAGGTATGCATTGATGCCTATGTTGCGGCTGAACAAATATCTGCCACAGGGACTCCCCTCTTCAGAGCTGCGGAAGTAGCCATTACCCTCGTGGAATGGGCTCGAAGCCCATCCGGCGGGTCCTTTCCGGCCAATGTGTTCCACTCAACTATAGCCAAAATGATCCAGCAGGGTATGCTCCGTTTTGTCACTGCTAATCCCAATTTATGGGAAGCATAACCCACAAAATGTTGGTCATCCTGACGCAATTTTGACATTCTTGATATATAAAAACAGAGCCCTTTTTGGGTCCATTCTCTGAAACCTCTCCTCTTCTTTGCCCAAATGAGGAGGAGGGTAGAACGTTGGTAGTATGATTTTTTGTGACAAGTGAAAGTCAAACTACTTTTGGTAAGAAAGAGGGTTTAACCTTAAGTACCACTTTGTCTTTGTGAAAAGTAGTGTACAGAGGTTTGCATGAGAGAGCCTGCAACTCACTAACCCTGCGGTCTGATGTTAAGGCCCCAAGAAGGACAGTTTTTAATGTTAGAAGCCTCAAGGGACAAGAATGCAGAGGCTCAAAAGGTACACAAGTTAGAAACTTAAGTACAAGATTTAAATCCCAGGTCGAGACATGAAAAGGGACTGGAGGGTACACATTAGTGAGCCCCTTCAGCAATTGAATGATTAATGGAATTTTGAAGTAGGAAACCTCTTCCGAGGAGCGTTTGAAAATGGACAGCGCAGCCAAATAACCTTTTATCGTTCCAATCTGGAGCACCAGATTGGCTAAATGTAACAGGAAAGAAAGCACTATTGGTGTGCCACATTGGAATGGATCCACATTCTTATCTTTTCACCAGTTACTGAATTTATTCCAACAACACCGGTACAGAGACTTAGTTGCTGGCCTTCTGGCCGAAAGCAAAATCTCCATTACGTCATCCCTGAAGTCCCAATCCTTGTATCTCAGCCACTCAGAAACCATGCGTGAAGGCTGAGTGGCTTGGCCTCTGGATGGAGAACTCAACCTTCCCTCTTGCAAGAGAAGATCCTCTCATTGTGGAAGACCTATTGGAGGGCAGATGGACATGTCCAGAAGGTCCGGGTACCACGTCCTCCTGGCCCAATCCGGGGCAATTAGTATCATGGTTTTCCTGAACTTTCTCAACCTCCCGATTATGTGAGGACTCACAGGGACTGGAGGAAACGCATACAGAAGTGGAAATTCCCAGTCCACTACGAACGCATCTCCTAGAGCTCCTCTTGGGGGAAATTCCCTTGAGCAGTACTGATCGCACTTTCGGTTCAGGTTCCCCAAAGGGTGAAGATCTCTTGAAGGACTTCCTGAGCTAGTTCCCACTCGTGGGATACTGTGTTCTGCCTGCAGAGCGTCCGCCGCTGTGTTCTGCTTTTCAGCTAGGTGAACTGCCAACAGAGGGATTCCTTCTTGTATTGCCCAGAACCAGAGCCTCATTGCCTCTCTGCACAGTGGTAGTGCCTCCACTCTTGTTGAGGTAGTAAATGACCACTGTGTTGTCCGTCATTATCAGGCCATTCTTTCCCTGTACAGAGGGCAGAAAGGCCTTCAGCGCTAGTCTGATTGCCCTCAGCTCCAACAGGTTGATGTGTAGTTTGGACTCCGATGGAGACCAATGACCGCTGATTGTTAGATTGTTCGTATGGGCTCCCCACCCTGTGAGTGAGGCATCCGTCACTACTGTTATCTCCGGCCATGGTTGCCAAAAAGATTCTGCCTTGCGGATATTGTCGTTGCAAGCCCACCGTGGTAGTTCCTGAACTGTGCTCGGGACTTGCAGAAGATCCCTCATACTCCACGAGAATTGGGACCATCGAGTTCTGAGGGGCCATTGAAGCGATCTCATTCTCAGTCGAGCCTCTGGCACCAGATAAATGCAGGACGCCATGGGGCCGAGCAACCTCAGAAAATCTTAGGCCGGTAGACAATGGGCATTCTTGAATTTTGTTACCATCTGCAGAATGTGGAGAGCTCTCACCTCAGGAGGCGAGACATTGCCCGAGGAAGTATCCAGGACTGCTCCGATAAACTGGAGTCTTTGGAATGGTATCATATGGGACTTCTTGTAATTGAAGGTGAAGCTCAGCTTGTGTAGGGAGCGGCAGGTGATTGCAAGATGTTCCTGAGCTTGTTCGGGGGAACAAGCTCTTTTCAGCCAATCGTCCAGGTAGGGGTAGACATGAACCCCCCCCTTTCTCCTGAGATTCGCTTCCACAACCGCCATCAGCTTGGTGAAAACCCTTAGGCGGAGGTCAGCCCGAATGGCAGAACTCAAAACTGAAAGTGAGAGCCGCGAACCTCAGGTACTTTCTGTGCTTGAGATGGATTGGCACATAAAAGTAAGCATCTTGAAGGTCCAATGATACCAACCAGTCTTGGAGAGCATGAAGGATCTGAGAAAGGGTTACCATCTTGAACTTGTTTAAGCTTCTTAAGTCCAAGATGGGTCTCACCCTCCGTCCTTCTTTGGGATAAGAAAGTAAGGGGAGTACCAAACCTTGTTCCTCTCCGCTACAGGTACATATTCTATTGCACCTTTCTCTAGCAGGGTTAAAATTTCCTGCACAAAGAGCGGATCTGGAATTTTGACAGAGTTGGCGCCCGGTGGATGGTCCCGAGGCCTTTTTAGGAAGGGAAGGCAGTAACCTTGAGCTACTGTTTCCAGTGCCCAAGCATCTCAAGTAATGCCCCCCCCCCATTCGTTCAGATGCTCAGAGATTCTGCCTTCCAACAGGGTCTTGTGTGCTACGGCCTCAGAGAGGTTTGGAGGCGCTTGCAGGAGCAGCTGCGGGCAAAAATGCTGCTGCTGAGGCCCATTTCGCACCTCTTCCTCGTCCAATACGAGGGAAATGTCTTCTACCTTTGTGTGCGGCCTGTGCACTTCCTCTACCAAAAGAAGAGTAGTATCGAAAAGAACGACCTCTCCAGGAAGATGAGCCCGAATAAGGTTTTTGAGGCTGTCGCAAAGAGGTGCTAAGTGATTTAGCTGCCGCCTTGGAGGTCTGCAGTTTTTCTAAGCTCTCATCAGCTTTACGGACGAACAGCCTCGAGCCGCCGAAAGGCATGTTGAGTAGCGTGGCCTGCACATCTGGTACAAAACCTGACTTCCTCAACCACGCAAAACTGCACAGTACTGTGCTTGCAGCCATGGATCTGCTGATGATGTCAACAGTATCCAATACAGATTGGAGACAATCCCCCATTGCCTCCTTCCTATCTTTCACAATATTCAGAAAGCCTTCCCTGTCTTCGCCTTCTGGAATATGATCAGCCGCCGCCTTTACACAGTCCCACAGGGTATGCTTAAACCTGGCCAGGGTACAGGTGACATTTGCTGATTTAAGGACCATATTGCCCGAGGAAAATACCTTGCGGGCCCAAGCGTCCACGTTTTTATCATCTCTATCTGGGGGGGATAAATAGATAAGCTGATTGTCTCGTGGAAGTAGCGGCTTGTACCACTAAACCTTCTGGTGTAGGATGCTTACTCAGAAAATCAGGGTCATTGCCTGATGGTCTATACTTTTTTGGAAGGTCTTTATTGACTGCTGCAACAGACTCAGGAGTCTCCCAATTTGTAACCACTATTCTTTAGAGAGCCCTATGAAAGGGAAGAACTGGGTCTTTTTGGGGGCCCGGTCCAGGATGTCAGTCATATCATCCTGTTCAAAGGTTGGTAAAGACCTACCCCAACCCATATATTCAACAACTCTGTTCCTCAAGTTCCTGTACCCTGAATCTGCATGTTCTGCAGGATCAGGTTTTTGAAACTCTAACTTAGGTGACGTATCAATGCTACTGGCAGAGTAAAGGGTATCACACAGGTCTCTCAATCTTGACTCAGGGTCAATGAATTCCCCTGGCATATCTCTAGTACCAAACTTTACTCCAAATGGAGATATTTCTTCCTCCGAGACACTTTCTTCCTCAAATATCGAGGACAGACTTAAAAAAAGTCTGATTTCGGTAAAGGTGTAGAACTTTTTTCCTGTTCAGGAATGTGTCTCGAGGTAATGGAAGGATTCTTCAAAATCGTCGATGACTACTTCGATAAAGTAGCCAATTTCTCTTTCTGCTTCGGCGTTGAGGTAGTCGGCACCGATGAACTCGTCGAGTGCTTCAACGATTTATGTTTCTTTGCCATTACCGGGGAATCACTCGAATCTCGCGAAGCCTTTGACGTTTTAACGTCGGGTTGAGATTGTCGAGTTGCCTCCTTACTACTGGACTTAGCCTTAGTAGTTTGACTCTCCTGCGTCGTCCAAGGGAGCAACCGGGGTCTGGCTTTTTCGAGGTTTCTTTGAGGGGGTTGGGCCGCATTCTCAAAGACTTTCATCATTTGCTTTTTGAATTCTTCCCATTTTCTTGGGTAATCCGACCTAGTCGGACATTTTACCAATTCGGTAGATGTGTCAGACGAAGAGGAAGGAGATCTGGGTCTCCTCTTCATCTTCTTTGAGGAAGATGGCGAACGCCTCGATCTACTACGTGAACGGGATCTCTTCGAATGCTTGTGCCGATCCGAATCTCTCAATTCGACTGACTTTTTATGTTTTGCAGAGGCCTACGAAGAGGTTTTCAAAGAGGCCTTGGAAGATTCCCGCCCCACCGTCAGTTTACCTTTTCTCTCACGAAGAGCTTTCTCTGTCATCGACGGACAGGAGCCACAGTCGTCGGTCCAACCCAGGCATCAAAGAAACGCGGTGGGGGTCTGTGATCGACATTTTAGAGCCACAGTCGACATATTTGTTTAACCCCATCTTGGGAGTAGAAGGGGTAGAAGAAGATGACATTTTCTTGAAGAAAATTCGAAGCGCGCCGTTAACACGAGAGCAAAGCAATCGGAAAAACGGAACTGAAGCCAACGGGCGCGGCTCAAGCTACTTATACTGATGGTGACGTTGACGCAGTACAGAGCCCGTCAAGGGACATAGATGCCACGACCTCATGCACACCTCTGCTGAGAAATTTTTTCCGAAGCAGCAAAGCTGGCGAGATAAGAATATCATAAGATGAGGAATACGTGGGAGGACACAATACATTCAAAGAAGACATTTGAGTGTGGCAAAGTTTTGTGAGAAACAACCATGCTGTATCCGAAGAGAAAGCTTTCGCATAAAAACTGAACTGAAGTAACAGGCGTAGTGCATGCTATTTATACTATCGATGACGTCAACTTCGAGAGGGATGGAGGCCCTCAAAGGACATTGAGGCGACGACGCACAGCGCTCTCTTCTGCAAAAAACAAATCTAAAGCAACTGAAACTGGTAGGAGGAGTTATCATAAAATGAAGAATACATGGGCGGAAACAATCGATTTGAAAGTATTTGTCAGTGGCATGTGCTATTTTGAGCAATTGTAGTACATTTTGAGCATTTTTTGTGTGGCGATGAATTCACCCCCACTCCCTCAAAAAAATAAACCTATCTCAAAATGTTCCAATTCTTAAAAATATCCTTGACTAGTGACAAATACTTTTTTCAAATAAATACTGATGTAATAGATTTTGCAGCATACATATATGTGTCCCCAGGCAGCCTATATGGCTATTCCAATTTACATAATGTTAGACAAGACATGTAAAGGCATTGCACAATCTTTTATGCATCCTTTTGTTTTGTAAAATGAAATATTTGTCAATTGACAAGGGCTGTTTTGAGAAATTGTAACCAACTTTTAACCATTTTTGAACCATGAATGGGGGGGGGGGGAGGGGTTGTGGCTACAAGGCCATGTAGGGAGACGCTTTCTCATGAGAGCTCCTGCCGATCCTAAATAGATCTGAGCAGAAATTACACACTGCTGCGGTAAAATAGATGAAATCAAAGGCGTGGATGTATGAAGCTGCACAGTCTAGCTGGAGAAAGGTGCGGTATCGATCGGCACCAGGACTTGAGAGAAAATGCACATAAATGACTTGAGGATGATACAAAGTGGCGAACGGCAATGAACAAAGGAATAGAACGCAATTAGGAATGCCCGGGAAGATACTGTAGCGAGTGTAAGCGCTGGAGGCAGAAGGCTGCAAGCAGAAAAAACAAAGAGCAGAGCGAAGGTAGGGGCTCGCTGCGTTTTACACGGTACACAAGCAGCAGTATTCCAGTGCCCGAGGCATACCTACTAACGCCCCAGAGTGAAACCGGGCAGCAGGCTTGCCCAACCACGAGGGACCGAAACGGAGTGCCAGGGTGTCAGACGGACAAAAACAAAAAGAACACAAGGCGTTTAGGAGAGTCTATGCCCCTACACGAAACCTGGAAGAAACGATCAGTGAGGCTGTTCGGTCGGGCACAAATCAGAGACAGACCGTTGCACGCTAAACCCCAGTGGATACAGAGCGAGGACGAAGCGAGGGATGAAGATCACCCGTGCCTTGAAACGAAACTGCTGAGGGCCCGATGCACATAATTAATGGAAGTGGCAACTGTACGCAAGGCAGACGGAACCGATACACGGTTATGTGGTAACAGCAAAGTGTGGATGGAAAAGCGGTGAATGGTGTGGCGCAAGGGCGGACGCACAAGTAAGCCTGCAGGAGGAAAGAAAAAGGACGTTGATGAGGCCTACGGTGGCCACGAGGCAGCTAAAAGAAGGGGAAGCCTGAACCATGCCCTAATAGCGGCTGAGACCCAAAGTTCGGATACCAGCAATAAAACCAGTGTGCAGGGGAGAGGGAGAATCAACGCACGTGGTACTCCAACAATACTGATGTGCGCTACGGAGATATAATCAAGACATATACAGTAGTAAGAATCTACACCACCGACAGGCGGAACATAATACCGGGCCCTAATAAAACCCAGATAGTGCACGGAAGGACCAGAGGGGCGCAGATACACAGGAAATCACCCTTTGGCAACAGTGAGTGGATGACACTCATTGCAGCAATAGAGAGCACACCCTGAACAAAAAACTGGCAGGATCGGATGTAGCAGAATGCACGGGTGGAAGTTAAGATACCCTATCTTAGACCAGGATCTAAGATACGGGAGCAGGCTCTGGGGGCCATCTTGGGGACCGAAACATCCCGTGCTCGGGACGAGGCTTTTGGACCCGGGCGAGCACAGTAGGCACCCCCCCATAAAGGCTCTGACGCTGGGCAGGCGATTGGGCAAACAAACACTGGTCGGATTTGCCCTGCGCATTCAGACCCACAGTGCTGGGACACAGAGCGATGTCTTCCAAATTGCCCAAGACAAAGGGCAAGCAGTCATTGATGGAGGGCTTTGCAAAGACTCCACTGTCGATGGAGGGGGCCAAGAGCAAAGACAGGAGTGCCCAGACCGGAACACCCCCCGGCACGTGGGGACCAACAGATTCTTGAGGCCATAGCTGACCTGACACTGGAAACTAAACCAGAGGCTGCCATAACCACACTTCGGCACAGTACAAGTGGACCTCACCCTGATAAGACAAGATGTCAGAACAATCGTGGAAAGAACGGGCGTGCTGGAGGAGGAGATGAAATCCAACACAGCCACCTGTGCATCACACGCCTCAGAGATCCACGTGCTCCGACAACAAGTAAGCAACCTGGAAAACAGGGGGGAGGAAGCGGAAGAACGCCCGCTGAGAAATAACATACATATTGTGGCCCTTCCGGAGAGGCAAGAGGGATCAAACCCAATGGAATATGTGGAGACCATGTTATTGCAGGACATAGGGGGTGGGATACTCACGCAAGGCTTTGCAGTAGAAAGAGCACATAGGGCTCTGACTAGAAGCCACCCCCCTCCCCCCCAAGACCCATCATTGCCAAGATACTAAACTACCGTGACAAAGGATCCTGGAGCACTTCTGGAAAGAAGGTACAATACGTAGGGCATCGGCATCCATAACCGCCTACCCAGACTACACGCTCCAGGTGCAGAGAAGGCGCCTGAATTTCGGGGCTGTGAAGAGGAGATTACGGGACGCTGGCTATAAATACATGCTGCTGTATCCGGCCAAGCTGAAGTTGTTCCACAAAAACCAAACTGTTTTCTTCGACACGCCGGAAGACGCAATGGAATGGCTAGACGCACAGAATTGCCTGACTGAGAAGGACGAGAATGAGAGCGGAACCGAATGACAGGGAGAACAAACCAGAGGCCGAGGTGTTGTATAAAATGTAACTCTGGGACTTGATTATAGAAACAGGAAGTAGTGCAACGACGGGCAGAGTAGCAGTGGCACAAAGTAGGAGACTAGGAGGACCTGACCTCATACCCCACCAGATAGTTTAGTTGGATTACCATTAGTGTGGTAACACCCTGTTGGGCTCCTAACACCGGCTTGCCAGGATAGGACCAAATGCGGGGTCGCCTCAGATCCAGGGATGGAGCTGGGCAACAGTTGGGGAAGGGAAGGGAGGCGGGAGGGAGGTTGGGGAGAGAAAGGGTGTTTGGAGACAGTTGGGGAATGAAAGCGAGGGAGGCGGGGGGATTGTTGGGGAGTTTGGGGTGGAACTAATTAGAAAGCAAGCTTATACTCACGGCAAGCATGAATGGGGCGAAGGACATGGAGGGAGGGAGAAGGGACAAGATATGGGCGAAGATGGGAGACCTTAGAATTGTAACCTGGAACGTCAAGGGACTAAATAGCTACTTGAAGAGAAATAAGGTAATGATGTACCTCAGAAGGCAAAAAGTGGATATAGCTTTGCTACAAGAAACCCACCTCACCAAAGAGAAACAGGAGGCAATTGGGAAGAAATGGAAGGGGACCACTATAGGGGCATTGTATTCGGCATACGCCAGGGAAGTAATTATCTGGGTAGCGCCACATGTACCCTTCCAGATGCAGCAGGCCATAGTGGAGCCAGACGGGAGGATGGTAGTGATACTGGGGTTGCTAGAGAATAGAGAACTGTGTTTCATAAACACATACGCCACAAATCAAGATACAGTGGCATATTTCATGACACTATACAGCAAAATCAGCCCATACATAGGAGGCACGTGATCAGCCCATACATTGTGAATTGTGCCCCCACCTGTCAGGATACAAGGATTCTGTCAGATGCATGCTGGCTTTTCTAGAACAGCGAGTGCAGAGTACCTCTCAGTAAGCTTTGCTGTTCCCAATCTCGACCTCGGCCTTCCATACCCCCTTAGCAAGGACTTAGGCCAAGAACATGGAGGAGAGTGAGCATAGAAATACCCACTGTTTACAGGCTTGCCATGTGTGGGAGCCATCCCCAAGGTTTGACTGCGATGTACAATGAAGGAAAGAAGCCACTCTAAGTTCTCTAACCCAAGGGAACAGGCTCAACTGATTGGAGTCCAGCAAGTCAATTAGGAGGACTAGCATTTGGTTTGGATGGTCTCACTTCGTGGTCTCAGGAAATATTGTTTTGCCTCACTACCATCACTGCTCTCAGAGCACTGTATTCCAAGACTTGAAGTCTGGAGGACAGTCCAGAGACTGGGTCAGGAGGGAAGCTACAAGGAGAGAGACTGTGGAAGGATAATAATAATAATTTCGCATTTATATAGCGCTACGAACCCTCGAGTATCTGAGCTCTGCATATTATTACCCACGGTGTGTGGTGCTCATTTATCGACATCGGAAGTATGAAAGCCTGAGTTTGGCGCTGCCGGGATTCGAACCTGCGTTGGCAGGATCTGCACTGATGTCAAAGCGAGTGATCTACTTGCTGTGCCACTTGACCGGCAGGATGATTATCATCAGAGGAAGGAAGAACTGTGTTTAAGGTGACAGTTGTTGCATTGTTGAAATGCCCCAACAAACTCAAGTTGTACAAATAAAAGTTTTACAAAACATGTTATTGTTTATGTAGGTTTGCATCTCAGTTTAGTGTTTTGCAGTGTTTTGCAGTGAAGGAGGAGTTCCTACTTTTGTTCCCCAATAAACACAGACATTAAGGAGACAAAGCTATCCAAGGCTCCAATAGAATAACCTTGTGGATACTTAGACTATGCTCCTGTCCTGTAGAGGTGCAGTGCCATACTCTTAGTAACATTTGGGGAAGGAACAAAGTAGTTCCAAAATAGCTAAAAGATGGATTGATGTTTTCAGCACCAATATCTATCCCTCCACCCATTCTCACCAGATACTGGCGAGTGGAAATACCACGTACGTCAATCTGCGTTCCTTCCTCTCACCCTTTATTAACCCTCAGAATTTCATCGCTGGAATTAACTGCATCCAGGGCACACGATTTTGAGGAGGCATTAGGAGCAATGGTATGCTAAGTGCCTGATCTGTTGGCAACAGGACATTAAGCCGAAGGTCGGTTTGGCAAAGACTTCTCTACCTGAATTTAAATTAAACCCTACAGTTAGTGAAATATGATCACAAATGCATAGATGAATCACACACAAGACAGGAAAACAATTCTGCTTGCAAGTTAAATGTATGAAGAAGCTAGATGCACATTAATCCTTTGAAATAATGTTTGCATTAAATGCTGTATGCCTAAAGAAATTCAACTTCAGGCTATTTGCACTCGCCACTAGTCACTGACTACTCTTAATTTACTCTTTGCGACTAAGAAATGGTGTGCTGTGTACATGTTGGGAATTGAGATGGCGAGCAACTTTCTATGCCTGGCTTGTAGAATGCACATTTTGACCCCTGCTCTATTATTACCTCACTCGTTCTTTGGGATCCCCAAACGATTCTCGAAGGCGAGAGAAATCAGGGTAGAAATGTGGAGATGGGGAAATAACTTCCAGCAGGCCAGACTGCATTTCATTTGGAAACCTAAAGAAAAGGAAATCAGAATAATTATTTCTAGTATTCAACATGCAAAGGTTATTACCACGATATGTTACATAACATTGCCAAATCCATACAAGGCTTTAAAATGGAATATGATTTGTTTGAATAAACATACTTCAATACAAAAAAGAACCCCCAGTAGACAATTAAATGATACAAAATTAGTAATTCTAGTTCTGCAGAACTAGAAGACAGTTGTGCAATGCCAAACTCATACATGCATACAAAAATCAAGAGCCGAATTAGCCTCATCTGGATGAGGATCTCTGTGGGTCAACCTAGCTGCTCTGCCCACCTGCACAGTCCAGCCCATCCACATATGTTAATGCACTACATATACCCATTAAAAATAGACAGGGATGGGGGGATGCACTGGACGGAATAGATACAGTATTATCAATGACCTTTCCTAGGATGCCTTTGCAAGTCTTTTTACTAGCCAACAGAGGACGGTGTAAGATTGCTAGGCAGTATAGTCAATGGATTGGCAAAGTGCTATTAGTGGCTGCAAAACAAATATTAAAATTGTGGAAAACAAGGAAAGTTGGTTGAGTCATGGCCAAGTGCTATCTGACTTTGAGAAAGTCTTGTTTCAAAAGCTGAATAAAGAGGGAGATTACTTAGAACTCTTGTCACCTTTTAACAGCCTCTATGGTGGGTAGGTATTTAATCACTTGCGTGTGAAGTAGGTTAGTGGAGGAATTCTGGTTGGGGGGAGGGCAAGTATAAAAAAATAATGTGTGTTTCTTTTCTTTTTCCCTTTCTTTTTTTTCAATGTTGTGTCACCCTATAATGTGTTCTGTGCGTATTGGGTCCAGGGACAATGTATGTTAGTGGGGATTGTACCATATTACAGTTATTATAGTACAAGCCTGTATCATAGGATTCTTAAGTCGTTTTAGTGTATTCATTGATTGTTCAGAAAGGAATTTTAACTCTGATAGTACATGAATGCTTGCATTAGTTACTTGTTGGTTATTTTGTAAAATTAATAAAGTGTTGAATAAATAAACAGGGAGATTATGGACAGAGAGGAGAAAAGGTCTAACCTCAGTGTTGGGCTGCAGTGAAATGAAAGAGAAAAATCTAAACTGCGGGTTGACTGGTACAGAGGTCTCCTGTCAGGAGTGTGGGGCAGGAGTGTAGATCAGATAAGAGTATAGTGTGATGAAGCATAGAGGATTTCCCCAGAAAACCTGGCCTCGGACCCTTCCCATGAGGCCAGGGAAAGGCAGACGCTTTCTGATCCCCGACCCTGGGGGTGGTGTTCTGCGAGAGGATCACATGAGGGGATAATGGGAAAACCCCTTTAATAACTTTCCCCGAGACCCTACAATCTTAATGGCCCATTGTAAAATTGATAATGTATAATAAAAAGGTAATTTGAACGTTTTATTTATTTTATTTATTTATTTGCATTTTTAGAGCGCACAGCTGCCCACGGGCATCGTGGCGCTGTTATAAGAAGGTTTACTTAACACAGGCGAATAACATGAAAGGCAGTGGACATGGTTACAGACATGGTTGAGGGTACGAGGTTACATGTGACAGTGAACTTTGGTATAGCAGTATACAGAAATTATTTGCATTGCAGTAGAATTCACTTAAAGGAACAAGTTACTTACCTGTAACTGTTGTTCTCCAGCATGGGTCTGGCATGGATTCACATGCTCATGAATATTCCCCGTCGTCAGGCTGGGAATCCTCGGTAAAGAAAAATCAGTATCAGTTTCGTTTCTGATCTGTCTTTCGTAGTAGTAACCAATCACTGATCTCTGCGTCATACTAACCACAGCCAATGACTGCCATCTCCCTAAGCCCCACCTCCGGCAGCCATCTTCAGATTTGGTAGCATGTGAAATGGCAGTATGACCAAGTGAAGAGCCGCAGAGGGGTAGGCGGGAGGGTTCGCATGTGAATCCATGCCAGACCCATGCTGGAGAACAACAGTTGCAGGTAAGTAACTTGTTCCTTCTCCAGCATGGGGTCTGGCATGGATTCACATGCTCATGAATAAAAGAATACATAGCAGTACACACATGCACAACCACTTGAGGTGGCAACAGGCTCAACATTAAGCAACTCTTACCTTCTCACCAGGCTCACCTTAGGCGAACAGGTTGTTCAGCACTGCTTGGCCGACCCTGGATGGACTCCTCCCTGGAATTCCGGTCGACGCAGTAGAATTTCGTGAAGGTGTGCGTCGACCTCCACGTAGCAGCCCTGCAGATGTCCAAAGGGGCACACCAGATAGGAACGCCGTGGTAGCTGCGATCGCTCTGGTGGAAGGGGCTCTCGGACGGCCGGGCAGCGGTCGGTTTGCCAACCGATGACAGTACATGATACAGCCGGAGAGCCATCTGGAAATGGAAGCCTTTGAGAGAGCCTTCCCCTGATTGACAGGTCCAAAGTTTACAAAAAGTTGTGACGTCTTCCGAAAACTTCGTGCGGTCCACGTAGAACTTCAGCGCTCTAGCCACATCCAGCGAGTGCAAAGTCCTTTCAGCCGGCGATGAAGGCGACGGGAAGAAAACAGGCAACACCAAGGGTTCGTTGAGGTGGAAGTCTGACGGCACCTTGGGCATGAAGGAGGGGTGCGTCCTGAGCACTAGCCTCATGTCGTGAAAAGTCAAGTACGGGGGCTTGCAGGAAAGGGCCTGGATCTCTCCCACCCGTCGTGCGGAGGTGATGGCCACAAGAAACGCTGTTTTCCACGACAAGAACTTCAATGGAGCTGAGTGCAGAGGCTCGAACGGAGGTCCCATGAGCTTGGTCAGCACCACGTTGAGCTCCCATGCCGGGGCCGGAGCCTTCACCGGCGGGAACGATCTGAACAGTCCCTTCATGAATTCTTTCACCAGACGATGAGACCACAAAGACGTCCGTCCCGTGGTTCTGGTGTATCGGGAGATCGCAGCAAGTTGAATCTTGATGGAAGCGTGCGCCAGTCCAGTCTTGGCCAGTGTCAGCAGGTACGGAAGTACTTGAGGAGCCGTAATCCGTAGAGGGTTAATCTTCTGTGCGTGGCACCAGACAGAGAACCTCTTCCATTTGTGTCCGTAGCATTTAAGAGTTGAGGACGCCCTGGCCTTTGCAAGAACCCCTCTGCAGTCGGCCGGTATGTCGTAACCTCCAAACTCTAACACTGCAGGAGCCAGGCCTGCAAGTTCAGCGACTTCCGGTCGTGATGGAGGATAGCGCCTCCTTCCCTGGAGAGAAGATCCGCGTCCACTGGCAGTTTGACGGGGACGCTGACAAGTCCAGAAGGTCCGGGAACCATATCTGCCTCGGCCACGCAGGTGCGACGAGGATTATCCTGCACCGTGACCTCTTGAGCTGGATCAGCAGCGGCAATGGAGGGAACGCATGTATGAACAGGCCCTCCCAGGGGAACGAGGAAGCATCGCCCATGCTCCTCGGCTGGGGAAACCTGCTGACGAACCTCCGGCACTTGGAGTTCGCCGCCGCCGTCGCGAACAGATCGATCTGGGGTGTGCCCCACCATCGGAAGAGGCGGTCCACTAGATCCTGTCGTAGTTCCCACTCGTGGCACGAGCGCAGCTCTCTGCTGAGCGAGTCGGCGATGGTGTTTTTTATTCCTGCCAGATGAAACAGCACCAGAAACATCCCTTGGGCGACGGCCATTGCCACAGATCCTGCGCCTCCTTGGACAGGGCTGGGGATCTGGTACCGCCCTGCTTCCTGATGTAGAACATGGTGGTGGTGTTGTCGGTGAAGATCCTCACCACCTTGCCCTTGAGGGATGGAAGAAAGGACCTGAGGGCCCAAAACACTGCACGGAGTTCCAGGACGTTGATATGGAGGGACTTCTCCGCCGGCAGCCAAAGACCCCTCGCGTGCAGGTTTTCGGTGTGTGCTTCCCACCCTTCCAGGGAGGCATCCGTGGTCACTGTCTTCTGGTGGCCCGGGGTCTGGAAGTCCATGCCCGCCATCAGATGCGCGCGTGTGCCCCACCACCGGATCGCTCGTCGGAAGCTCTCGTCGAGTGTGATCCTGTCCTCGAAGCTGCCCGTCGTCTGGATCCAGCGAGCGTCCAGGAACTCCTGTAACAGGCGCATCCGAAGCCTGCACAGGCGGATGAGATAAATGCAAGAAGACATCATTCCGAGGAGGGACTTGATGGACCTCACCCTGGCCGCGTCCGCAACCAGCATCCGCTGTACCTTGCCCAAGATGGCCCTCGTCCTTTCCTCCGATGGAGAGGCCAGAAGCGACACTGTGTCGAGCTTCGCTCCCAGAAACAGTGCGTCTTGCACGGGCACCAGGTGGGACTTGGCGTAGTTTATGGAGAATCCCAGGTCCGTGAGTAGTTGGACTGTCCTTGCCGTGTGCTCCGCGGCGAGCTCCTTCGTCTTTGCTCGGATGAGCCAGTCGTCCAGGTAGGGGTAGACGTGGATCCCCTCCAGGCGCAGCCGCGCCGCCACCGGTGCCAGGCACTTGGTGAATACCCTGGGTGCCGACCTCAATCCGAAGGGAAGGGCTCTGAACTGGTAGTGACGCGCTTGGACCACGAATCTGAGAAACTTTCGGTGTCCCTTTAGGATGGGGATATGGAAGTAGGCATCCTCCAAATCCAACGACGACAGGAAATCGCCCTCCTCCAGTTGCCCCAGGACGTGCTGGAGGGTGACCATCCGGCACTTCTGTGCCTTGATGAATTTGTTCAGTCGTAGTAGGTCCAGGATGGGACGCCATCCTCCCATCTTCTTCTTCACGAGGAAGTATCTTGAGTAACCTCCGGAGCCCCGAAGCCTCTTTGGGATGAGCTCGATGGCGCCTTTCTTGAGCATCGCCTTTACCTCCAAGACAAGTTGAGGGACGTGATGTTCCTTCCTTGCCACGGGGGGGACGCGCGGGCACTTCTTTAGAAACTCGAGCGCGTGACCCTGGGCCAGGGCGTCCAGCACCCAACGGTCGGTGGAGATGGACTCCCACACGCTGACGAAACTCGCCAGCCGGCCTCCCACCAGGGTGCTTCGGTGGGGGACCGACCCCACTGCCGGTTCAGTCCTGCTTCGACGAGGCTTTGCTGCCTTGTCCTCCTTGGCGACGACGGCGGGGTCCGCCCGACTTGCCTCGTCCCCTGTAGGCTTCCTGTGACGACGAACGGGCCGCTTGACGATAGGTGGAAAATCCGCCGCCGGAACCTTTGGAGGCACCCTGTTTGCCTCCGCCGCTCCGAAAGGGCGGCCGTCGTTGCTGGAGAACACCAAGAGCCCGGGCCGTCTCCGTGTCCGTCTTGATGGCTTGTAGGGAATCGTCCACTGTTTTCCCAAACAGGTTGCTCCCGTCGAACGGCATGTCCAAGACTCTGGTCTGCACCTCCTGACGGAAGTCAGTTGCCTTGAGCCATCCACGCCGCCTAAGGCACACGCCGTTGCCCAACTGGCGAAATCCAGTGTCAGTGATGTCCGTCGCTATCGTAATGGCTTGGTCCGACGCCACTTCTCCTTCCTGCAAGATCTCTAAGGCCTCCGCCCTCTTGTCGTCTGGTAAGAAGTCCAGCAGGGGGGCGATTTTGTACCACAACTCCCTGTCGTAGCGGGCTACTATAGCCACGGCGTTGGCAGCCTTAATCGTCGTCGCTGCCGATGAGATGACTCTGCGTCCCATCGTGTCAAATTTCTTTCCCTCGCGGTCCGGAGGGGAGGTTGACGTAGAGGCCGAGGCTCCCCCCGCTTTCTTCCTGGCCACCGCGGAGACGACCGAGTCCGGGGTCGGCTGTGCCCGAAGGCACAAGGGGGCCGCGTCCGGGACCCGGTACTTCTTCTCGTACCGATCCCTTCTCGCAGGCGTTGTGGATGGGTTCTTGAGGAGGGCGAGACCCTCATCCCAGATATTGTCCAGTAGAGGTACAGCGAGGACCGTCTTCCTCTTGGTCTCGCGCCGTTGATAAAGGAAACCTTCCTTCTTCTCTTCCGGGCAGAGCTGGAAAAGCTTGGATGCCCTGGCGATCATGGCGTGAAACGATCCAATCTCGTCGGGCGGGGAAGGCCGGGGAGGAGGTGACGACGGGAGATCCTCGTCGTAAACCTCGTCATCTGTACCCGTCGCGGCCGTGTCAGTCCCCGCATCATCCCCACGGGTCGTGGACGGGGAGGAGGGCTGAGCAGGGCGTGATGGTTGAAAAGGAGGTGGAGGATGAATCCTTCTTCTCTTAAGAGGAGGGCTCCCAGAAGGGCCTGGCTCGGGGTCCCCCGTCGGGAGCAGTTCCTCCGTTGGTGGTAACGGCAATCTCGTCCTTATCTCCGAGCATAAGGACTGTATAGCCAACAAAATGGCTGGCCAGTTGGCTTGCGGCACTGGTTGAGGGGATTCCGACGGGCGGTCAGGAGCCCCGTCGGCACCCTAGACGTTTTCGTCGTCTCCTACGTCGGGGTCCCTCCCGACGGGCTGGTCTTCTTCCACGCCAACGCCGTGGCCTAAGACTTCAATCAGCTCCTCCTCAGAGGTTGAGGCCGAATCCACGACGACCTCCTGCCCCACCTTTTTCTTCTCCGTCGGAGGTTTCACGGGGGTCCTGTCGATGGGCATGAAAGAGGACTCCCTCCGCGGTGGCAGGGAGATTCTGGGCCCCGCGGTCGCCACCACTGGTGTAGCCTCCACAGGCTGAGCCAGGGCGGCCGCGACTGTCTCGATAGAGGCCTTGGCTGGGTGGATCAAGGCTTTCACCACCTTAGGTGCGCTCGCCGCCTTCTCCTTGGGGGGAGGGTCACCGCCTCGCTCCCCCTCCGATGGGGCCTTCGAGCTCGACCGGGGTCTCTCCAGGAGCTTCGCCGGGTGCTCGGCCTTCCTCTTACCCGAGCCAGAGCGTTGGCTCGTGGTTGATGGCGCCGGGGAGGATGCGCCCTGCCTGGCACCCGTAGAGCCCGACCGTTCAGCGCTCCCGGTGCCAGCGGACTCGCGGTGCTTGGCCTTCTGTTGAACCCCCGTCGCCGGGGCGCCCTCAAAGGTCTTAAAAGACCGCTCAGACTTCTTTTTCTTCTCGCCTGACGTGCTCTTCCCTTCCAGCCAGTTGGCGAGACGCAGATGGCGGTCCTTCATGGTCCGCTCTGACATATTGCCGCAAAACGCACAGTCCTTCTCCACGTGCGTCTTGTCCTCATGCAGGCAGTAGAGGCAAAAGGGAGTGTTCGTCCTCCTTAAAGACATTCTGAAGCTGGCATCCAGGGCAGACCCTGAACAGCTTTCCGGGCGTCGAGCTTCCCTTCTCCTGGGCCATGATCGAGATGGGCCTGAGAAACTTCTGGAGTCCTCCAAAAGCGTGGCTCGACGAAATCTTCACCCTGAGGGGCGTAGAAGAATCCGACACGGGTCCCCTTTGATCGGATAAAGAAACGGTGGAGCTTGAGGCTCTTTTGACCGAAAAAGAGAACATTTTTCTAGGAAAAAAGTGTGAAAAAAGCACTACATCTTGAGAGCAATAGCACGAGGATCCCAACACTTGAACGTGCGGTAAAAATCTGAAGATGGCTGCCGGAGACGGGGCTTAGGGAGATGGCAGTCATTGGCTGTGGTCAGTATGATGCAGAGATCAGTGATTGGTTACTACTACAAAAGACAGATCAGAAACGAAACTGATACTGATTTTTCTTTACCGAGGATTCCCAGCCTGACGGGGAATATTCATGAGCATGTGAATCCATGCCAGACCCCATGCTGGAGAACAAGGTGGTTTTCAGAGCTTTTCTAAAGGCACTGAGGGATGTTTCCGCTCTCAGTTTGGGTGGTAGGGAGTCCCATGCTTTTGTTGCTAGGACTTCGTAGCTCAAGTCGCCAGCTTTAACTCTGTTGAAGTTGGGGGGGCGAGGCTATCAGGCCATGGAATAGGACGTGCTTCGTGAGGTGCTCCTGATGATCCGACTTTACTTTTGCTAAAGTTACCCACTGAAACTGTAACGAGCGCCTAGAACTTTGGGGATCAGGCGTCGGAAGCTGCACGCTAAGTGGAGTTCGTGGGAGAAGTTCATGGTCCCGAGGAACCGTGAGATATATATGTTTTTGTTGGTACGGCTGTGTGGCCACTTCGGTGCCAAGATGGCGGCTAACAAAGGAGAGACCTCCGAGGAGAAACAAATCCGATTCCCCGGGGCTGCGGGACAAGGCTGCGGACGATTGCCTGGAAAAGTGTTTGAGAGGGCACCGTGAGAGTGCCCGGCCTGGCATACGCTAATGAAGCCTTGGCGATCTGACTGCAGGAGGAGATAGCATTGGACACTTGGGCGACAAGGCCTACGGAAGTTGAATGAGGAGTGCGAGGCCATAGCCCACCCGTAAGACAATTCGGAGTGCCATCTTGAATGTGAGTTAGGAGACCTGGGAGCCAGACTATTGTCGGACTAAGGACAGTGCAGCAGCTGCACCAAGACTGAGCCGTACAGGAGTGGAGGGCAGCGCCATGTCGGCGAAAGGATTGAGAGTCAAGTCCAAGCAACCCAGGATGGAGGTTTTTACGAAAACGCAGCGGACCCCCTCGACATCGGTGCAGAGCATGGTCGTGACTCCCGCGGAAGACGCCCCCGAAGGGGATAAGCACCAGATCCTGGAGGCTATAACGGGACAGAGTGCTAAATGGGACTTGGCAATGGCGGACCTACGCACAGCCCTGGAGAATAAGATTGATGCTGTGGGCACGGAACTCACCCTGTTATGTCAAGATGTCAGGGCACTTGCAGAAAGAACCGGTGGTCTGGAAAGTGGGGTGAAGATCAATACCAACGTTAGCACGAACAATGCGAAGGAGATTCAGGTCTTAAAACAACAGGTTGCCAACCTGGAAAATCGTGTGGAAGAGGCGGAAGGAAGGGCGAGGAGGAACAACATCCGTGTGGTTGGTCTGCCGGAGGGGGAAGAAGGCCAAGACCCCACAAACTATGTTGAAAACATGATCATACAAGGGATCGGAGCAGGGAATCTTTCGCAAGGATTCACGGTGGAGCGGGCGCATCGCGCCCTAATGAGGAAACCCCGGCCGGGGGCCCCGCCAAGACCGATCATCGTGAGGATCCTGAACTACAGGGATAGAGAAAAGATCCTTGAATATTTTCGTAAGGGCGGTACGATAGAGAGAGCATCCAGCAACATCACAGCATACCCGGACTATACGATACTGGTGCAAAGGCAGAGGTATAGTTACGTCGCCGTCAAAAGAAGGCCGAGGGCGGCGGGAGTCAAATATATGCTGCTGTATCCGGCACGATTGAAGGTGCTACATAAGAACAAAGCGCTATTTTTTGATACCCCGGAGGATGTTGTCGCATGGATGGACCTGCAGGGTTGCCCGGAACATGAAGCGGATCTTGACCGGCAGGAGCATACCGAATGAAGATTTTGTAATACGGACATTGTGAGGAGGATCCTGATTGTACAGAGAAATTGTAACTGGCTGAACTTTGAGCACAATCCGAGCCTGGTGCTCGACATGGACTAGAATATAGTGAGTGTAACTGCAATTGGTAACTGTCTAGCATCTGTATGCGTAATATTTCTTAAAAGGAGCAACAGAACGTGGACGACCTACCCCGATAGATTATTAGTTTCAGTGGCCATTAGGGCGGATTACCCTACTGAGCCCTGAGTAGAAGCTTGTGCTAGGCAGGGCTAGATGTGGGGGTGCCTGAGATCCAGGAATGGAGCTGGGCAACAGTTGGGGGGGGGGGTGTGGTTGGGGAAGGGATGGGGGGGAAGAAGGTGGGGGGATGGGAAGTTGAGTGTGTGTGTGGTTATGGGAGGTTTAAGTTTTGTTTCAAGCCTATTTGGAGGAATCAGAATGTTGCACTTGCGGCGCATGAGGGGGCGGGATCGGCGGAAGATCGAGGGGGTGCTTACCAACGACTTATGGGAGACCTCAGGATAATAACGTGGAACGTCAGGGGCCTTAACAGTTATCTGAAAAGAAATAAAATTATGATGCATCTGAAAAGGCAGAAAATAGATATTGCACTACTACAGGAGACGTACTTGACGCGAGAGAAGTTAGACATGGTTAAGAGAAAGTGGAGAGGGACTGTGGTGGGCTCGCCATATTCTGCGTACGCCCGGGTGTGTTAATCTGGGTGGCACTGCATGTCCCGTTCCAATCGATACAAGAGGTAGTTGAAACTGATGGAAGGATGGCTATATTGCGAGGGCTGGTGGAGAGCAGGGAGGTATGCATAGTAAACGCGTATGCCCCCAACCAAAACACAGCAGCATATTTCAGAGCCCCGTGCACCAACCTTAGTATGTGTATAGGGAGCGCGGTGATCTGGGGTGGGGACTTTAATTGTGTGCTGAATCCTGTGGTGGACAGATCTGATGGCGGGGTGGGTAAGCCTAGCCCGGAGGCGAGAGCGTTGCAGACGCTGCTAATTGATTTTGGCTTTACAGATGCGTGGAGGATGAAACATCCCACTGAGAGGCAATACTCGCACTATTCAGCCCCGCATCAACTGCACACTAGGCTTGATTATGTCTTTGCTACAGCAGATGTGATGTCTGAGATTACTCAAGTCGAATATAAGGCCAGGGTCCTCTCAGATCACTCGCCCCTGATCCTCGGATGGCAATATTGCCCCCCGAGGGCGAGGATCCCTACATGGCGCCTCTGAGCAGAGGCGCTTAAAGATCCAGTCTATAGGGAAGATTTAAGGGAAGAGATTACCAACTTCTTTGAGGAGAATACTGGGAGTGTTGACTCCGCGGGCACATTATGGGAAGCTTTTAAGGTGGTGATGCGGGGGGCGGCCATTGCTAAGTCAAGAGGGTTACAGGGTGGGGTCTTGGCTGACCTACAGAGGGTGGAAACTGAGCTAGAAACAGCATTGGAGAACAGTGACGTAGACACAGAGCTGGTACTCCAACTACAGCAACAATGTGCAGGGCATTGGGAATCTTAATTATAGGAAATATGTTGAGAGGCAGCACGCGGGGGGAGATAAGACAGGCCGCCTTTTGGCCTGGCTATACAAAAGCAAGACCCCTAGGCCTCCGATTAGGACCATTATTAGGGAGGACGGGGATGAAGTGGTCACGCAAGAAGGGGTTAACAAAGAATTTGCGGATTATTACAGAGCGCTGTACGGGGATGTTGAGATGAGTGACCAAACCAAGATAATTGAAACGTTAGAAGACATAGGGCTGCCCAAGATCAGTGAAGAGGAGAGAGAGGAGCTAGAGGAGCCAATCACGTTAGAGGAGTTGGAGGCGGTTGTTAAGCAGTTGCCTACCTGTAAGACCCCGGGAGCAGATGGGTTCCCCAGCGAATTCTATAAAGTATACAGAGAGGAAATCCTCCCCCTAATGCTGGACATGCTCAATAAGGCGTTTGAGATAGGACGGTTGCCTGAGTCGCTCAGAGAGGCGATCATAATACCGCTGCCCAAGCCCAACAAACCGGAGCATAGATGTGGTTCCTACAGACCTTTGTCGATGCTAAATCAGGACAGCAAGATTCTAACGGCTGTCCTGGCAAATCGATTGCAGAAAGTGATTGGTAGACTGATACATCCTGATCAAACGGGATATGTCCCGAATAGGAATATAACACACAACCATAGGCGTCTCACCGGGTGGTCGAATGGGGTAGCAGGAATGAAGGTGAGATGGCGATAGTGTCTCTAGATGCAGTTAAAGCTTTTGATTCGGTCAAGTGGTCATGGCTATTGGCTGCCTTGGAAGGGTATGGAATATGGCCTGGCTATATAAGGTGGGCTAAGATGTTGTATAGTGAACCCCTTGCCAGGGTCCGAACTGGAGCGGTGATATCCGAGAGATGGAAACTTGGTTGAGGCACCAGACAGGGGTGCCCCTGGTCCCCGATGCTTTACATTTTAGCCCTGGAGCCTCTGGCAATATGCCTTAGGGCACAGTATGATGCGATAGGCATTGAGGTAGGAGGGGAACAACACTTGATATCCTTGTACGCAGATGATTTATTTTTGTACCTGCAATACCCAGAAGAAAATCTCCTATACATACTTGAAGTGATGGAAAGATATGCAGAGTTGTCAGGCATATCGGTGAACCCCCAAAAGTCTGTCATATTCCCGCTGGGTAACTATAAGGGGACCCCTGTGGATAGACTACCGGTGCTACAAGTACCATGGGCAACTAGCTCTTTACGTTACATGGGCGTACATGTATACCACATGGTGGAAGAAGAACAGATATAATACAGAAGTAGCCGTCGAGAAAATTAGGAACAGCATGCAGTTCTGGGCAAAACTGCCCCTGGCGATGATGGGGCGAGGGGCAATGCTCAAGATGGTAGTCCTGCCCAGGCTCCTGCATTACTTTAGTAATATCCCATACATGATACCCAAGAGGTTTTTCAGTAAATTGAACAGCATGTGCAGGGAGTTCCTGTGGCATGGTACCCGAAATAGAGTGGCGTTTTGGAAATTGCAGAACTTTTATGAAAACAAGAGGTATCAGACTGCCTCATTTTGAGGTTTACTATTTGGCGGGACAGCTACAATATGTGGCTAAGTGGCTCTCCGATGAAGTGACCCCTGAGCACAGGGTGCTTGGACAGGACTGCGCCCCGTTTTACTTGAAAGAAATGATCTGGCTGCCTGAAACCGAAATGAGGGGGCGTCCCGCGATGTTGAGGTTTTGGGTGGAAAATTTGGCACAGGGCTTGTCGCTTGATGGTAGTCCCATGCCCGTGCCTTCCGCAGATACCGCTGGTTGCTTTGACAGGAGGGGATAATCAGTTGAGGGTGATTATTAGGACCTACTGGGAATCGGTGGGGCTGGTAACGCTAGGCGATGTTTGGCAAGAGGGGTCCATTAAGGAGTTTGTAAAACTCAGTGAAGAGGTGGGGCTACATACGGGCCAATATGTCACGTACATTAGATTGGTGCGGATGATTAGGAACACCTGGCCAGAGACAGTTTTGATAGAAGAACCAGATTTAGTTTTGGGAGCAATATAGGATATATCCGAAGGAGGGCATGAGATCTCGAGATTGTATGAGATGGTGATGGCTAAGGTTGGGAAAGAATTAACACATCTCAGACTGGACTGGGAGGCGGAAGTGGGGGCCCCAATGGAGGATGGGGTGTGGCAGCGTGCCCTGGGTTATCACAAAAAAAGTGTCTAGAAATGCCAGATTAAAACAAATACAGCTGTATGTTACGCATAGGGCATACATGACCCCCTTGAGGATATCCAAGTTCCGAAACACTGGAAGACAAGCGTGTCCCAAATGTAACTTAGAAAACACTGACATGACACATATGTTTTGGTCGTGCCCGATCATTGGGTGTTTTTGGGGAGAAGTGGCGCAGAAACTGGCTGATAAGGGGGTTACTCTTGTTATAGACACGGCCTGGGCCTGTTTACTGGGCGGGTTCCCCAGGCCACGGAAACTCAAGCATATTGCAAAACGTAGGATTGCAATGGGGTGGAAGAAATGCCACAAGCCTAAGGTGGATGTATGGTGGAAGGACTTGCAGAAATGGGCAGAGGCTGAAACGGTGGCATGGCAAGAAGCGAGTAGCCTGGCTGGAGAAGGGTAGGCGGGCACCCTGTTGGCTTGGAAATCGCTAATAGCAGAATTGTTTGGAGTAATATCGGATCCAACAGACTCCGAAGAGAACGAAACACGGCCGCATTTGCCAGACATTGAATGAGATTGACAAATAGGCTCATGGGGAGAGGGAGGGGTTATGGGAGCAGTGATTAAGATAAATTGATGTGTAATGGAAGGGAATAGTTTCTTACCTGTAACTCCATTTCTCCAGCATTGGTATCTTTCATGGATTCACATGCTTAGAATATTCCCCGTCGTCAGGCTGGGAATCCCCGGTACATTATATAGACCCTTTCCCGTAGGAAAACTTTTTCGACGCTTATGCGTCCTATCCACCTCGTTTTGTATCATGTGTGCCCGCACCGTCAGGACGTCATGATATAAATACAGGACCCGCCCCCGCGCTCCCTCAGATTTCGGCCCCCAAAGTAGTGGGGGAACCGGTTTGCATGTTCAGGGGAGGCAGGTGGGCGCATGTGAATCCATGAAAGATACCAATGCTGGAGAAATGGAGTTACAGGTAAGAAACTATTCCCTTCTCCAGCATTGGATCTTTCATGGATTCACATGCTTAGAATAGATTACATAGCAGTACACCCCCAAGAGAGGAGGCGTGCATGCAAACCCATATACTTTCTTCGCAAAGCCCGTTCCCTATGATCATGTATACATTAGTAATCGTTAACATAGGAAAACGAACCCCATACAGTCATAAATTCCACAGGATGCAACCCCTCAGTCGGGGCTTACCTTATTGGAATAGGTGTCGGAGCACCGCCTGTCCCATCCTGGTATCTTCGGCATGTTGCTGCGACAGGCAGTAATGGCGGGTAAAGGTGTGTGTAGCCGCCCAGGTAGCCGCCATGCAGATGTCCCCCAGAGGGACTCCGGCCCACAGTGCCGTCGACGATGCCGCTGCTCTAGTTGAATGAGCTCTTGGCCGTCGTGGAAGAGGCTTCCCTGCCCTGGAATGGCAGTACGAAATGGTAGACGACACCCATCTTGACAGTCCTTGCTTTGAAATGGCTTTTCCTCTAGCACCCAAACCATAGGCCACGAACAGTTGTCTTGTTTCTCTAAATGGTTGCGTACGATGAAGATAAAACTTGAGAGCCCTTTTTACATCCAATGTGTGTAACGTGCGCTCCGCTACCGAGCATGGCTCCGGAAAAAACGTAGGCAACACAATAGAGGAGTGTTTATGGAACACCGAAGGAGCTTTCGGTATGAACTGTGGGTTAGTGGCAAGGGCTACCTTGTTCTTGAAAAATCGTAAGTATGGTGGGTCTACCATTAGAGCCTGAACTTCTGAAATACGTCGGGCTGAAGTGATGGCCACCAGGAAGGCCAATTTCCACGACAAAAACTTTAGAGACGATGATGACATTGGCTCAAAAGGAGGCTTCATAAGAGACGTTAAGACCAGATTGAGGCTCCACTCCGGCGGAAATTTCTTCTCTGGAGGGAAACTCCGAAAGAGGCCTTTAAGGAAGTGCTTAATCAGGCGGTCGCTGAACAATGGTGCCGAATGCCGTCGACGAGTAAACCTGGAAATGGCGGCCAGGTGTACTTTTATTGACGATACCGATAGGCCCTTTTGAGCTAAGAACAGCAAGTATGGAAGGAGCTGTTCCGGCGGATTGCGGGGCCAAACCTGGTTGATCCTCACACCACTGACAGAAACTTCTCCATTTGTACGTGTATGAGGCGTTTGTGGAAGGTGCTCTTGCCGCTTGCAGGATACGCCGACAGTCCTCTGGAATCGTTAGCCGACCAAATTCGGCGAAGTCAGGAGCCAGGCCGTCAACTTGAGGCTGTCCGGGTCGTGATGCCAAACGACACCCTCCTGTCGAGACAGAAGGTCGGGGGTCTTCTGGAATCTCATCGGTTCCGCCACCGCTAAGTGTAGCAGGTCTGAAAACCACACCTGTCTGGCCCAGTACGGGGCCACCAGAATTACTCGACATGGGTACCTGAGGATCCATTGCAACGTCCTCCGGACAAGGGGAAATGGAGGGAATGCTTACAGGAATTTGTTCGACCATGGGAAGGAGAACGCATCCGCCAGTGAGCCCTGCTGAGGCCATCTGCTTGCGTACTGATGGCATTTCCTGTTGTTCTTTGTCGCGAACAAATCTATGGAAGGATGTCCCCATTTCTTGAATACTTGCTGTAGTTGTTGGTCGTTCAGCACCCATTCGTGAACTTCGTTCATTTCTCTGCTGAGGGCATCGGCTTCCACATTTCTCACGCCTGGCAGGTGGAACGCCAAGATTTGCATGTTGTGTTGTAGGGCCCAATGCCAGATTTTCTGTGCCTCCGTCGATAGGGACCTGGAACGTGTCCCTCCTTGTTTCCTCAAGTAGAACATCGTAGTGGTGTTGTCCGTCATGACACGCACCACCGAGTCCCTCAGTTGAGGAAGAAAAGATTTCAGAGCCCATCTCACTGCTCTCAGTTCTAGCAGGTTGATATGCAGGGAGGACTCCTGCCACGACCACTGGCCTTGTACCTGTAACGTATCCAGATGAGCTCCCCATCCGCTCAGAGATACATCCGTCACCACCGTCTTTTGGAACTCCGGTTCCAGTAGAGGCATTCCTTTCGTTAGATGAGTAGACACTCTCCACCAGCAGAGTGCTTGTACTAGTTGTTCGTCGACGACCAGTCTGTTGGACCAGCGACCTCTGCTCTGCGCCCAACGGTCCGCTAGAAATTCCTGGCAAGACCTCATAAACAGACGGCAGTTGCTTATCAACGGAATGCAGGACGACATGGTCCCTAGCAGGGACATGTATGTGCGCACCGACACCTTGGTACCGCATCTCCATTCCGACGCCCTGCTTTTCAGTTTCTGAATTCTTTCGCTGGATGGTCTCACCAGGCTTGTGTGTGTATGAAACTCCGCTCCTAGAAAGACCAAGGTCCTCAAAGGCTCTACGGAGGACTTGTTGAAGTTTATTGCGAAGCCCAGTTCCTGTAAGAGGGACATTGTGGCCCTTAGACTGTTTCGTGTTTGTTCCCTGGACGAACCTCTGACCAGCCAGTCGTCCAGATATGGATAGACATGGTGACCATCCTTCCTTAAATGGGCCGCTATAGGGGCCAAGCACTTGGTGAACGTCCTGGGGGAGGACTTGAGCCCGAACGGGAGGACCTTGAACTGAAAATGCTTTCTCCCGACGACAAACCTTAAATATCTCCTGTGTCGTGGGCGTATTGGGATGTGAAAATAGGCGTCTTGAAGGTCTAGTGACGACAGATAATCCATGGGTTGCACCGACCTGATAACCTCCTGGAGCTTTAGCATTTTGAACTTTAGGCTCTTTAGCCATTTGTTCAGTACCCTCAGGTCGAGAATGGGCCTCCATTTTCCATTTGGCTTCTTGACAACGAAGAACCGGGAATAAACTCTGTGTCCTTCCTGTGCCACAGGAACTCTCTCTACCGCTCCTTTTCGCAACATAAGCGGCGCCTCTTGTCGTAGGATTCGGAGGTGGGGCTGGGTCGAAAATACAGGCGGAAGACGTGGAGGCTTGTCTTTGAATTGTAGCGCATGACCCATGCAAATCGTGTCTAGAACCCATCGATCTGTGGTGATGCATTTCCATTGGTCGAAGTGATGAGAGACTCGCCCCCCCAGGACGTTCCGAAGGCCGTCATTGGTTGCTGGTTTGCTTGTTCTTCGTCGACGAGGGACCCGAGCCTCGCCGCCTGGAAGCTTGATAGTCTCTGCTTCTACGTGCCGACTGGGACGCTCGTCTGAACCCTTGTGAAGAGTACGAGGGCCTGTTAAATCCACGGTCCCTCGAGGCTCCAAAGCGGGAGTTTCCAGAAGCACCCCTAAAGGGGCGAAAAGAGCGAAAGTTTCTACCCGTTTGGAGGGCGCCGAGGGACCTAGCAGTATCCGTGTCTTCCTTCATCCCCTTCAACGCTTCATCAACCTTTTCGCCAAACAGGTGTTCCCCTTCACATGGCATGTCAAGGACTTTGTACTGGACTTCAGGACGGAACGTAGTACATTTGAGCCACGCTTGTCGACGAAGTACTACGCCATGGTTGATTTGTTTGAAGCCAGACTCTGCTAGGTCAACTGCAATATTAATTGCGTGGTTCGAGGCCTCTTCGCCATCCCGCAACAGCAACATGGCTGCTTTCCGGTGTTCATCTGGCAGGTGTTCTAGGATAGGGGCTAGTTTGTGCCACATTTCTCTATCGTATCGTGACACGATCGCTAAGGAATTGGCTGCTCTTACTGTCGTCGCACCGACCGAGAGCACCTTTTTTCCAAAGGCGTCTTGCCTCCTAGCCTCGCTTTCTGGTGGAGTTGAACATTTTTGCTGTACCCTGGCCTTCCTAGCCGCTGCCGCCGACACCACCGAGTCAGACAGAGGTTGTGATGTTAGACATTTTGGAGTGGACTCCGGAGCTTTAAACTTTTTCTCAATCCGCCCCTTTATAGCTGGCTCCGAGAACGGATGGCGCATCGTCTTGAGACCTTCTTGCCACACGTGGTCCAGAATTGGGATGGCAAATACCGATTTCCTCCTTTGACCCATATGGTCAAAAAGGAAACAGTCTTTCTTCTGCTCCTCAGGAATCAAGCCGAACTCGGAACAAGCTTTTCCCATCATTGCATGGAAGGCTCCCACATCATCCGGAGGAGATGGCTGTGACTGGCTCCTCGTAGACTCTACCTCTACATCCGAATTCCATGTTGGGTCCCTCGACGGTGACAGGGAGATGTCTGACCCTGAGTCACCCAGTATAGAATCGGACTCCGACAACTCACCCTCCTACTGCGCTCGAGGACGATCTTTTACCGCCTGAGGAGCCGATGGGTTTTTAGTCGTCGAGCGAGCCGCACAAGTTTGCTCGTCGACGGAAGGTACAGAAAAAGGTGACGAAGTCCCAGGTTGAGGGATCTGCGTATCCAGCCGCTGCAGGAGCTTCTGAAGAGTATTAAGCACATCCAGAGACAAAACTGTCTGGGGGGTCAGTAACGTCGATGATATAGGTACCATACCCCCACTCGCACTTGTCGTCGTCGCCGACGTGGAAGGCCGTAAGCCTAAATCCGATGGCTGCAGAACCGTGCCACCTTCTCCTTCCGCCGAGCAGGCCGTGTCTGGCTGCAGTAAGACCTCAGGGGGGATCGGGTCATAGACCTCTGGCAGCCAAGCCATAGACTGAGTCTCCGTCGACGAAGGAATCCCAACCGCTGCTGCCTGGACGGTAATAGGCATCGTCAATGACACCGAGGTCGACGAGCAAGTAGTCGTCGTCGAGCCCTTAGACTTCGTCGCCGATTTCGATGCCGACTTCCCGGCTGAAGCGTCTCGACTCACGGAAGACCTGGGACGGTCCCCTGAGGAGGATTTTGACAGCGCTTGCCTCTCCGTCTTAGATGATGAGGAGGAGGAGGGCTTTTTATGTGATGAGGAAGACCCAGCATGCTTCCCCTTATGCTTGTACTCAGCGCGGTTTTCTGCTGGCCGTACCTTTTTCGATGGAGGTTCCGACTTGCTCCTGGAGGCCGTGGAGCCAACTTCCGAAGCCGGGTAGGCACCCGCTCCGTCATTAAGCCAGTCGACCAGCCTTCTTTTACGGTCCTTAAGGGTTTTTTGGGAGAAACCCTGGCATATCTCACATGTATCCGCCGTGTGGTGCGGGTGGAGACAGTAGATACAATCCATGTGGGCATCTCCTTCATAAACTTTTTTGAGGCCACATGTCGCACAAGGGCGAAATAACGCTTTTCCAGACATAATTCTCCAGAATTTGAACGTCGCCGAAGCGAAACAGAAAAAACAACCTAGTTTCCACTAGCAGTAATCACGAGGATCCCACTACTTTGAAAGACGGTTGAAATCTGAGGGAGCGCGGGGGCGGGTCCTGTATTTATATCATGACGTCCTGACGGTGCGGGCACGCATGATACAAAACGAGGTGGATAGGACGCATAAGCGTCGAAAAAGTTTTCCTACGGGAAAGGGTCTATATAATGTACCGGGGATTCCCAGCCTGACGACGGGGAATATTCTAAGCATGTGAATCCATGAAAGATCCAATGCTGGAGAACTATTATGATTATGCTGCTTGTTTGGTTTGTGTTGTTTGCATAAAATCAATAAAAGAAATTTAAAAAAAAATAAAAAAAACTCTGTTGAAGTTAGGGACTAAGAGTTGGTTCGCGTACAGGTCCCTTCTGGGCCTGATTGTTTGGACTGGTTGTATCCGATCAGTAAGGTAGCTAGGAGCAGATTGGGATATGCATCTGTGGGTAATGGTTAGGGTCTTGAACTGGATGCGCTCTTTGACTGGGAGCCAGTGGGCATTTTGTCTTGCTAGGGAGATATGTTCCCTCTTGGGAATATTGAGGGCAGCTCTCAAGGCGTTGTTCTGTGTGATTTGGAGTCTATTAATGTTTTTAGCCGAGGTGCCTAATAGGACGATGTTGCAGTAGTCCAATTTGGCACCTATGGTGGCCCTGGCTATGTTGAGGCAGTTTGTGGTGGATAGGTGAGGTTTTACTGCGTTAATTATTTTGGTTGTTAAGGCTGCTGGGGATGAGATGTAGCTGACATGTCTATCCATGGAGAGGGTGGAGTCTAGATAGACTCCCAGAGTTTTTACAGCAGGAGAGACTGGGATGACCGAGTTCTCAATTAGGAAGGTGCTATATTTGCCGTCAAGTTTGCTAAGGGATTCTTTGGGGCCCACCAGTAGGATTTCTGTCTTGTCTCCATTGAGACGGAGGCCATTGGCTGCCATCCAGGCCTGGATGATGGCATATGTGTGTTGTAGGGCTTTTAGGTCTTGGTTGTAATCACCAGTTAGAGGGAGAAGAATTTGAGTGTCGTCGGCATAATTGGTGAAAGTTATGCCGAATTCTTCTAGGTCGTTGAATAGAGGGAGTGTGAATAGGTTATATAGTGTAGGGGAGGTGCAGGAGCCTTATGGTACTCCGCAGTTGATGGGGGAGGGGGTGACTGATGCTTGGTCTGAGTAGACTCGCATAGCTCTGCCCTCCAGCAAGGATGAGATCCATGTTGTGGCTTCAGTAGAGAAGTGAGCTGAATTGGTGAGGTGTGTCTTTAGAGTTTTGTGGTCGACTAGGTCGAACACAGCCGACAGGTCAAGGAGTAAGAGGATGGCACATTTGCCTTTATCCATATTTTTTAGGAGTTGGTTTTTTAGGACGAGTAGCGCAGACTCTGTGCCGTGACGTGGGCGAAAACCGAACTGTCTCTTGCCTAAGATGTTATGGGATTCGACATAGGCTTGTATCTGTAGATAGGCAGCCTTATCCAGGATTTTCAACAGAAATGGCACTGTTGTAATGGGCCTGTAGTTATTAGGGGAGTCTGGATCTAGTGTGGGCTTTTTCAACAGTGGGCGAACCCAGGCTTCTTTAAGTGAGGGGGGTACTGAGCCTGTGGCAAATGATGCATTGATGAAGGTTGCAATGAACGGCGCTCGGGACTCCGCGCAGTCTTTGATTATGTTTGCTGGACAGATGTCTCCTTTGCAGAGTGATGGTTTTATTTGTTTCATAATGTTTAAGACCTCAGGTGCAGTTACCTTTCTGAAGGTGAAAGGCGGTGGAAGGTTGCTATTGTGTTGTGTAGGAGGTTTACAGTTCTGGGTGGCTAGCATTTTGTGAGGGGGCTTGGGTAGATTATCAAGGTTGGTTTTGATTTTCTTTTGGAGTAAATCTAGTTTGTCAAGCATGGCTTTCTGGATGTCATTACACCATTTCTCGTGTTTGACTGTTTGATGTTTGGATGTGGGAGGTACAACCAGCTCGTTGAAGATGGCGAATAGTTCTTTTGAGTGCGATTGGGCATTGTCGATTCTAGTATTGTATGTGGCTGCTTTTGCTTTGGCATTTTTGTATTGTTTGACAATAGTTAGGTAGGAATCGCGTGACGGGGCGGAGGGGTTTGATTGCCATTTTTTGAGAGCTTGTCTTTTAAGTGATTTTACGTCTTGTAAGTCTTGATTAAACCAAGAGTTGGCATGAAAGAGTTTTTCGCTTTTTTGTCTCTAGTGGGAAAACTGTGTCTATGACTTCTTTGATGGTGGTGTTATAGAGATCGACTAGTTCTTTGGGATTATTGGAGATGGGAGATGTTAGTGCTGAGACTTCTAGGAGTGGGCAGATTCTCTCTTTGGTGAGTAGTTTTTTAGATCTAGCTAGGGTGGTTGGCATGGGAGGGCCTTGATTAGTGGCTGCATTTGTAGGGATGAAGAAGTGGATGAGGCGGTGATCAGTCCAAGGTTGAGGCGTGTTTGAGCTGATATCTACCTTGCAGTTGTGGTCGACTAACCAATCTAGTATGCAGCCTTTAGTGTGAGTGGCAGAATCAATTCTCTGGATGAATTGAAGGTCTAGGAGAGCTTTGGCAAAGGTTTTGCTGTGTTTGTCTTTTATGTCGTTGAGTCTGAGGTTCATATCTCCTAGGAGAATGGCTTTAGAGTTTGGTTTGAGGTTGTTACCTAGGAGGTGTAGGATGTCGGCTTGGAAGTTCAGGAGTGGGCCAGGGGGCCTGTAGATGAGGTGCATTGCCATGGTGTCGTTAGGTGAGAAAGTGATTTTTACTGATAAGGCATCAAAGTTTTCGGATATGATGGGTTTAATTTGTCTATCCTTTAGTGTCTCTTTGAATAAGAGCCACACCACCGCCTTTGTGTGTTGGTCTATGTTGGCGGAGGATGATGTACCCAGGGGGGAGGGACTGGCATATGGCTGGTCCAGAAGCTTTGTGGAGCCAGGTTTCTGTGATGGCTAGAGCGTCTAGCTCGAGGTCAAAGATTAGGTCATGTATTTCTGTGGCGTGGGCTTGTAAAGATCTGGCATTAATGAGAGCAAATTGGATTTGGCGGGGGGATCGTGTGTGTTAGGTTTGGTGGTGTTGGTATGGTATTTAGCGGCGGGATGTTGGGCTTTGGGAGTAGTGGTGGGTGGCTGAAGTGTGGGTTTGCGAGTTTTGATGCAGGCTGTGCGGGCTCCTAATCTAGAGTTTCTTATGTGCACTGGTAGTGTGTGAGATGTGTTTCTGGCAGTGGATTTGGACTTAGGTACAGCGTTAGTGAGAGGGGTGGTTGAGGATTGGTGATTATGGAGCTCGTGGCTGAGTAAGGCTGGCAGGAATGGGGTGGGAGGAATGGAATCACAGTGTGGGAGCCTGTTGGAGTGGTTGGTGGCCATGTCGAGTGTAGTGGATGTGGCCTGGGGCAGGGGTACAGGGTGGGCAAATTCGACTTTAGACTAGATGCATAAAAGCAGGCAGATCCGACTTGACCGTTAGACTTAGATTTAGTTAACTTAATGAGCTGGATGTAGCAACTAGATTCAAACTGGCACAGTTAGGACATAATCAGTGGTTCTGGGGGCAAATTAATGCAGTGGAGGTAAAATCGAATTGGAAATATGTCACAGTTCGGCAGAAATGCGCAATGCTGAAAGGCAGATTAGACTCAGTGTTGGTAACATCTAGATTAGAATGATCACAATTGGGCAAAAATCAGCAGAAATCAACCGTTCTGAAGGCAAATAGAATCAATGAGATGGCGATAACATTTGAATTCGAAGTATCACAGTTGGGCTTGGAACAGCAGTTCTGGAGTCAATTAGTGGCAGTAACATCTAAATTCGAATTATCACAATTGCGCAAGAATCAGCAGTACCAGGATGCAGTTAGAGGCAGTGCACTGGTACTACAGGCGGTGCCTAAGTTTGACTCAGAGCGACGGTACAGGCAATGACTAGGATGCGTAGCTATATGCAATGAGTAACTGCAGTGACACATTCTATACACATATATATATACTGGCTAGTTGTAGATGCAGTATTGCAGAGAGGTGGGAGATGGTATCACGTGGTGGCAGATTCTAAGGAGTCTAGACAGGTGATGAAGCGTATTATGTGGTGATGAGCATAGAGGTACAACTAAGAGTCACAGTACCTTTGGGGAGACGTTCAGGAGCACGGTGCACCTTGGTGCTGAGAGGCAGCGTTTCTGGCAGATGGCAGGGATCGGCAAGGACAGGCACAGGACAGGCGCCTTAGTGTGCGCCTTGTTGTGGGCCGGCTCACGCCTGCCGGTGCCCCAAGATCGGTGAAGTGGGTAGGCTGGGCGGGGTGGACCAATCAGGTCGGCGATCAGCATCCGGGCCGAGGTGCGATCAGGCGGCCATCTTGACGATGTGTACTCTACGTACACACAAAGCGGCAGCAAAATGCTCAGACATGCTAGCAGTGGGGAATCATGCACTCAGCAGTGCAGATAGCATGGATTGAGGAGTGGAGCCTTGCAGGAATGAAGGGGCCACCCTCGTAGGTAGCGGTGAAAGATCTCCCGCTCACCTCTGAGAACGGGGATGCAGGATGTTGACTGTGGGCTGCTCCGGCAGCCAGGAGAAAGGAGCTCCTGCTCCTGTAGACGCTGCTGACTCAATGGCTCAGGTTTTGAAGCTACAAGTCCCACAATACCCAAAGTACTCGGACGAAGAGGGATCTGAAGGCACTAGACCGCAAAGTGCACTCTAATGATTCTAATGACCCACACCTGAGGGAGTCTGGTAAGTATAAAGGGCCCCCTCAGGTGCAGGCCATAAGGAGAGGCAGAAGGTTGAGTAGTTTGCCGACTCCACGTTGCAGTGGCAGTATAAATTGAAGGTCAGCAGAGACGCCGGGATCACCGCTAGATGTGAAGCGGTTTCCGGTTTCGTGAGGGTCTCCAACTTAATTACCCTGATTTAGAGGTTGCGTGGCGGAAAGCATCCATGTATGATATGGCATTTACAACGCGCCTATACACAAGTGTTCCAAGACACGACGAGGCAAGGGAGGGGAAACAGAGGGAGGACAGAGATAACGATCCTACTAGGCCAGGTGACATCGAGATCGTGCAAGTGCTGCGGAGGGGGGTAGTGCAGTACATAGGATAACATTGAAATAAATAAAGACAATAAATAAAAGTGCGGCCAGCTGGTGGCAAGTGCAAGGGTAAGTGCAGACATCAGGTGTCAAGTGCTAGGGATACAGAAACAGTCCCGAATTCAAGGGTTGCCAGGGGGGCAGTGCAGGTGTGCAACTGGCGGGGAGCGGACCAGGCCTGAGATAAGAGGGTAGCCGAGTAACCAGTGCAGTTTCAGAATCAGCCAGGAGATCAGCAGGGGAGAGGAGGAGAGAAAGCGGAAGTTAAGAGGAAGGTATTGAGGTGCTTCCGGAACCGGAGATGGTTCTCCTCAAGTTTAAGAGAGGCAGGGAGGCTTTTCCAGAGGGAGGCCCCAGCAGAGGAAAGAGATCTACTACCAACTCGCTGCTTGGAGAAGCGACTGACCCTAAGGGAGTTGGAGGCGGATGAGAGAAGAGCTTGAGAAGGAAGATATTTAGGACGAGAGTAGAAGGTATTTAGGTCCCATGCCCCAAAAGGCCTTGTGGACAATGAAGAGGGTTTTGAACTTAATCCTCACTGCCACTGGGAGCCAGTGCAGAGATTTCAGTCCTGGAGAGATACGATCCCTGGGCTTGAGGCCAAGGACAAGTCTCGCGGTCCTGTTGTAGATGAGTTGCAGAGGGCGTAGAGAAGACGCAGGCAGATTTAGAAAGAGGCTGTTGTAGTAGTCCAGCTTAGAGAGCTCTGGAGACAGTGAGCTTCTGGGGGAAGGAGAGGAAAGGAAGAATACCTCTGAGGAGGTGCAGCTGGTAATGTGACTTCTTACAAACGTAAGAGATGTGAGGAGAGAAGAAAAGTGTGGAGTTGCAGATGACGCTAAGGTTTTTAGCCTCAAAGGTGGGAGCAGGAAGAGGGCCAAGAGAGTTAATTTCCCCGAAGTAACCTGTACTCCAGCGGCAGGCGAGCACCGAAGTGTTCGTGGAGTGAGGAAAGCTCCTCTCTGGACCGGCGTGGGCCACAGGAAGCAGAAAGAAGCAAGTTACAGTGCACCAAGAAGCAGAGCGAGCGGACGCGTATGCAGCACTTGGTGAGTTCACAAGTGTTAAGTGACTGCCAGAACGCTCCGTAAACGGCCGCTGGCCACTGGCCGCTATTGGGAATATTGAATACTGAACTAATGTAAAGAGATTAACACATTCTAATACAAAACAGCTAAAGTGGCAACATAAGAATTTTGGGAACAGACAAAGCGGTTATAATTGTAATTACAAAGATCAAAGTAATTGCCAAAATCTAAAGAGGGCAATCTTAAAAGAAGGTAACTAAAACTACCATTGCCAAAGCCATGAGAGGGTAATTAAGAAGCAAGCCAATTGTTACCCACATTGCCAAAGAGAAGAGGAGGTGATAGTTGATAAAGACCCCAACAAGCATTGTCTAAGCCAAAGAAGAGCAAGTCTGATTAAAAAAACTATTTTAAGCAGTTGGTTGATGTAAGACTGGGAAACAAGGGTAGCAGAAAAGCTGCCCTCCACACAAATCATTCAGGAGGAAAGGAGCATAATCTGCATTGTCTGTGGCATAAACAGCACCAATGTGTCTTATGACTTTTCAGAAGTAGTATTCTTTGTTGATGTTCTTGAAAGTCCAAAGACTTTACTAAGTTGGTTGAAGTGAATTTTACCACAGAAGTACTTTTATTAGAATTAGGAGTTTCTTGGAGTCCTGGCAGGCAAGTATACCAGGGCAGCGACTTTGCAGGGGTAGACCGGTCAGGCGACTGGACCAGGTAGAAGTTGTTGAAGTACTGTGTTGTGGTCAAAGAAGAAGAAGAACACAAACAAAAACAAGGAGGCTAAGACTACCAAATTACCTTGTGAAATCATCCTGACAAAACATTGCTGCTGCTAAAGATGCATTGTGGAAGTGTTTTTGTTTCCTAAAAAGAAATTGTGTTGAACTCTTTGCTAAAAGTGCAGAAACAAAGCGGTAATTTCTTTTGAACTGTTGGCAAGTCCAAGTGAGAGACTACTGCAGTAAGAAGAACCTTCTCGCTAGAACTTTGTTGTAGAATGGAATTTTCTTAATTTTGAACTGTTGATGCACATTCCTGCTTTGAATCTGGGGAAGGGAACATTACCCAGGTTACAAGGAGAACAAGTCACTCTGTTACCTGGTAACGTTCTTTTGATGGGATGGTCCGACAACGTATTCCATATCTATGACAGTAATCACCAAAGCTGTGCTGCTTCAGAAAAGCTTCGGCGTCTGCGTCTTGCGTCCATGATGTCGATACGCCACCCTCGAGGACCTCCTCCGACGGCCGACGTCACTGGATGTTATAAGTAGGACGCAAGACGCCCATAGCCTCAGTTGTAGTTTTTTCCCAAAACGTGTGCCACCAGTCTTCTGCCAGTCTGACACACAAAGCCTTGCGGAAACGTAAGCTGCAATCGCATAAGAAATTCTGTAGCGGGGAAGGCAGGGAGGGAGCGATATGGAATATGTCGTTGGACCATCCCATAAAAAGAACGTTACCAGGTAAGAGAGTAACTTGTTCTTTGAGGGGATTGGGTCCTCCGACGTATTCCATATGTATGACAGGCTCCCAAAGCAGTACCAATGCAAGGAGGTGGGAAAAGAATTTAGAAAACAGAAATTTAGCATGCCCAATCAAATTGCGGAGTAAAGGACCGCCTTGCCAAAGGCCAGATCCTGCCCCCGGATGGAATCGAGGGAATAGTGACATACAAAAGTATGTACCGAAGCCCAGGTGGCTGCATCACAGATGTTGCGAATAGTAACACCCCTCTGCAGGGCAGTAGAGGCAGCCATACCCCCTGGTAGAATGGGCCCGTAAACCGACCGGTGGGTCCTTACCCGCCAAGCGGTAACACTCCGAGATAGCCAAAATAATCCAGCGAGGCAAAGTCTGTTTCGTCACAGCCTGTCCCAAACGCTTACCAGCGTAACCAATAAAGAGCTGATCGTCCACTCTACCCCGGGACATGCGTGAAATATAAAAGCTTAACGCTCTCCTAGGATCAAGCCTATGGAGCCTCTCCTCTTCCTTACCAGGATGTGGAGGAGGATAAAATGCGGGAAGAACAACCTTCTGGCCTAAATGAAATTCCGACACCACCTTCGGAAGAAAAGAAGGACGAACTCTAAGGACAACCCTGTCCTTATGAAATACAGTGAAGGGTGGCTTAACTGAAAGTGCCTGTAACTCACTCACTCTGCGAGCGGAAGTGACCGCAACTAAAAATACAGTTTCCAGAGTTAACAGTCTCAAAGGGCATGAATGCAAAGGCTCAAACGGCGCACCCATCAGAAACTTGAGAACAAGGTACAAATCCCAACCGGGCACCTGGAAAGGTGACGGAGGGAACACATTAGTAAGCCCTTTCAGAAACTGAGAAATTAAAGGAATTTTAAAATAGGAACACTCTTCAGACGAGCGCTTAAATATGGACAGCGCCGCCAGGTAACCTTTAATGGTACCCTCTTGAAGCCCCCTGTGGGCCAAGGAAAGCAAAAAAGACAGAACCATGGGAATTTCACATGCAAAAGGATCCACATTCTTAACCCTGCATCAGTCGCAGAACTTCCTCCGACGGCAACGGTACAGGGACTTTATTGCGGGCCTTCTGGCTGAAAGCAACACCTCCATCACGTCTTCAGAGAGGTCCCAATCCTTATACCTCAACCATTCAGAAACCAAGCATGAAGGTTGAGGGACCTAACCTCTGGATGGAAAACCTGACCCCCCTCCCGTAAGAGCAGATCGTCTCGGTAGGGAAGACTACGTGGAGGGCAGATGGACAAGTCGAGAAGGTCCGGGTACCACGTCCTCCGGGCCCACGTCGGAGCAATAAGGATCATCTGGGAACCGAACCTCCGTAACCTCCGCAGTAATTGCGGGATGACAGGGACTGGAGGAAACACGTACAGCAGTGGGAATGACCACTCCACCACGAACGCGTCTCTTAAGGCTCCGTTTGGAGGAAATTCCCGCGAGCAGAACCTCTTGCACTTCCGGGTTGACACTGGAGGCGAAGAGATCCAATTGAGGGATCCCCCAAAGGGCGAAAATCTCCAGGAGAATCTCCTGAGCCAACTCCCACTCGTGAGAGATCGCGTTCTGCCTGCTCAGAGCGTCCGCCGTCTCGTTTTTGTCTCCTGCCAGATGAACTGCCGAGATCAAAACTTCCTGCTGGATTGCCCAGAACCAGAGCTGCATCGCGTCCCTGCACAGAGGAAGTGACCCTGCCCCCCCTTTTTGTTGAGGTAGTGCATGGCCACCGTGTTGTCAGGATCAGGAAATTCTTTCCTCGCACAGTCAGCAGAAAAGCCTTCAGGGATAGCCTGACGGCCCTCGGCTCCAACAGATTGATATGGAGTTTGGACTCCGACGGAGACCAACGACCGCTGACTGTCAACTCGTTGGCATGAGCTCCCCATCCTGTGAGGGATGCGTCCGACACGATCGTCACCTCCGACCAGGGCAGCCAAAATGGAGCCCCCCACATCACATTGCCTTCGTCGGCCCACCACAGAAGGTCTTGGGCGACCGAAGACGGCACCTGAACAGGGCCCGACTTCCTGCCGGAGGACTGAGACCACTGGAGCTTGAGTGCCCACTGCAAAGATCTCATCCGAAACCTGGCCTCTGGCACCAGAAGAATGCAGGATGCCATGAGGCCGAGCAGTCTCAAGAACTCGAACGCTGGGAGAGTCTGGGCAAGTTGAAACTTGTGCACCATCTGCTGAATGTGATGAGCCCTCACCTGGGGAGGAAAACACTGCCCCAGGGACATGTCGAGCACTGCTCCGATGTACTGGAGCCTCTGAGTTGGTGTCAAATGGGACTTCTTTAAGTTGAGGGAGAAGCCCAGTTTGTGGAGGGTGTGGCAGGTGACTGACAGATGATCCAGGACTTGCTCGGGAGAGCGCGCCCTGATCAACCAATCGTCCAGTTAGGGGTAGACGTGAATCCCCCCTTTCCTGAGGTGCGCTGCCACCACTACCATGAGCTTGGTGAAGACCCTCGGGGCGGAGGTCAATGCGAACGGCAGCACCCGAAACTGAAAGTGTGAGTCGCCAACCGCAAACCTCAGGTACTTCTTGTGGTTGGGATGGATCGGCACATGAAAATAAGCGTCCTTGAGGTCGAGAGACACCAACCAGTCCTAAAGTTGAAGGGCCTGGAGGACTTGAGAAAGAGTAACCATCTTGAACTTGTCCTACCTGAGGAGTTTGTTCAAACCGCGCAAGTCCATGATGGGTCTCAATCCCCCATCTTTCTTGGAAATCAAAAAATAAGGGGAATACCATCCCTTGTTCCTCTCCACTACAGGCACAAGTTCTATGGTGCCTTTCTCCAGCAGGGATTGAATTTCCTGCGCAAGGAGCGGATCCGGACTCTTCAAAGAGGGACTCCCCGGTGGATTGTCTTGAGGCCTCTGCCGGAAAGGAAGACAGTAGCAGTGGGTTATGATCTCCAGAACCCACACATCTGAAGTAATGGCACGCCACTCTGCAAGATGCTGCGCCAGCCTTCCCCCAACCGGCGAACCATGGGACATGGCCTCATGACTGAGCTGAAGCCGCTGCGGCGTTGCCCGAGGGCAAAGAGGCAACAGCCCAAGCGGCCTTGGCACCTTGTTTTCCACCTCTGGCACTCCTACGGTGGCCCCTTTGACTGGCAGCTCCTCTCGCTTTGTCCCGGGAGGATAGCTCAGCGGCAACGTGCCCGTCTTGGAAACAAGATGACACAGAGTTACACAGGTTTGATCCCCGGGTCTGCGCTTAGAAACCTCTGGGTATTAAGCGCGTTATAAATAACATATCATATCAAAGGATAAGTAATAACGAAAGGAACCTCCCCTCCATTGCTGTCCCCTAGGACGAAAAGGCAGAGGTTGTCTAACTGCAGCGCCCAACGACTTCGCTGCAGCTTTATTGGTCTGCAACCTCTCAAGGCTCTCGTCAGCCTTGCTGCCAAAAGATGTTCCCCGTCAAAGGGCATGTTGAGGAGCCGGGCCTGCACATCAGGAGCAAACCGCGACTTCCGCAACCACGCAAACCTGCGTATCACGGTGCTCGCCGCCATGGACTGGCTGACGCAATCTGCCATGTCCAAACCCGACTGAACGGCCTCACACATAGCATCCTTGCCATCCTGAACCATGGCAAGGAAACCATCCTGTTCATCCCCTTCAGGAATATGTTCAGCCGCCAAGGAAACACAGTTCCACAGAGTGTGCATGAAACGAGACAAGGCACAAATGGAGTTGACCGCTGAAGTCCCATACCCCCTGCAGAAAACACTTTCTTCACCCAGCCGTCAAAACGCTTGTCATCCCTATCAGGAGGGATGGTAGGGTACGATGCCTGCTTTGCCGGGGCCGTAGCCGCCTGCACCACCAAACTCTCCGGAGTAGGGTGCTTGGACAAGTAGTAGGGGTCACTACTGGCTGGGTGGTATTTTCGCGGCAAATACTTGTTCAATGCGGGACTGTCCGGAGCAGTCCAAGCCGCTGCCACCCTTCTTTGCAGAGCCATATGGAATGGCAGTAACAGGTCAGTTGGCGGACCAATGTCGAGGATATCCGTAAGGTCACCCTGAACAAACTCCCCTGGGGGAGAACCATCCTAAGTACTCGGTGACCCGTGACATAAGTCGCCGGTACGAAGAATCGGCATGAGTGCCAGGCTCAGGCCTACAAAACTCCACCTCCAGAGAGGTGTCCAGCCCACTAGCATCATGCAGGGACTGCCTCAGGTCCTCAAACTGGCTATGGCCCGAGAGAATCTCGTCAGGCACCGTGTCAGGCACCATGCCATCATCAGAGCCCTCATCCACCTCTGAAATGAATTCCAGATGGCGGTAAGAAGGCACAGAACTGGAACCAAAGCCATGCTTGACCTTGGCCAGAGCCTTCCTGGGTGGTTCCCCCGAGCCACGGGATACGCCCGTCAACAGCCCCGAAAGACGTAGAGAGAATCGGCGTCGACGACAGACGCGGCGCCAACAGCATCGGCACGGGCCTCGAGGGAGGAGCCGCGAGCGTGTCCCTCGACATCCTGGGCGCCGACAGCGTCGACGACTTCCTCGGAGGCGGAGTCTCGAGAGAGTCCGTCGACGACCTCGGCGCCACAGACGTCGATGTCTTCGACGAAGACTTCACAGGCCCACTCGGTCTTGAGCGGGTCGAGGACCGGGACCTGGACCGGGCATGCCGATATCGATACCCCTTGTCCGAGCGGTACCTTTCCCGCGAATCGTGACGACCACCCGAGCCCGAAGGTGTGCGAGCGGCGTCTCTCGGCTGATCACAACCGACCCCACTCAGAGGCGCGGACAGACCAGTGCCCTGCGATTCGAGAAACGCCAACATTTTCTTCCCGAAGGAACCCATTCCTCCGGTGTCGCATGCTTGGTGGGGTAAGCGACCCGCCATCGGGCGGAGTCCTCGGATGAGGACGGAGAAGGCGACCGATGACAGCGCTTCCGGGAGTGCCTTCGAAGAGGCAGAGGAGTGGTGAGACCGACTCCGGGACCGATACCCACTGGACTTCCGACAACGACGCGGAGAGTCGTCCGTCGAAAGCCCCGCAGACTTCGACTTCCGGGGCTTGGACACCTTCCCTACCGATAACTTCTTCTTGCGCTCCCGCAAGGCTTTTGACGTAAGCGACTGGCAGTCGACAGTCATCCGTGTCATGGGCCTCCCCGAGGCACCAGAGGCAGGCGTCGTGCGAGTCTGTGACCGACATCTTGGACCCACAGTCCCCGGACTTCTTAAACCCTGGACGCGGTGTGGAAGACGAGGTAGACATCTTCACGAAGAATAACTTTACAAACGAACAGGTTCGAAGAACCGAGATGAACAGAAACTCCAAAGAGTCGAGGCGTACCGAGATTCACGAAGCGAACACGTTCGCAGAAAAAACAGAACTGAGGCTACGGGCGTCGTGCGTCCTACTTATAACATCCAGTGATGCCAGCCGTCGGAGGAGGTCCTCGAGGGCTACGTATCGACGCAGACGATAACATCCAGTGATGCCAGCCGTCGGAGGAGGTCCTCGAGGGCTACGTATCGACGCAGACGATTTTCCGAAGCAGCACAGCTGTGGTGATTACGGTCATAGATATGGAATACGTCGGAGGACCCAATCCCCTCGAAACAGTTATTGAGTTTATGTTGGACATAACTGACTGTTATATTTGAATTGCCATATATTCCCGTCATGTTTGTTGCATGTATGAGTGCAAGGGACAGATTCCTTTTGTTAGAGTGTTTCCAATAGTTTATTCTGATAGACCGGAAATCCTGTTCAAGATAGGTCTAGTGAAGCTTTTATCAAACCCTTTTGATTTAATAAAATGGCATCTTATTAAAAACCTTTATAAAGTTGTCTGCCTCACATATCTGACTCCTGAGAATATGCCCCGTCCCTTGTTGCTTGGATGAGCATTAAAGGAGTCCAGGAATGCAACCATCATAAAACATGGTGAGAGAGAAGAACAAGTTACTTACCTGTGGTAACGTTCTTTCGACTGTATGTTTCTCCCGAATCCAAGTCATTTGCCTGCAGCTGAAAGTACTGCGGGCAAAACGTTTGCATGAGAAAGGTGCGAACTAGCAAACGTTTGCACCTTTCTCATGCGAACACACATACATTCTCATACCCACAACACACCCATAACACCCCCCCCCACATACACACCGTCAGCACACCCCCAAAATAAACAACCCCCACTTACCTTCATCGTCACGCTGGGTTCCTGCAGTGCCAGTTCCCTTTCACTTCTGTGATCGGGAACCGGCGCTGCAGGGTCCTTTTCTTTTTTTAACGGAAGGCTGCAGGGGACAACCACGCAGCCCCTGTTTTTTTTTTTTTACAATGCTACCACCAAAGGTTCGAGCTTTTGGTGTTCGAACCTTTGGTGGTAGCCTTTTTAGAACTGTTGGTCATTGCAACCATTTTTTTTTCTTCAGGAAAATCATCCTTAATTTTCCTCCCACGTATTCCTCATCTTTAATATATCCAAGTCTGCTTGCAGCTTGCTTCGGAAGTTTGGTTTCATAGGCTCAAGCTTTGTGCAGCGTCGAGTCTTGGTCTCTGATGGCCTCCGTAGCTTCCTTTGCGACGTTGACGCTGGTATATGAAGAACACGCGCTGAACGTTACCTTGGTTCTTGTTTTGACATTGCGAGATAGGAAGGTATAAGATATGGAAACTCTAGTCAAGAGAGGGGATGGGTGGGAGGGTGATGAATATGTGGGAAGAACATCCAGTCGAAATAACGTTACCATGAGTAAGTAACTTGTTCTTCAAATGGATTGTGTCCTTCCACGCATTACTCATCTTTGACAGACTCCCAAAGCAGTTTGTCTTAGGGGGTGGGTGCCAAGAATTTTCTTATTTGCTAATATTATGGAGGACAGCTTTGCCAAATTTGGCCTCCTCTCCTGATAGGGTCTATAAAGTAAAATGTACTGAAAGTATGAAGGGACGGGGTGTGGCTTGGTAGCCATGTAGGAAGACGTGGGTTTGCCGTGTCTCCCGCGAATCCTACACAGATCCGGATAAATGAACTACTAAATGCGGCTGTGGAGGAACACAACCATACGTATGCGCTTATGAAGGAAGCAAGCACGGGCAGGAACAGCCGAAGCGAGTCGTGCGCAAAGAATAGAGAACTTATGCCCGAGTAAAGTCTTCCACGAAAACAAACAGTGCGGTCCCAAGATGGTGGCGAATAAGAACAAAGGGATCAGCCGCGGGGACAACAGCTGACCGGAGACCACGCTCTGGTATTTGTCTCGCTTTCACTGGTAGCACAACAATACGGCACCGCACTCCCAGGAGTAGGGAATAAGGGGCTGGACGCCGTACCATCAGCGGGACTGCGTAAGAGAAAGGGAACAGAGGTTGCGACACCTCGGACGGAGCCGAGTAGCCGAACGCGGATAAACTTGCACCGGCCCACATGAAGCATGCAAGGCTAAGACCGGCGGGTTGGCCCTGCGCTACAGGACACTCTCCCCTCCTGGGGAACAAACGCTGGTAAGGATACTAGCAGTAGCAATCGCGGAAAGAAGAAACTGACGAGGACTCCACCGCATCGGCCATCCTTGCACGATAACACGTTCTCTTGCAGCTGCATGGAGAGCGGTTGCTCGAGCGTGCCTGCGGAGGGGGCAAATGCGGACGAAGGCTGCTGTGCCCAGCCCTGTGACACGATCCGCATAGACAGCCGTTGAAAGTCCACAAAACTATGGACCGCGAGACCCAAGATGGCGGTGTCTAAGATTAACAGGATCCGCCACTGAAAAAACAGCTGTCCAAGCACAGGCTTAGTCACTCATACAACACACAAAGAACGCCACAAAGTTTATCAAACTGACACTGCAGCCCCTGCATGCCACAGCGGAGAGCACAAGTTAAAGACCTCAGCTCACATAACATAAATCCCTGCGACAGAGGGACACCGACACAAGCTCTGCCCTAGCAGCCTAACTCGGGTGACAACGCTCCTGCAGAGTATGACCGTCGGATGAAAGCAGGGGGGAAATATTGATACACCTGAGAGAGCAGTCCAGGCAAACCAACTAGCTCAACAGAGATGGGAGATACCACAACATGTCCACACAACAAAGTTAAGGAGATCAGTGAACACTGGGCGAGAGCTGCATCCGAGAGGAAGAAGATAAGAGGCCACCAGGGCCCCAAAAGGTGGGCCCTCTGTGCCCCTAGGTCCTGCATGGTGTGCGTGAACGCGAAAGTCGGCGGGACACAGCTAAAAACGCCCAGGCCTGCGCTCCAGCCCGTCCAGCAGCCGGTGCCCCTTTTTCCAAGTAAGAAGAGGCCAAGAACCTACCTCCAAGGTGTCTGATCACAATTCTAGGTTCCCGCTGTCACAGGAGACGGGGAAAGTAGCACCCTAGCAAACCGGGAGCTAAAGATGGTGAGGGAGTGTGTGGAAACATCAAGGTCCGGCAAGCTGGAGGGCCCGGTAGGGGTATACTCCCACACCGAAGCGAGCTGGGAACGGACCTTACAGCCTGGCCTCTAGACACCAAATGTACAGGCGCTGCACCAACAGGAGGAGAACTCCTGTCTAACACTTACTCCAGACTGACTACACACATGGGTAGCGCCTTGAAAGACAGACAGGACCCACAGAGGATCTGAAACAGGAGACCTGAGGTAACGGAAGCCAGCGCAGGCGGCGCACCCGGACCACTTATACAGTGGCAGCGAGATGTCTTGTAACCCTTGCCTGAGCACCATGGACCATATGACTAGGTAAACACAAAAGACCCTAAAGCCTCACCACATGATCCCAGGGGCAAATAAATTACCTACGTTGGAACCCTCACGAAATGTTGTCAAGTAGAAAACAGATCTGAGTGTCTGAGACCAGACCATCGCTAGCTAGATCCAGGACACGTGACTGCATCGAGATGGCATCCAAACAGGGCAAGACCAAAGGGAAGCAACCCACACTAGAAGAATTTATAAGAACACCACAAGCATTGGAAGGGGCCAAAAGCAAGGATAGACCCCACCATCAGACACGACCCTGGCGCGCAATGATCAACAGATCTTAGAAGCAATAGCGGACTTGAAATTATCGTGGGAAACTAAACTGGAGGCAGCCATGGCCGAACTAAAGACAACATTGGAACTCAAATTTGGCGCAGTCCAGGAAGAAGTGAATCTACTACGACAAGATGTAAGAACAATAAGGGAACACACAGGCAAAACAGAGAAAGAAGTGACCTCAAACACAGCTGCATGTGGTGCTCATGCCTCGGAGATTCACATAATGAAGCAACATGTAAGCAATCTGGAAAATAGAGCGGAGGAAGCCGAAGGACGCGCCCGGTGAAATAATATACGCATCGTAGGGCTCCCGGAGGGCGAAGAAGGATCTAATCCAACAAACTAGGTTGAGACAATGCTACTGCAGGAAATAGGGGGAGGCGCGCTTACCCAAGGGTTAGCAGTGGAAAGGGCCCACAGAGCCCTGTCACGGAAGCCACCACCGGGGGCCCTTTCGAGACCGATAATCACCAAAATATTGAACTATCGGGACAGGGAGAAAATCCTGGAATACTTTCGGAAAGGTCGGTACAATACAGAGAGCATCCACTGCTATTACGGCATACCCGGATTACACACTACTGGTACAGAGACGGAGAATGAACTATGGAACTGTGAAGAAGAGATTGCGGGATGCGGGCTACAAATACATGCTAATGTACCCGGCGAAACTGAAAGTGTTCCACAGGAACAGGGCCCTGTTCTTCGAGACTCCTGAGGATGCAACTGAATGGCTGGACGCCCAAAACTGCCCGTCAGAAACGGGCAGCCAGCAGGAAGGAGGAACGGATAAGTGAAACAGCATATGCAGTAACTAAGGTGCTGTATATTTCATACACTGGGACTTGAATATAAGATAAGGCAATGCTAACTAGAATATAGAAGCTATGTGTTGAATAAATGGTTGTGGACTGACACGGCACAATAATGCAAAGCACGGGAGATGCGATAGACTTGCACTCATACCCCCAGAGATAGTATAGTTAGGTTACCGGTAGGTGGTAACTTCCTGCTGTGCTCCGATTACCGGCCTACCGGGAAAGGACTAAATGCAGGCGAGCCTAAGATCCAGGGATCGAGCTGGGCAAAGGTTGGGGAAGGGGAGGGAGGGGAGTTGGAGGGTGTAACAGGAAGAGTTTGCAGAGAGCTAGGGTAGTTAGGAGGGTGTTTTGTTTTGAGTGAGGGATGGTGCGAATGAAGGCATTAATTATGATGACACAAATTCAACACGAAAGGTCCACAAGCACAACTATATCTGTCTAGAAAAAGGTGGGGGAGGAGGGCAGGCTGAGTAGGATATAGCTGAGATGAGGGACCTTAAAGTTGGGACCTGGAATGTACGCGGGCTAAACACCTATATTAAACGCAACAAAGTTATGATGTACTTACGCCGACAGAAGATAGATATAGCAATGTTACAGTAAACCCACTTAAACAAAGAGAAGCTGGAGTTGGTGAAAAGGAAGTGGCAGGGGACCATAATAGGGACCACATACTCAGGTTACGCTAGGGGGTCCTGATATTGATTGCGCTCCACGTCCCTTTCAAACTGTTGCAACAGGAGGTAAGAGAAGATGGGAGAATGGTGCTAGTAAAAGGGATAGTGGGGAATAAAGTGGTCAACCTGATTAATATCTATGTCCCGAACAATGATACTTCATCTTATTTCAGAAACCTGTATGCCACTGTTAGCCTATACATGGAAGGAGCAGTAATTAGGGGGGGGGGCTCAACTGCACACTAGACCCCAAGATGGATAGGTCAGACAACAAAATAACCAAGCCCAATCCGGCTGCGAGGGCCCCGACCACCTTCATACGAGAACTCCAGCTCACTGACATATGGAGGAAGCTCCACCCCAACTGCCGGGGTTATTCGCACTATGCTGCCCCACATTATTTATAGACCAGACTGGACTATATACTAGTGTCTAGCGCTACGGTGGAAGAGATCAAATCGGCGGAATACAAAGGAGCAGTACTATCAGACCATACAGCACTGTTGGTGACATGGCAGATCTCGCCACCCAGGCCTAGCATTCCGACATGGAAACTTCGTGCAGAAGCACTGAGAGATACCATGTTTAGGGAAGACCTAAAACAAGCAATACAAGAATACTTTGAAATAAACACTGGAAGTGTTGGGTCAGCAGGCACACTCTGGGAAGCATTCAAGGTAGTAATAAGGGGAGTAGCGATATCAAAGTCGACTGGGCTGTTGGGGGGATAATAGCGGATTTACAAGCCACAGAAAAGGAGATTGAGGCTAAAATGCAAGAGGGTCCAGACTACCCAGAAAAGACTAAAGCGATAAGACACCGGACCGAAAAAGGTAAATCCCACTGGGAGAGATTATGTAACCTCAATTACAGGAAATATATAGAGAGACAACATGAGGAAGGGGATAAACCAGGCAGATTATTAACCTGGTTGTGCAAAATAGAGACCCCGAGGCAGGTGATCCGGGAGATGCGCTGCGAGGATGGCGCACTCGAGGACACACAGGAGGGAATAAACAAGAGTTTACGAAGATACTACAGTTTATATACCGATAAAACAGAAGTAGAAGACATCGACATAAAAAAAGTACTGGAAGACATCATACTACCTAGGCTAGAGGCAGCCGATAGAGAACGACTTGAGGCGTCATTGGAATTGGTGGAACTGGAACATGTAATCCGTAACCTACCCACCAATAAGGCGCCAGCAGCCGATGGCCTCCCAAGCTAATTTTATAAGACATACATGGCAGACCTGCTACCACCATTGTTGGCCATGTTAAATGAGGCGTTCGAATGGGGCAGGCTGCCAGAAACTCAGAGAAGCGGTCATTGTTCCGCTCCTCAAGCCGGGCAAGATAGACACCGATTGTGGATCCTACAGACCGTTGTCAATGTTAAATCATGACAGCAAGATCCTTACCACAGTGATGGCCAATAGATTGAAACCACTGATAAGTGCCCTGATACACCATGACCAGACAGGGTATGTCCCCCAGCGGAGCATTTCCGATAATCTCAGTAGATTGCACCATGTCATTGACCAGACTGCAGGAAGCTCCCAAGAACTGGTGATAGTTTCATTGGATGCAGTCAAGGCGTTTGACTCTGTTAAATGGGCCTGGTTATTATCGGTTCTAAGGAAGTTCGGGATAGACCCGGTGTATTTGCAATGCGTAAAATTATTGTACAGTGCACCGATCGCTAGAGTCCGGACGGGGTTGGTGACATCAAAAAAGTGAACAGTAGGCCGGGGAACTAGGCAGGGCTGCCCATGGTCTCCGATGCTGTTTATACTAGCACTAGAACCTCTGGTGGCATACCTCAGATACCAATATTGGGAGGTGGGCATCATGACGAAAGGCGGACAGCACCTCATATCACTGTATTCAGATGACATGCTGCTGTAGAAGAAAACCTGCAATATGTACTAGACCGTTATGCATGAATATCAGGTATAACAGTAAACCCTCGGAGTCCATGATATTCCCACTAGGGAGATACGTAGGAATACCTCAAGACAGGTTACCGGTGCTACAGATCGAATGGGCGGTAGATACCTAGGGATAAATGTGCATCACAATGTTAGAGATGAACATAGGAATAATACAGAACGGGCAGTTGAAGGCATCCAACGCAGTATGACATTCTGGTCGAAGCTGCCCTTAACCATGATGGGGAGAACGGCATTGCTTAAAATGATAGTACTGCCCAGGCTGTTACACAACTTTGCAAACGACCCGCACCTGATACCTAAATGCTTTTTTAACAAACTCCACAACATGTGTAGAGGGTTCATCTGGCAGAATGCTAGAAACCGGGTAGCCCTATGGAAATTACAAAACTCACATGATCGGGCGGGTATTAAACTGCCCAACTTCGAAGTGTACTACCTAGCAGGTCAATCACAATATGTAGCTAGATGGCTCTCTGAAGACACCACCGGAGTCCAGACTGCTGAGGGCTGACTGTACACCATACTTTTTAAATGAGTGGATGTAGGTCACTGAGCCCCTGAAACGCAAGAGGGCGGCGCTACTGACCCTGGGGATGGGAGGGGGGGGGGGAAATGGAGGATCTGGCATAGGACATGCGTAATGCTGGGAAGCCGGACGCCGTGCTCCCCGCAAGTCCCTTTGGTGACATTAATGGGGATAGATCAATTGAGGCGTAATATAAGGGAACACTGGGAGCCGGTGGGGGTGACAACAGTAGGGGATGTGTGGCAAGGGGATGGCAGAATACATTTGATAGTTTAAGCGAGAACACAGGCCTACATGGAGGGCAGTACATTACGTATGAGAGGTTGATGGCAATACTAAAAAAGACGTGGTCAAAAGAAGTACTGACCCAACAACCAGACAAAGCTATAGAAATGTTCCAATCGGTGTCAGGTGGGGGCCATGAAGTCTCCAGAATTTACGAAATACTGATGTCTAAAGTGGGAAAGGAGGTGGTTCAGACGAGGCGAGACCGGGAAGAAGAGAGCCGGGAAACGATAAGCAATGGGTTATGGGAAAAGGCACAAAGGTATCACAAAAAAGTGTCGAGGAATGCCTGACTACAACAGATTCAATTATACATTATCCATAGAGCATACATGACCACGAAGAGAATCGCTAAATTTACAAATGCAGCTCCACAAGGATGCCCGAAGTGTGGGAAAGAAAATGCTGGGATGGTACACATGTTTTGGGGCTCCCCCCGAATTAGCAAAATACAGGAAGGAAATAGCGGATCGACTGGCATCCAAGGTGATTGAACTAGTAATAGACTCCTTTTGGGTATACATGGTGGGAGGCTTCCCGAGACCACGCAAACTCAAGCATGTGGGCAAACTCAAAGACCTGGCCTATATTTTAGCAAAAAGAAGGATAGCTATGGGTTGGAAAGCTCAAGCGAGACCCAATATAGATACCTGGTGGAGGGACCTTCTGCAATGGGCAGAGGCCGAAACAGTGATCTGGAGGGAGGCAGCATGTAGAGGTGGGGAAGAGGAAACTGAAGCATTGATGGCGTGGCAACATTTGATTGCATCTCTGTCGGGCCTGGGACGCAAAGAATTGGACACGGATAGCTCTCTGGATAATGGAGAAGAAGAGACAATAATGGACTAGTGAACCGTGTTGGCATTTAGTGTTGATGTTGAAAAGGGGAGGGGAAGATAAGGTGGGGTTGGGGTTTGAGCAGTTTTATGCACCATGTTGAGGTGCACTGTTTGTTTGATTGTTGTGAAACTGATAAAATGTTTACAAAAAAAAATAATAATTAAAAAAGTATGAAGGGGAAACCAGGTTGCCACTTTGCAAATGTCCTGCATTGGCACACTTCTTTCCAGAGCTGAGGAATCAGCCACTCTAATCTTTGCCTGCCAGGGAGTAGCATTCTGTTACACCCATGACAATCCATCTAGAGATTGTTTGTTTCGTGACCGCCAAGCCTAATCTTTGCCTAGTGTTACCAATGATCAGCTGGTCATCCTGACAAACATTTGCTGTCCGTTTAATGTAGTCTCTTCTCCTCTTTTGAAGGGTGGGGAGGATAAAAAGTTGCCAACGCTATACGTTGTGCAAGATGAAATTCTGATACAACATTGGGAAGAAAGGATGATCAAACTCTCAGAACAACCTTATCCTTGAAAAAGGATGTGCAAGTTGGCTTAGAAGATGACCTGTAGCTCACTTACTCTGCAGGCAGACGTGATAGCTACTAAAAAGGAAGTTTTCATAGTGAGCATTCTTAAAGGACACAAATTAAAAGGCTCAAAAGAAGCTCCCATTAACACCTTTTAATACTAGATTCAAGTCCCATGTTGGCACGATGAAGGGAGTAGGTGGAAGGAAATTTGTTAGGCCCTTAAGAAATTGTACCACAATCAGCACTTTAAAGTATGGTCCCTCATCCTGAGATCTCTTAGAAATAGACAATGCCGCCAAGTAGCCCTTCACAGTGGTCACTTGCAACCCACAATGGGTCAAGTGGCGCAAGAAAGATAGAACATGGGGAAGTTTACATGTGAAAGGATCACGTTTTTTTCCCTGCACCAGCTGCGAAACATATTCCAACGGCAGCAGTACAGGTATTAAGTTGCTGGTCTTCTAGCTGGTCTTCTAGCTGAAAGCAACAACTCCATCACTTCTTCTGGAAGGTCCCAATCCTTATATTTCACCCTTTCAAACACCAAAGCGTGAAGATTGAGAGTCCTGCGACCTCCCTCTTGCGAGACTAGGGCCTCTCTTTGAGGAAGACGAATTGGAGGGCTGATGGCCATTTCCAGAAGATTCGGGTACCCTGATTCCCCTAGCCCAATCCGGAGCAATGAAGATTATGGTTTTCTTGATCTTCCTCAACCTCTTGATCATGTGAGGAATGACGGGGATTGGAGGAAACATGCACAAAGCAGCGGGAACTCCCAGTCCCTGCCACACTTCTCGACACTGGTCACGAACAGATCCACTTGAGGGGATTCCCAAAGGGCAAAGATATTCAGAAGGATTTCCTGAGCTAGTTCCCACTTGTGGGAGATGGTGCTCTACCCGCTAAGAGCGCCTGCCTCCGTGGTTTCTTTTCGGGCTAGATGAAATGCCAGAAGAGTTATTCCTTCCCTCAGTGCCCAAAACAAGAGCTGGATTGCCTCTCTGCACAGGGGCAGTGACCCTACACAACCTCTCTTGTTGAGATAATGCATTGCCACTCTCTTGTCCGTCAGGACACTTTTCCCCCGTATTAAGGGCAGAAAGACCACCAGCCCCAGTCTGATTGCCCTCTGCTCTAAAATGTCGATATGGAGTCTGCACTACGACTGAGACCAATGTACACTTACTGAAAGATATCATGTGTGATCCCCATCCTGTGAGTGAGGCGTCTGAAACAACTGTCATCTCTGCCCATGATTGCCAAAAGGGTTCTCCTCTGATCACATTCTGTCGGCTGGCCCACCACAGAAAATCGGGACCAGGAGAAGGTTCGATGGAGAATCGAGACCACTGGGATCTGAGAACCCACTGAAGGGATCTCATTCTCAGACAGGCTTCTGGCAAGAGAAAATTGCAGGATGCCATGAGGCCGAGCAACCTTAGGAAGTCATAGGCTGGGAGATGTTGGGCACTCAAACTTTTGGACCACCTACCTACAAGAAATGTTGAGCCCTTAACTAGTGTGGCAAAGCTTTTCCTGAGGCTGTATTGAGGACTGCTCCAATAAATTGAAGCTTCCGAGAGGGTGTCACGTGGCACTTCTTGGAATCTCAGGGAGACGCCCAGCTCGTGGAGGAAATGGTAGGTGCGACTGGGATCACTCAGACTGTTCTGTAGAACAAACCCTGATCAACCAGTCATCCAGGTAAGGGTTGATGTGCATCCCTTCTCTCCTTAGCCATGCTGCCACCACTGCCATAAGCTTAGTGAAGACCCTTGGGGCTAAGGTGAGCCCGAATAGTAGAACCCGAAACTGATCACGAGAACAGCCAACCGTGAACCTTGGGTACTTTGTGCTCAAATGTGGATGGGCACATGAGTAAGCATCCTGAAGGTTCAATGACACCAACCAATCCTGGAGTCAAAGGGCCTGAAGGATCGGCAAAAGAGTTACCATCTTGAGCTGGTCTTTCCTGAGTAACTTGTTCAAGCATCTCAAGTCCAAGATGGGTCGCACTCCACCGTCCTTCTTGGGAATTAGAAAGAGTACCAAACCTGGTTTCTCTACTCCACAGGCACCAGTTCTATTGCACCTTTCTCCAACAGCATGATAATCTCCCGTTGAAGGAGCGAATCTGGAACCAAGGAGGAACTGGCTTTTGGGGGCAATTGGGAGGTTTCTTTAGGAATGGAAGGCAGTAACCGTCTGCTACCATTTGTAGAACCAATGTGTACGAAGTTACATTTCGCCAACTCCAGATATGATGCGACAGTCTGCCTCTCCCACAGACGTGCGGGTGAGGGAGTAATTTTGCTGTTCCACCTGCAGCTGAGGGTAACTCTGTGGGTGTTGCACGGAAGTTCTACCTCTGCTTCCTCTGCCTCGACGAGGAGATCTCCACCGACCACTTTGTGAGAATTGTCTTCTTCCTCTAGAAATGGAAGAACAGAAACGAAAAGGACGTACTCTCCATTCTTGTTCTGAGGGTTGTGGTTGTCCGATTGCTGCACCTAAAAATTTTGCAGCCACTCTAGAAGCCTGCAGCTTCTCTAAGCTGTCAGCCTTTTCACCAAATAGAAAAGTTCCATCAAAAGGCATGTCCGGGATGCCAAGATGGCCGCCGACACCAAGTAGACGTGTGTCGACGGCGCTCCAGAACCTCCAACTCACTTAAGCGGTTCCACCACCCCTTATGAGCTGAGGAACTCAGGAAAACAGCGGTCGGCGCCCCCCCGTACCTTCGACCACCCGTAGCTGCCATATCACCCAGCAGGAGAAGGGGAAATAACCGCGGCGCGCACCGGAGGCCCGCGGGCGAAAGGAGACGCATCAGGCCTACTGGGCAGGGCAGGAGAGGGGGCGCTCCAGGCGGGACGAGATCGCAGCCCCGTCCCTGTCCTCACGCCGGGGAACGGACAGAGTGGTGCGGCCTCGGGGAAGCGGACGTGCTCATGGCCGCACAGCGGGCTCCGCTGCCGACCATCGGGCGGGCGCGGCTGGCTGGGCCGGGGAGGAGGAGGAGACCCCGGGAAAGGAGGTACCTTCGGGACACACCGGAGGAGCTGCTAGCGGCCCGGCGGCAGAGCCTCGGATCGGAGGTCCGCGGCGGCCGGGCGCACGCCGGGGGGCCCGCACAGGTCCTTGAGAGCGGTGGCGAGTTCCGGGCAGGAACCCCGGCCCGTGAAGCGGAGTACGGCCCCGGGCAGCGAGTGGATACTACCAGAGCAGTGCGGTGAGTGGCGAGGGGAGCGGGGCCCGGGTGACATTTATGCTGGGCTGGCGTCGGTGCCCTGTGCGGCCTCACGGACGTACTGCCCTACTACACGCAACCCCAATAGGCCCCAAGGCAACGTTAAGCACTGCAAGGCTGGGGATTCAGGCCTGGTCAGGAACAGCGAGGCAAGGAACTCAGACCCGGTCAGGAGTGACTCCCTGGGGAGGCACGGGCAGGTTCAAAGGGGACCCCCCGACCTCCGAGCCACAAATATGGCAGCTAAAAACAAGGGCAAGGCCAATAAGAGCGGCCAGTCGCAGCCGGACGCCTCAGGCCCCATCATGGCCCTCTGGGCAAGCAAAGACGCAGCCGAGGAACGCAGGGCCATACGGGGGGGGGGGGGGGGGGGGGAGTATGGAGCAGGAGCACGCCGAGACCCTGGAAGCGTCCACTCAGATCTCACGCCAGGACCTGCACGGGGAGCTGCTTTCATTCCAAGCATCTTTGGGGAAAACCTTTCAAGAGCAATTTCAATTAATGAGGTCTGACATCAACCAGGCGCTGGCCGAAATCAAGCAGGAAGTGGGTCAACTGGGGGAGAGAACGGACATAGTCAAAAAAGGCCTGCAGGAGATAGGCAGAGAGGCCACGGAGAACAGTGAAGCTATCGAGAGGCTCGACACGGCAACGCGGAACTTGGAAATAAGAATGGAAGACATGGAAAACAGGTCTCGGCGGATCAACATCAGGTTGAAGCTCCTGCCGGAGACGTTGCAAGATAGGGACCTGAAGGAAACGGTTCAAGATATTTTTGCGGAGCTACTGGGCGAGTCTTCACCTGATCGGATCGAATTGGACAGGGTTCACAGAGTGGGCTTCCTCAATAGGAACCCGAAGTCTAGGCCGCGGGACGTGTTAGCGGCGTTTACAAGATATGCTCAAAAAGAGGCAGTACTCAAGGCCGCTAGACAAAAAGAGCCGATATCCTTTAACAACCAACGTATTGAACTGTATCAGGATCTCGCCAGCTGTACCCTGCTCAAGAGGCGACAATGGAGCCCCCTCACCCTGAAGCTTAAAGAAAAGGGGATCAGATTTAAGTGGACCTTCCCTTTTGGACTGGTCTTCGATTGGGCTGGTTCTCAGAAGCGGATAACCACGATGCAGAAAGGAGCGGACCTACTTTAACTTGAACTGGATCAAGAACTGTTCGGGGAATCGAGGGTGGCGGGCCCGAGCGGCTCCTTGGAGGCGGGAAGTGGTGTTCGAACCAGGCCATGGGAATGGTCACTGGTCGGAGAGGGGAAAAGGAGGAGGCCCGTGCGGCGGAGGCCCCCCGGGAAGGGAACTGATGCAGAGCCAGCGGCGGTGAGTGAGCTGGACCAGAGGAGAACTAATCGGGTACTTCAATAATCTCAGGGGGTGATGGACACAAAGGCCGTTTTGATTACAAGGAGGGGAAAGGGTGCTAAGAGCAAACATCATGGGATCACCAAGGGCGAGGAAGCCTGGGGGGGTGGGGGGGGGGAGGCGGGTGGACCAAGTTTTAAGGTCATTAGGGGTTGGGAGGGGGGCAGGGGAAAAGGGGAGAGGTAGGGAGGGATCCTCAGGTGCTGAACGAGGGGCGAACTAGAAGTGATCCACGCACCCGGGTAACAGACATGGGGCAAATGAGTGGGGAGCTGTTGGCGGGTCTTGAACGGCGGGGACGAGTGTCTAATTATAATTCAAGTGGGTAACGCATAATGTTAGGGGCCTAAATACCCCGCTGAAAAGGAAAAAGCTGGACCAATTTACGAAGCGGGGTAAACCGGACTTTCTGGGATTACAAGAGACACATCTGCTTCGCAAGGACCAGAGTCGCTTAAGGTTGAGAGGGTTTGATCAGGTGTTTCAGGCGTCTGGTCCCACTAAATCGGGGGGGTGCAGGGGGGTCACTGGCCATCAGGGGCACGGTGAACTTCCGCTTGGAAGACACCCTAAGGGACAAGGAGGGTAGGTTTGTTGTGGTAAAAGGCACAATTGCGGAAGAGATGTATACAATAGGGGTGATTTATGCGCCCAACACAGGGCAGGACTCCTTCCTCTGCGATCTCATGGAGAAAATAGGTGACTGGGCAAGAGGCCAGATAATCATAATGGGGGACCTGAAATATAGCTTGGAACAAGGTTAAAGACAGGTCAGGAGGGACTAAAAACCATGGGGGAGGGGCGGTAGTCTCAGCGGAACTCCGGGACAAAGTGGAGAGCGTAGGGTTGAGGGATGTCTGGAGGGAATTGAAAGGGGACGAGGAGGGCTACACATTCCTTTCTGAAGTTCATGGGACCCAGTCCAGAATTGACTACATCTGGATCTCGGCCAATCTGGTGGGTAAGGTCAAAGAGATAGAGGTTGGGCCCATGGGAATAGCAGATCATAAAATATTGTCGATGCAGCTGGAACTGGGAAAGAGGAGGAGGGGGCTGTGGGGTTGGAAAGAGGAGCATTCCGGAACTGGCGGGAGGGAGGATGCTGTTGGATGCGGGACATGTTTATAGGAGGGGAGATCAGTTCTTTTGTAGATTGTAAAAGGGATTTTGCACTGGGGGAAGGTGAACGGCTGAGATACTCACAACTGCGACACTGGCTTCTATACCCCCATAAACAAGGAGGCGGCCACTAGATCACCAACCCTTTTTGAGAAATTCCTGATGACCAACGACAGCTCGAAAGGCCTTATCTAGCAGCTTTATAAGATCTTGGATGAGGCTACCCCGAGGCCGCAATTGGCATATATGGGAAGGTGGGAAAAAACTCTGGGCAGGGAAATAGAGAAGACAGAGTGGGAAAATCTATGGAGGAAGATCCCCAAACTAGTGAGAGCCTCACAAACCCGGGAGGCCTGGTACAAGATATTATATGGGTGGCACTATACTCCAGCTCGGCTGTGCAGGATCTACCCGGACTCGTCGGGAACTTGATGGAGGGGATGCGGCCAGGAGGGCACTGCGGAACATATTTGGTGGCGATGCCCAAAAATAGTCCCGTTCTGGGGAGACATCAAGCAGGCGATGGAACAAGTGTTTGGGGCAGAGGGAGGCATACCCCCGGAATGGTCACTATTAGGCTTGAGGCCAGCAGAAGGGCCGGCGGGTTCGAGGGGCAGGTAAAGAGCGAGGGTGATGCTCACTCTGGCAGCAATGACAATCATAGCCCAGAGATGGAAGAGCCCGAACATACCAATGTTTCAAGACTGGCTGCGTAAAGTCTGGGAGATAGTAGCGATGGAATGGGCCTCCTATGCAATGAACAATGCAATACAAATCTTTGCGGGCGAGTGGGGTGAGGTCCTTTCCTTCCTCAGAGACGACTTCAGGATCGGGTGGCGCCCGCAACGTTTAAGACTTCTGGATCTGGAATAACCCCGACTAGACACTTTGTGGTGACAGGGAGCTACGGAGACTTTGGAACAGCACCGGGGGGGGGGAAGGAAGGGGGGGGGAGTTATGGGGATTGTTAAAGTTGTTGAAAAATTCAATAAAGAGAATAAAAAATAAAAAAAAAGGCATGTCCGGTTAAAGTGCCTGGACATCCACAGAAAACCTGACTTTCTGAGCCATGACATGCGTCTAAGCACAGTACTGGCAGCCTTCTTACGGAATCCATCGTATCCAGGCTGGACTGCAAAGATTGCCTCATAGCATCTTTTTCATCTTGAACTAGGCCCAAAAAGCATTCCCTTTCATCTCCCTCCGGTATATGTTATGCTGCAAGGGCAGTTATACCCCAAAGGGCGTGTGTGTGTATTTTGCCAAGGCACTTGTAGCATTAGCCGATTTCAGTGCCATGCTGCCTGCACTAAACATGGTCTTTCCCACAGAGTCAGCCTTCCTATATTGTTTGTTGGGCGGAGTTGAAAGGTAAGCTGTGGACAGACAATACTGTCGCTGCTTGAACAACCAGGCTCTTTGGTATAGGATGTCTGTTAAGAAAAGGAGCGTCTACAGAAGCAGTTCTGTACTTTTTTGTTAAAAGTTTATTTACAGGGGGAATGGAATCTGGCTTCAGATACATTTCCATAACCCTCACCCTTAAGGAGGCACGAAAGGGTAGTACAGCCTCCTTAACTGGACCACTATCTAAAATGTCTATGGTCATCAGTTTTTATATTAGATGCAGGTTTAGACCACCCCAGATATTCAGCATCTTTTCAAATCACTGATCTCTATGATCCAGACACCTCTGGGTTCCCAAAATCAGTTTCAGGAGATGCCTTCAAACTGCTGGTCTCCGTGTCTCTACCAGATTTTGCATCTTAGACTCTGGAGAAATTAGTTCTTCTGGAACACTGGGTGTTCCAAACTCCTAACCAAAAGGGGCTTGAGCCTCCTCATCTTCCTCTTAGATGGAACCCATAGACCTGAAGAAATCAGGTCGAGGAAGGGTCTGAATGACTTGGTCGGTTCAACAACTGGTTTAAAAGCCTTCGGAGGCACTGAATGCTCTTATGGTGTCGAAGGCGCCGAGGGTTTCAATGACTTTTCCGAAGCGGTCGGTGATGAGCCGACAGTTTGAGAATGCTTCTATGGCTCCAAATGAATAACATGCTTCGAAGGTTCAGGCAATAAACTAGAACACTTCGATGAAGACTTCAAGGGATCAGACAATGGGTTTTTCTTACGTGTCGATGAAGACTCCTTTGACTTGCGTCGAGGAGCCCCTCTTCCTGGGCTCTTAGGCGCGTGCGAAGGAAACACATGAGACTCCCTTCTGGTCTTTTCAGATGGAGAGGGGTGGCTTTGTTTCCCTGACTCCTTGGGAGGGGCACTCGGAGGAGCTTGCCTCTGAAAAACAAAGCATTTTTATGCGGAAACTTTCCCATTCTGCAGGAGTCAGTTTTCTTAGGGAAAGACACTGTTTTGGGACAGAAGGAAGACTGCGAAGACAGAGACCTGTGACGCCGTTTCTTACTCTTCTTGTGAGAAGACAAGTGTCATGATCTCAATCGTCTACGATGTTTTAGGCATTTTCTCACAGGGGAAACATCCCTCGATTCGGAGGATGATCCTTTTGGACGGCGTAATGGATGGGAATTTGGGAGAGCGCTTACCTGCATCAAGTTTCCCCTTTCTTTTCCACAAGGCATTGACAGTCATGGATTGACATGAGCACAGTCGTCGACGGTGAGGGTCTGTTATGGAAACTTTTGCCATACAGTCTGCAAACCATTTAAAACCAGTCTTCAGTGTCAAGGACATGTCAAAGGAGTATTGAATCGACTTGAAGAATACACGCAATTGAAATTTCACTGAGAATAGCTCTGAAGCAATGCGGAAAAAGCAGAACTGAGGGACGCTACGGAGGCTGTCGAAGACCAAGACTCGACGCTGCACGACGCTCGACCCTATGAAAAAAAAAGTTACGAAGCAAGCTGCAATCAATCTTGGATTTATCAAAGATGAGGAATACGTGGGAGGACACAATCCATTCGAAAGAGCAGAATGAGGAAACATGTTTGCAGCAAAAAATGCAAGCAGGCCCACATTACGAGGAAAGAAAAAGCAAGGCTACGTGTTAAAATGGGCAGAATCACCTAATGCTGCAAGTAGAAAAGGGGTGAACTTTGAGGAAAGGAATGCAGTGGGAAGGTGCGGTTTCAGTGCAAGCACAACAAAAAAAATAAGATGGATAGAACAAACATGTAATAGGTATAGCCTAGGGAAGAGATTGCACAAAAGCATGAAAGAAATAAGAAAAGAAAAACTGAAAAATGTGGAAGGAGTCTGGCAAAAGGATGAAAGACCATTAACCAATCTCGTAGAGCATGTCAACTCCCCCCCCAACCCCTACAGCCTTTGCTATCTTTACGCACTCTTAACTCCAGCTACCCACACAGGCCCCTCCCTAGGTTAGGCCTTTTACCTTTTTATCAAATTCATTGCCCCATCCAATTGGTTATGTAGCTTAACCTTTCATTATTTTGCCAGACTCATTCTTTCATCCACTTTTGATGATTGTTTTTCTGCTTGTTTTCTTTCTTCTCATCATGCTTTTGTGCAATACCTTGCCTTGGCTTCGCATATTACATTTTTGTTCTATCCACCTTATCATTCCTTCTATGCTTACACTGAATGGAAACATTACTACTGTATTCCTTTTCTGTGCTCAATGTTCATCCCTTTATTCCTCACATCCTCAGTAGACTGTCCCCATTTTAACATGTAGCCTCAAATGTTTTCTTTCGCTCCAAGATGGCTGCATTTTCCCAAAAACATCTTTTCCTATTATGTTTCTCTCTGATGTTTTCTGATGTCTGCATTCGTGGGCTCTTTTAATGCTCAGAACAGCATAGGAGACCACGGACGATGCTCTTGTCTGATCTTCACTCCCTACCACACCCTCATGGCAGGAAACATCTGTACCATTCCACATACATTGAGGCAAGACGTTTTCCGCACACTGTCCTCATTGTATTTATTTTATTTGGGGCGGGGGGGGATCCCACACCAATCCCCCATTCCCTATTATTTATCCCTATACACCACCCAACCCTACCCTTTATGCCCTCCCCCCAACTAGCCATATTAAAATAAAATAAAAAAAAACGGGATGAATGACCGTCGAACCACAAACAGACAATTAGAATGTGGCAAATAGTCCATCTAAGATTAAGCGCAAAATAAGAAATGCTGTTTTGCATTAAGCAGACAGAATGCATGTAACCTAGCTAAAGCCGTGTGACGTGTCCAGGGAATTCGTCCCTTCTCCCAAGGGGGAGCCACCCCCTTTGGGACTAGGGAGGTGAGCCTGCTAAGCTTAACAACCCATAGGGGAGAGGATAGGTGGGATCCCACTGGGAGCGACTCCCCCTGTGTGGCCAAGGAATCCCCAGAAAGGAATTGTATTCATCTTCCCTCATTTGCAGGGTCCCACTTGTTTGTTGGCTACATGGGCATTACAAAGGATAATGGTGTCCATGATGGTTTTGAAATCGCTGAGAAGGTTTCTGAACTTTAAGGATACCATTGTTATGTGAATCACAAGTGACTGTCCAATCTTGTTACAGTTTGAAATATAAAGAGCCAGTAAGACCAGCAAACGACAGGAAGGAAAGCGGGAAGGCTAGCAAGCAGGAAATCCAGTGGAGTGAACGGCAAGACTACGGTCCTTCCCTGAAGGCAGAGACGGGAAGCAGCAACATGCAGTCGGCATGTAAGGCGGAGAAGCACCAGTGCCTGAGGAACGCTGCCGTCTCCTACAGGGTGTTGAGCCGGCGAGTCTCAAACATGAACACAGAGCAGGCATGACCGGAGAGGAGGCATGACGGATTCAGAAGTGGTCGGCCGGCACCCTAAGAAGATGACACTGAGTACTCGTTGAGTCCCAAAGGGAAGAAGCAGAACTGGCAAATGGACGCCAAAGATAGTAAAGGAATCAGAAACACAGTTCCGCCACAGACGAAGAGACCGCAAGCCACAACGAAGAGCAAGTTATGGGGTGGTACCAGGGAGCTACAGTGATATGTTTTTGCAAGGGTGATTTGTCAGGATTGAAAGACTGAATAACAGGGAGGGAGGGAGCAGATAATAGATCCAAAATGGACCACTAAAAATAAAAGAAGAAGAATCCACGACAAGATGGTTGACTCTTTAGGAAGAGGATTAGAGGAAGTAGAAAGGTACTTATAGTTTAGCAGTCATATTAATTATTTAATCGAGATTGACTAGGTAAGCACCTGGTGCTTATTTGTTTTCTCTCTCTCTCATCTTCTGGTTCCTCTTTGGTTCCCCTTCAGGACTCTTCCAAACCCCCATTCTAAGGAGAGGTGCTTCCACCCAACAACAGCCTTATTGTCAGAATGTAATGAAAATTACAGGGAAAACAATGCATTTTTGGCACAAAACGTCTTACAAAACATTTTAACATTTATCTACAGAGGAGAGGAATAGTGTCTGTAACAATGGGCGAGAGGATGTGCGTATAGGACCAGATCATTCAGGGGAGGTAGAAACATGAACCAGGAAAAAGGGCAGTAGAGCATGACATAGGAACAGGATAGTGGAGGAAGTGTTACATTTTAGGATGAAGGAGTGAGGGATAAGTTCTGTGGTGTTATCATAGAGAGCGAGGGGGAGGGGAGAACAGGGAGATGTGGTGGCGTAGAATGCCATCTAAGTGGATCTACAGAAAGGAGGAGAGCTAGGCGGTTAGATTTAAAGCGCAACCTGCAAACCACCTCCAACAAGCCTCTGACAAGACATAGGACTCCATTGGGTCCACAGGTTGAATGGTAAAAATGGCCACTCGCACAAGGTTTTGACACTCAGATGTTGTCAATGCACAGGTCACCAAGAATTGGCAGTTCAGCGAGGAGCACAGTGATCATGCGTAAGGGGAAAACCCTATTAAAAGGAAGGCATCTGCTTCCATCATTAGTTCTGCAACTGTTCAGAGTAGAACGTGTATTCTGCTCTGGAATCTGCTACTGTTCCTGCTGTTGAAGACTCCCAGTGTATAACTGCTACAAGAACCATCCAGTAAAAGAGATGCCCTCTCCATTGTCTGAGCCGGGGAAATCGAAGTTCTGGGTGTTCATGTAGTCCCGAGATTCCGATATCCCTTCCCTTCCGATATCTTGGAGGCTGCAACACTGCAAGAGAAGGATGGAGCAGGCACACTACTTGAATGATACTCTTCGTCCAGCTGACGCTACAGGGAAGATTCCCTGCTCAGAGGCTCTAATCTCCTTCAGGCAGACTAATAAGATTGCTCGCCTGCTCAGGTGCTAATCTCGTTCAATGTATAAACTGAGCTTGCTCGCTGCGTGAACACTACTAGGTTACAGTGCCAGTTAGTCACTCAGACACTATTCTTCCTGGGAGACACCTTCAGGACTTTCAACTGCCGTAAACTACTTTCAGTCATTCAGTCTGGCCTAGGGAGATCTCAGAAACGCACTGGACAATTCCATACATACAGTGCCTCCTCCCTGCCCCCCTTCAGCAGGGGCTGAGTATTCCCAAGAACACTACCCAAGCTTCACCATAGGAGAAACTATTGAGTCTGGTTATCTCTCTCTTGCCTAATTTATCAGTTTTATGTGATACCCAACTTCCATTATGAATTAAATAAAGGCTTTACTATTTCAATCCATCATGGCGAAGTGAATCATTCCATGACAGGCCATGACATCTGTAAATCTATTCTCCATTTTCCTGTCTCCTTGTCTATCCCTACTCTCTGCACTATCACCTGCAATCTAATCACCCTTCACTTTCCATTGCGCTCTACCTGCTGCCCAATTTACCGGCTTACATTTCTGCTCCTTTTCTTTTGGTAGCACACGCACCAGTGCTTTATTTGTTCAGTGCAGAAGACCCGTACAGTTCTGGTCCACCCATGTGGGCAGCTGTACAGTGTCATTTTCGCAGTCACTAGCACTTTTAGGTCCTCCCCTATTGTCTGTAACTTTGCAACTTCATACTTTGTCTTGAATTCTCTGTGCTCTAAAAAGTCTATCCAGCTACTATTCCCCTATTGCACCTTCTCTAAGAATTCCTGGTGCACCTACGGCCTCCTCTAAGACTATCCTTTTGGGTGAACAATTGTATTTTTGTCCCTCTCAGGTGAGGGAGGTTGTTACCGCTCATTCAGCTCCACGACCTGTAGGCCCAGCTGGGGTCATGCCCCCCACAGCTCCATTCGGGTAAACCCAAACTTTAGATAAGTTGGTGGCTGATCTCTAGCATGAAAATCTCCACGCTGCTGTGGCTTGTCAAAAGAAGGACAGACTTGTATTTTCCATTTCAAAACTTTCAAACAAAAAGGTATAATCTCCCAATTTTGCCCTATTTTCCCTACCTAACACAAACTAACTAGGGTGCTCGTCAGTCGTCGCGAGTACAAAAGGAAGATCTGTCCTCTGCCCAGAACTAACTTTCTGTCCCTACCACTATCAAAACTAAGACCCAGGAGATCAACGCCTTCTCCTGTGGTGTGATTTTCAGCACAGTCACATTAGTATCTTATTCGTAGCTGGTGTGACGATTCACAGATCTCGTCACTTCTCCCCAAGAGGGAGGCCTTCACTGTGAGTCTAGGGAGGTGAGGTTGCTACCTAATAGTCCCCCTAAGGGTGGTGGAAAATGGGACCGCACAGAGAGAGTCTCCTCTCATGGGGATAAGGACTCCCGTTTCGTGAAGGAACTTCCTAAACCTCTTGCCCTTGCACCCATAAAAACCCTAAAGTCTGAAGAGAGTGCAACTGAAAGTACTACTGTGTATTACTTTAACATTTCCTCTGTTGCTTCCTTCCTTGAGACTTGATGCCACCGAGACGAGGAAGAACAAGAATGATGGTGCACCTTTTTCTAAGAGTACTGGAAAGAGGTGGCCAAGAGGATGTATGTAGAGCACATCATGGAAACAACCAAAAGACTGAAACTGCACTGGGGTGGGCACATCTAGGAGAGAGAAACGACTGAAGGAAGAGCGGAAAAGCCGGCAAGGAGCCAGTAAAGCCCGGAAGTTCAAACCTTGGGACTGGTCAGCTGTGCAGAGAAGCTGGTCCTCGGAAGAGAGGATGCAGATGAGTGGAAGCCGCAAAAGAATCCCATGAGCCGGCAGGGGGCTGACTCACTCTAGTGCGGGGAAGTCGAGGTGGTAGTTTGACCTCTAGGAGGCGGGCTGCTCGGTCCAACAACGATGAGACCACCAGCCCCATGCCTTTATGGAGCTGTGCAGTCAAAGCAGAAAGGAAGCAACGAGCGAACAGTACACAGGCCGCAACCCCGGGAAGAACCAGAGACGTGTTCTAACACAAGCAAAGTAAAGGGAACTGCAGGAAACCAGGGTGGGGTCCTGGGAGACTAGAGAGTGGAAGTTGCATCTGGCGTAATCTCTGTGGTCACAGTAGTGATACCCAGGAAACCAAGTGTCAAGAAAGCCTCAGGAGTAATCTCCCCCGTCATAGTAGTGATATCCAAAGGTAAAAAAAAGACTGCATCAGGATGTATCTCCCTCGTCACAATGGTAATACAAGTAAGATTAAACAGGGTCCTAGACAACAAGAGCTATGATATGATATAGGATAGTTTATTTATATAGCACCTATACACAATGTGTTTCAAAGCGCCTCAAGGCAAGGGAGGGAACAAGGGAAAATACAATGACATTCTTACAAGCCATGAACACTAAGGATGTGAAATTAACTTTCATACTCGGCCTAATGGCATTTTAGACAGTGCAAGTGCTAAGACAAAGATAAGGAAGGGAGGGGGAGAGAGGGAAGGAAATGGAAACAAACAGGCGACTACCGTATTAGGCCTGATGACATTTCTGGAGATAATCTGGAGACACTATCTGGAGATAATTTTCATAACGTCATAAAACATGGAAGAATTGCAGGAAATGTAAAGCAAGCTTTCAGAAGCCCTTAGGAAGAAGTGAAGAGACTTTTAAAAACTATTGTCAAAGAATATCCCCAAGGCAGCCCACAAGGTTGTGCGAAGTAGGTAAGGAGAAAGGAGTCATTGTCCTGACCATACTCATTGCTGCATCAGAAACTAGAGCAAAAGATTGGTGTAAAAGAGATAACGACTGAGTCAGTTCACCAGGAGAAGGGAGTCATTCTTCTGGTACTTTTTTCATTTGAATGCTGAACCCTTTTGTAGACTAGTGGTAGGGCTAGATAGAGTAGGTTTTTGGACAGAGGAAGGACACTTTTCATTTGGACAAACATCCTGACGAGCACCCGAATTGATATTTGTCTAGGCAGGGATGACCCTTTAGATATAGGGAAAGGTAGGACCTTTTCTATTTCTAAAACAAAACTTGTTGAAACATGACACCTCTTTGTCTGAATCCTTAGTCCACCACACCACAGTAGTTCTCGGCAACTACTTGAACTAGTTCTTAAAGTTCCGAAATGGGGCTCTTCAATTCCTCCATCATCTCCTTGAGCCCTTGGTTCCCCCTTCCGGGGTTATTCTCCTCTTTGTTCATCACAATTATCCCTTTGTCTCTATATAATGTCCAGTCTTTTCCTTGGCTGGACCAGACAGAAGTATTCACAAAAGGATTTTCGTTTTCATCTAACAGTTGATAGTTACTGGGACGAGAAGAAGGGTTCCAATATCGATTGCCAGCTATTCTCATTTCTTTATTTTTACTGGGACGAGCATGAAAGTTCCAGTAATGGTTTTCACTTATTTCTACTTGTTTATTCTTACTGGGATGAATATGAGTATTCCAATAATGATTCTCACGTCTCTTCTCCTCTTTAGGCTTACTGAGACAAGTATGAATGTTCCAGTAATTATTCTCTTGGTGCTCTATGGTTCTTTCCATATTTATTTATTTTAAAATGTTTTTAATTGGCATTTCTAAAAAACACAATAAATCAATAGCTTGCATTTTGCCGTTGTTAAAATAGATAACTTAAATGTAACAACTGATAAACAAAACAATAACCAACATTAACCGTCTTCATACATGTGTCCATTATCTTAGTTAATCACAGTTTGGTGGGGGTGCGGTTGGGTTAATCAAACATGTCCCAGACCAACATCTTCCATGCCTCAAATGTTACACTTACATCTTCTTCTGACCTGGAGACTCCCGCACCCCATGTCTTGGTCTCTGCCTCTGTCCAACGTTCTAATTCCTTATACCACATTGGATACTGTGGGCCCCCAGTTCATTTCCACGCCATTGCTATGGCTCTTTTGGCTAGTATACCTACCATGTCCATAAACTTCATTATGTGTTTGACCTTGGCTATTTCTGGGATATGTTCCTAAAAAACATTCCATTGGGGACCAATCATAATGTACTATTCCAATCTTCCTGCTAGTCTGCTCTATCTTGGCCCAGAAGTGTTGTACCTTTACACATCCCCAGAACATGTGGATCATTCCCACCCCCTCCGTGCCACACCAAGGACATTGGGGTTGTGTGTGTTTGTTGAATCCAGCCACCTTGTGTGGGGTCATGTAGGTACGGTATAAGACGTTCAGTTGTATTAGTCGGAATCTGGCGCTCCCAGAACCTCACGGGGATACGCTAGTGCCCTCTCCCACTCTTTCAGCGATTTCTATTTGCAGGTCAGCCTCTCATCTCGCCTTTAATGCAGCACCCCGGGGGTTGGGTTTGTCCACCAGCTGGCCGTACAGTCTAGACACTGGCTCCCAGCCATCGCCCAAGGTATGCATTAGTGTCATCAGGGGATTCACTACCGGCGATTCTGGCCATTTTTCCCACCCCTCTAGCCGTGTGTCTGGCCCCCTCATACCATAAGAACTGCCCTCTTGGCAACCCCTCTTTAGTGTGGAGTGAGTCAAGTTCCCTGAAGACTCCATCTTCATGTAGGTCCCCCCATGTGTATATGCCCCATCCTTCCCAGTGCCTTACTGGTGCTAAATCAGTTCTTACTTTGCATACATCTGCGGCAATTGGGGTTTCCGGTGGGTAAGGGTGGTTGAGATGGAGCAGCGCTTTAGTCCTGCTCCATATCAGTCTTCCGAGTGCTACAATCATGGGGGCGGTCCCCAGGCAGCTGAAGGGGACCCACAACACTTCTTTCAAGCACGCAGGGGCCACTAGATGCCAAGAGCCATTGGGCGATAAAGGTGAGTTGTGCAGCTAAATAGTACTTTTCTAGGTCCAAGAGTTGTATGCCCGCTTCCCTGTAGGGTAGGGTCAAGGTGATGGTTCTTTCCTCATTAGTACAGCTTTCAGGGTTCATCCAATAGTTCTCAGCTTTCTCCATTATTCCATCTTCAATGAAACGACTAAGATTGCTTTTATATAACTTCCCACGCTTCGTTGGTAATCTTAACTTCGGGTCCTACCCCGGACAAATATATTTCTTCCATTTGTTATATTCGGTATCCTTCCCAGGTCTCCTGCCTTCCCGTTAGCTCTTCTTCTTGGGATTAGCATCACCCGGGCCTTCCTTCAGAATGGGATACTCTCTGCCTTTCGTCAGGTTGCTTCGTAGTTCTCCATTTGTAGCTTTCGCGCACTGTACCCACTCTGTGCTGTGAGCGGGTATGTGGTCTCAGCGTCATTGTCGGACTCAATAGTCCATCGCCTCATGGTCACGCCACCTCAGCTTCACTCACTGGTTTCTGACATGCATGTTTTGCCGTGCATGTTTTGCACGGCTTCCACGCTCAGAAGCTGTGCGTCCCGGTCTCTCTCGGCTCTCCTTGCACAGCTGATCACAAACTCTTCTCTTCAAACACGACTCCTCCTCCTCGATTTATGACGCCTTGCTGGGCTTTCCATGGCAGAACATCAAAGTCCTTCTTCACTGTTCCGAGTACTCTGGCTTGCTCGCACAATCATTGTCTTCTCAGTATTACACATATATTCTTTCTCAAGTTAATTTAATGTTTCCACATCCCAATAACAAATATTAGCTGGTTCCTTATTCTAATAGAAGCTGTTAGTGGTGGGTTGTAGGTGAGTGATTCAAAGACTTCCTCTTGGGAAAGCGAGTCCTTGTCCCCAAGAGGGGAGTCTTTTGCAGGTGAGGTCTCGCTTGCCTCTATCCCTAAGCAGGGATAGAGTAGCTGGCTCACCTCCCTAGCCTCACAGGGAAAGGATCCCCCCCCTGGGAAGAAGTGACTGAATCCTGCAATCCACCGCACTGCCTAGTACTAAAGTTTTGTCCGATTCCTTTACAGACATTCTACAAGTCACAAGAGCCTGGCTCTCCAAAGGCCGAAAAACCCACTAGGGGTTGAGGAGTGGGTGTGTAACCGGCACACAATCCCTAACGTTTTCACACAAACTGTACAGGTATTGGTTAATAGTTTGCATTTAGCCATCTGGATTTGTTCCAACTACATAGCCCTCCAAACATACTAACTGTACCCTCCTGGTGATGTTCTGACCCTAGTCGCCGGTGGTGAGCCGCCTATCTAGGGTGAGGGGACAGAGAGAGGCTGACCCTATTGCAAATTAAAAATACACATTAGAGCATTTAATCCTATACCCAAAATGCTGAGCTCTAACAGGAAGTTCAATTACTTTATTTGTCCTGTTTCAGAGAACTCAAATTCCATAAAATCAAAACATAAAAAATATTCTATGTGCACTAAAAACGTGCGCATATTGGTTTAGGGTATCCTTTGGTTACCAGGAAATCCCTAAAGATTACAATGGCCGACCGGTTTCAGTGGTGTTTTTAAGTGCAACCACTTTCTTCAGGACCTCTGATGCTGTAATCCGCACCAATGGACTGTTAGGGGAAGGTTGCCACTGCGCCTATTGGGAGAAAGAGGATGCTCATCCTTGCTATGTGGTCTTAGTTGTGCTGAATAATTGATGGGCACCCAGGATAAAAATCGGGCATATTAAGGTCTCTGAGCTCTATGATGAAAAACATTACAGGATGTCACTGAGAAGGGTTACCTGCGAGAGTGAGTAAGAGGAAATGCGACGGAGGGTGTTAGAGGAATGAGGCAAAAGTAAGATTAGGAGCAAAGGTGAACATGAGAAAATGATGGGGTGCAAAAGGTGAAGCATGCAAATGTGCCATTGAGAGAAAATGGGAAAAAGAGCATGAAGGAAGGGTCCGGGTGCAGAGGGAAGTTTGGGAGGAGTGGGTTAGGAAAGGGTCCAGTCCAGGAAGAGGGGGTGTGGGGATGGGTGTGTGTATGGGTGGGGGTGTGTGTGTGTCGTGTGTCGTGTGTATGGGTGGTCTGAGCACAGTGAGTTGGGAGGTTGGGGCAGAGAGCGAGAGAGCTCAGACACAGTGAGGGGGTACGATGGTCTGGATGCAGGGGTCAGTATAGTAGGGGGGTTTGGCTGGGGGGCGCGAGAGGCTCCGGGCATTGCGATGGGAAGAGAGGATGCATGGAAGAGAGGGTGCAAGTGTATAGAAGAGAGGGCGCGATCACAAGGAGGAGAGGACTCAGAGGAGATAGGAGAGAGTCTGCATGGAGGAGAGAGTTTCATCGACATGTAAACAAAGTACACTGCATGTCCACACAATTTTGTGTTTGGTGTGCTAGAATTGTAGCATGGTTAGTTTATTTTCTTAGGTTATCAACACCTTTAGTGGATACAAAAAGAGGGGGGGGTTCTAATTGCCGCATGTGGTCAGCCGACACGTATTTCGACCCGTAGGACCTTCTCAAGGCTAAGTGGTGCGGTCCAGGGCCCCCTATGGGGTTCTGGTTAAAAATGGTCCTGTGTATACAGCGGCTCTGTTGAGCCCTGGGGATCGAGGAGTTCCTTCTGCACTCACCATGCTACAAATCTAGCACACCAAACACAAAATTGTATGGACAATATATTATTCCATATATAGAATAAAGACAAGGTATCCAGGTTTCCCTTCTTTTTCTTGTCAAGAAGGAAGCCTGTATAAAGTGGCCGGAATTTGAGATGAACACCACAGCAGAGTCGTGCAGGGTAGTGAAGGATCATTGCTACTCCACACAAAGTCCTCCTCACTTGCAACTATAAACAGAAGAGGCAACAACATTCAGTGTGGATCAAGTGACGCAATCAACACCATTGAAAGGCTTGGTACAATGCTCAGAGGACTTTGTCCCGGTTTCACTGATTGCATCGCAGCCACCTGATCTATACCTGTTGGTCACCACTGAGGATGACCCTAATTTCAGCATGTTAAGTGTTGAGGAAATAACCAATATATTTGACACTGAAGACACTAAATGTCCTGGCAATTGGCTTTTGTGGGAACCAAAATTCATAGTATTGCACTGCTTCCCGTTTGATATTTTTAGGAGGCTAAAATGCAACACATTAACATTGAGTAACAGTTGTGGTAAAATGTTACTATATTTTTAAAAGGCAAGTAGCTGGAACAAACCTCAAAATTCAAGGAAGCTGCGAGGATGAACACTGCAGGCTTTCTTGGTCTGGTCAAAAATCTCAAGCTTGTGTCATTTTTTGGGACTGGAGTTTCTTTCCAAAACCTCATACTACAAATACAAGCAAATTGACTTACTGCCAGCATTACATGATGGGTGGAATAAAGGGCAGGTAGCACTGGACCATGCGCTCGCTGGCAAAAGGCTTCGGGTGGTAGGTGGTGGGCACTGAGTGCATCAGTCAAAGATTTTCTGCCAAGTATTGAGTTTATCATTCCAGGACTTGGACACTAAGAATCTGTAAGCTCTGTGGTGGTACAGGTGACCAAAAGTACATCCGCTGTTGCCATGGAGAAGCATGGTTTTGTGAAATTCAGTGAACGTCTTGAATCAAAAGGCTGTGGGCATTGCCACAGTCATGCAAGAGAGGTGCACATGCATTAGGCATCAATTTTCTGTTTGGCATGCGTCAAATTCAGCTACCAAGAAAATCAATGTGACAGTGAACAAAAAGGCTACGAGCAACTACTGAAATGGCTACAGTAAGTAATTAATTATCTCTAGTAGATTTCTAAAAACTGTGAAAGATGAGTACATATAATAGTGGAAAAGTGGCAATCATGTATCCACCAGGTTGCCAACAACATTCATGCGGGGCAACCGCATGTGGACATAGTCCTCTGAGCGAGGAACAGAAGAGCAGGAAGAAAATGCCTGGAGCCAGAGTTGCCTCCTCATACAGACCTTGTAATTATAGTTGTTACTAAAGGTCTCACCAGAAATATTTGCCACACAGGGGATTTTGAGGCTTTCCACAACATGCGTCTCAAATACAGGGCCAAAAGGTTGCATTTCCGCATAGATTGTATGGAGGGCTCGTACACAGCATGCTGTGCATCCTCATAATGAAAACATTGGTTAGCTACAAGCTAGAACTGCTGGTCTTTCAGGAAAAATGCAGTACAGGCTAGCTTTCATAGAAAGAAAAAGGACGGGTCACTAAGCCTGTCTTCAAACAAATGGAATTTGAGTTTGTGAGATACCTCACTTTAAAAGTGTTGGCAATGGAAACACAGAGACTCAGAACAGCTTTCCTTCCACTATCAGACTGTGCCCAAGAAAATAACACTAGTGAAATGTCCTCCCAAGAATGCCATTAAAGTCTAACTAACCAGCAGATTTAAATAGAACTGTGTAATGGTGCTCAAAAATGTTTTAATCTTGTAACAATGTCTAGTTTAAATACTGCATTACAATTTAAAAGCTAGGAATATGTTAAAATGTGTCTTATCTGTAATCAAGATGTGTGGTTTGTTCACATATCGTAGGCTTTTAATGCATGTATAAGGATATGTTATTTGTTTGAAATTAAGAATTTTAAGTGATTATTGATAGCAGGTATGAAAGGTGGTGCAGAGATCATGGTTGAATAATAAACTGTCAGGTACAATCTGTCTTTATCTGGTGTTGGTTTACTCCAACAAATCTTCACTCGTTATGTAGACCCTGAAGTGTGGGCTATATTTAACAATATGAGGAGATATAGTTCTAATGTGCACGGATTTCCTCTGAAGTATTTCCAATTTTCTAATTAACATTTGAACATTTTTTAAAAGACTATCCAAATTGAAGTGTGAATATTCATCATTGGCCTTTTCAGCTAAGAAGGCAAGAGTAAGTATGTAAACTACAGACAAGATCCTATAATTTAAAACTAATTTAAAGTATTACATTTTGAAGCAATAATATTGAAAGCGGTAAATAAAAGAGGTCAAATCACACAGCAAAGCAGAGTATAAATATTTGATTTGATTTTTCATTTTATTTGCTTGTTAAGTGTGCTGAACCCTGAAGTAGCTAGGCCTGAGCTTGACCGGAGCTTCTTTGTATGAAAGGTGTATTACTCTGTCCTGAATATCAATTGTGTACTGCCACAGAGCATGTGTACACTGCAACACCACTGATTTGTCCTTGTGGTCTACTTGTACAAGTGGAATGGTGGAAACAAGTTAGCAACGATGCTTCAGACTGGCCTCTCCCACCATTCTGGTAACATGGGGGAACCTCTCTCTAACACATCTGCATGTTGAAAAGCAAGAAGCCTCTCAAAGGCTTAAAAGGACTAGAATGTCTGTTTTCTTATCCCACCTTAAGACAGTAGAACATGATCTACATGAAAGTTGACAAAGTATTAGTGTCAAGTTCATTTTTTTATGCAAATCTAACATTCCAAAAGTGAATGATTTCTTCCTGTACTAAGGTTTATGCGGCAGCATCGACTTAGTGTAGGCCCTTAAAAGCTCAGTCAAAGTAAACATTATGCATTTTCTATTGATCAGGCTGAATTCAATAGCAATTAGGAAGTTACCATTTAAATGTATTATAAATGTGGACAGTGCACTGAACTGGTTAACCTTTTTTTAATCACATTCGTCAAATTTGTCAATTATTTTAGGGGGTTTGCGGCATTAAAGGAAAGCACCAGGATAAGTAAGAGGGATGTGGAAGTAATGTTTTACTGGAAGATCGCATGCAAAATATATATTAAAAAAGAATTACCTTATTTTTTGCTGGTATGACTAATCACATGTATTCCTTGCACTAACTGCAATTCGTAAGAAGGTATACAGAAGTAATAATTGTTTTTTTTATGTATGGTTATTAGACAAGGGGTTGGCAGATTAGGATATCATAAACTTACAGTCAAGTGTTAACTTCATGGACGTGCAATTAATAAAATAGGCCTATTCAAAATAGAGGCTCACAAATTAGGTATGATATCTACTCCTTAGGAATGCCTTCTTGTATAACATGAAGTTTAAAGAAAATAAACAGTAGCGCATGCACAGCCATTGATTAACTTCAGTCATCAAAGCAACTCCCTTGAAAAAGCAACCATGAAAATAAACAGGCGTTTAGCATGCAACCGAATAAAAAGTTCTAAAGAACGCATTAGAATAAAGCGTTCTTTGTTTTAACACAACAATATATTGACTTCTATGATGTAAAAGTATCACGTTCAGTTAAGCACGTTCAGTTGAGAATTCCCAAGAACACAGAACCAACATGGAAGAAACAAGTGTGTTGTAAGTACATGATTTAATTTGGTTAGTGTTATGAAATAATATATATGTAGGGCATTCGAAAACACGATTATACATATATTAATGAAGAGCTAATGTAACGCTTATTCATGAGGGGAGAATATTAAAGTTTTCCATATGGACCAACAGGTACATCTGCCTAACTGGTAGTTTCCACCGAACATATATTCCAGCCGGCTGCGTCTACAGCCGGAATGTGAATGCAACACTATTGGTCAATTCTTGACTATCATATGGGAAAACTGAGCAGGATAGGCATGCATGTTCGCTGTGTCGATCAAAAGCAATAGGCCCATTCAAAGCCTGCTGTAAGATGATTTGGGATACGCCTCAACGCACATGCTTTTGGAGGTTGTAAGCCTCCATGTTATCAGCCCACTCGCCTATCAAGTCTTTTGCACAGCCATACCCGTCAATGGGCTCTCACTCTTCAACCATAAAATAGGGTGTTTTCACCCGCCCTTGGAACACAAATCGTTGCACGATATGGATCTTTCGAGCACTGAAAATGACAAGTACATCTTTTGAAAGCAGCATCTCCAAAGATTTTAAATTAAATCTGGACACCCTGGGAATCACAGGTCAGGCTCTGGCGTCGTCAACCTCTTCTCTCCTACCGCCCATCCCAGGTTTAACTTGGAGCCTTTATCTCGACTATCACTCCCCTCAACCTGCGGCGTTCCCCAGGGATCAAACCTATCCCCCCCTGGTTCTTCAACATCTATATGGTTACTTTGGCAAGTGTGATCGCCACTTTCACCTCCAATTTCCAGTGTTATGCGGATGGCACGCAACTATCTTTCAGGCTTCCCCCTCAGCCGTTTCCTCCTCCTCATTCATATCTGACTGTCTGTCCGCTATCCAGTCAAGGTGTGCTGCAAACTACCTCTGCCTCAACACCAGTAAAACTGTGATTGTTTGCATTGGGACCCCTGCTCCTGCTTTCCCACTTACACTCTGGCCTGCCTCCCTTGGCCCCACGCCCATCCCCACCTGCGAGGCCAAAAACCTTGGGGTCATCTTCGACTACACTCTCTCCTTCTCCTCTCACATTTCTGACATCTCAAAAATGTCTAACTATCAACAACACCTCCTCAGAGGCACTGTACCTTTTCTCACCTTCCCCCAGCGTCTCACTGTCTCCAGAGCCCTGGTTCTCTCTAGGCTGGACTACTGCAACAGCCTCTTCCTCAACCTCCCTGCTTCTGCCTTGCGCTCTCTGCAACTCATCCAGAACAGAACCGCAAGAGTTATCCTTGGCCTCAAGACCATGGACTGCATCTCTCCGGTGCTGAAATCTGTTCACTGGCTCGCACTATCTGAATGCAGCTGTGCCTGAAGATCGTCTGTCTGTTCTCCCTTATCTTCGCCCTTTAATGTGCACTTGAAAAAAACGAAGAATCACTGTCGGCCTATTTACTACATCTGAACTGTTAAATGTATCTTTTTCACTTACTCTGCCTGTGCAGACCGTTATCGTCTCAGAATTTCAAGGGCTCTGAGCGACTATTGTTTCCCACCCCCCCCCCCCCATGTTCCCACCCTCCTTGAGCGCTTTGAAACACTGCCTGTGTATAGGCGCTTTATTAATAGACATTACCAAATAGTTTCATTGGGATCTTGGATTGAGAATTTTGGCAAATTAATTGCAAATTCCATTTCGATATTGGAGGTGGAAAAGCATTCAGGACAACTAAATCAAGATGAAACAACCTACTAATATAACACAGACAAATATATTTTATAATTGGAAACACGTTCTTGGAGCAATGTGGATTTCGTGTTTTAACCAAAGTAGATTAAAAAGATGTGATGTTTCAGGTTGTGTTGACTGCGTACCGTTTGAATACCTCCCATTGATGTATTTCACAATTTAATTTTGAACTCAAACCACAGATATATATTAACTCCCCAACTCCTTTAATTAATTCTGCATATGATAATAATGAAAAATGTTTTTGTATCGTGCCAGTGAATAAAGTAAATGGTTATGCATTGCATGAGCGAGTGTCTTCTGCCTTTTCATGGAGAAACGTGATTAATTAAATGCATACACAATATGTGTGGTGTCGTCATGCATTAACATCACAACGAGGGGCATTGTATAGCGGATGCGAAAGCTGATGTCACAAGCATGGCAGTGTTCTCAGATTTGTTGCCGCAGGGGCACTTGAATTTAGGCTGATCGCGCTGTAGATATCACAAGATAGTCGGATGAAAACAGGTGTGATTCACAGATATTAATCATTTGAAATGTAAGTTATGGAGAAAAAAAGATCAAAACATCCATATATGGTGCGAGGCGGATGTCATTTCGATTGGTTGAATTAAACACATGAGTGAACCTTTCCTTTAAATTAGAAAACCTATATTTTGTGCAACTAATTGTTTTTTTAAAAAATCACATACGGTCTAAATGATGTAGTTCGGCATATAATGCAGTTTGATTTTAACACTTAGTCACAAACATTGTGAAAAGAACTGTTATATTAAACGGCACAAATTATCCAATAAACTCGATCAGAGATATTCTCTTTACAATTCGCTGTGCACACAAATTATCTCTTACCGATAAATGTTTGAATTTAGGGCAAGCTTCCCATTAACGTACAATTATCAAATTAATAAGAAAACATTAAATTAATGTTTTTTGTTCAAGCCCCAAATAGTGGCCCGAAGTACACACAAATCAATTCTAGCCCTGTATGCCCTTTCGGCCTAGGCCCTAGGGAAGATGTGGTCCATTTCCTGCTCTTTTGCCCAGATTATGCAGATTGGAGAAAAGGCTCACTAATACCTCTTTTTGTTCAATACTCTGTTACTACTGTTACTGAGACAGTCACTCTAGTAAGCAGCCAAAGACCGCCTTGCAACTTTAACCACAGGGTGGTTCCCGTTTAGGGCGTGGCAAAAGAGGGCAAAATATGTGAAATAGTTCTAAATATATGAAATTAATCGAAGGCCTTACCTTCGAGCAGGCCCTAGCCATAGGGAACGTCTGGCATATATGCCGCCCTATATGTGGTTTTCTGAATCAACACGCACCTTCAGGCATATTGGCAGACCATGCAGTGCTCCAGATAAGAATTATGAAGTGGGAGTATTTCACTCCCTTTTTTCTAAAGTTGGAAGTAAAAGGATTTTTTTTATGGAGTAAAAAATCAAATCCTATTCCCAATGGGAGTATTTGATAAGCGAGTAGAACAAGTTACTTACCCCTGGTAACGTTCTTTCAACTGCATGTTCCTCCCAGGTATTCCTCATCTTTGATATTCGATATCCAGCTTCAGATGCTTCGGCAAAAAGAATTCGGCAGAGGATGCTGTGCATCGATGGCGTCGACTATGTCCCTCAAGGGCCTCCGTCTAGAGGATGTCATCGAAGGCATATATAGCATGCACAGCGCCCGTTGCCTTCAGTTCTGTTTTTTCTTACAGTAGAAATACCCACATAACCACAGGACTGACTGTAGTCAGCCTTGAAGGAACCAAAAGCTGTAATAGCATGGGAAATTCTACTGTGGGGTAGGTTGGGAGGGCGATGAGGAATATGTGGGAGGAACATCCAGTCGAAAGAACATTGCCTGGGGAAAGTAACTTGTTCTTCGAATCGATTGTGTCCTCCCACATATTCTTCATCTTTGATAGAGACTCTCAAAGCAGTGTTGGATTTGGTGGAGGGAGCAAGAATTTCAGCTTCTTATAGGTTTTCATGAACCGAATGCAGGACTGCTTTTCCAAAGCTCCCATCGTGACCGAGGGAAGACTCTAGGTAATAATGTTTTGTAAACGTATGAATCGCAGACCACATTGCTGCTTCACAAATACTTCATCGGTACATCCAACTGCAGGGCTGTAGAGGTAGCCATACCCCTGGTGGAATGGGCTCTTAACCCTTCAGCAGGATCCTTGCCTGCTAGTCTACAACGCTCCAAAATAGCGAGAATAATCCACCTGGATAGGGTCTGTTTCGTAACAGCCTGACCCAGTTTGTGGCCCGTATAGCCAATAAAAAGCTGATCATCAATGCAAAGCTTTGACAGCCTAGATATATAAAGGCTCAAAGCTCTGCGAGGATCCAAACTGTGTAATCTCTCCTCCTCCTTGCCAAGATGAGGTGGGGGATAGAAGCGAGGTAAAACAATCTTCTGTCCTATGTGAAAGTCAAAAATGATCTTGGGTAAGAATGAAGGCTTAACCCTCAGCACAACCCTATCCTCATGGAAGATAGTAAAGGGTGGCTTTGATGAAAGTGCCTGCAACTCGCTCACTCTACGGGCTGAAGTAATGGGTTACCAAGATAATGGTTTTAAAGGTTAACCTTAAAGGACATGTGTAAAGGTTCAAAGGGTGCACACATTAGACCTTTTAATACCATATTAAGGTCCAAATTGGAACCTGGAAACGAGATTGGGGGGGGGGGGGAGACACACATTGGTGAGCCCCTTTAAAGCACTTAAAGATGGACAGCACTGCCAAATAGCCTTTAATAGTACCACTCTGGAGCACCAGATTGGCTAAAGATAATAGAAAGGATAAAACATCCAGTGTTTTACACAGAAAAGGATCTACATTCGTGTCTCTGCACCAGTTGCAGAACTTGTTCCAACAGCAACGGTACAAAGACTTTGTTGATGGCAAAATCTCCATTACGCCATCCGGGAGGTCCCAATCCTTCTATCTCAGCCTCTCAGAAACCAAGCCTGAAGGTTGAGTAGCTTGACCTCTCGATGGAGAACCCGACCCTTGTCTCGTGAGAAGGTCCTTTCTTAGTGGAAGATGCACTGGAGGACAGATGGACATGTCCAGAAGGTCCGGGTACCACGTCCTCTTGGCCCAATCGGGGCAATTTGGATCATGGTTTCCAGAACTTTCTAAACCTCCTGGTCATGCAAAGAATGACTGGGACTTGGGGAAATGTGTACAGGAGTGGAAACTCCCAGTCCACTATGAACGCGTCCCCTAGTGCTCCTCTTGGCGGAAATTCCCTGGGGCGGTACAGCTTGCACTTCCGGTTGACACTGGCCGTGAAAAGATCCACTTGAGGGGTTCCCCAAAGGGTGAAGATCTCTTGAAGCTTCCTGAGCTAGCTCCCACTCGTGGGAAACTGTGCTCTGCCTGCTGTGTTCTCCTCTCGGGATAGGTGAACTGCTAATAGGGAGATTCCTTCTTGAATTGCCCAATACCAGAGCTGCATTGTCTCTGCACAGTGGTAGTGACCCTACACCACCTCTCTTGTTGAGGTAGTACATGGCCACTGTGTTGTCCATCATTATCAGGACATTCTATCCCAGCACAGAGGGCAGGAAGGCCTTCAGAGCTAGTCTGATGGCCCTCAGCTCCAAAAGATTAATATGTAGTTTGAACTCTGATGGAGACCAATGACTGCTGACTGTCAGATCGTTGGTGTGGGCTCCCCACCCAGTGAGTGAGGAGTCAGTCACTACTGTTATCTCCGGCCATGGTTGCCAAAAACGTTCTCCGTTCAGAAGGTTGTCCTTGCAGTCCCACCACTGAAGATCCTGTGCAACCCTGTTTGGAACTTGAAGTAGACATCTTTCCTGAGAACTGGGGCCATTGAGTTCTGAGAGCCCATTGAAGGGATCACATTCATAGGCAGGCCTCTGGCACCAGGAAAATGCAGGATGCCATGAGGCCGTGCAACCACAAAAAAAAAAAAAAAAAACCAAAGCTTGGGAGACGTTGGGCATTTGGTGACTATCTGTAGAATGTCTTGAGCCCTCACCTCGGGTGGCAAGCTCTTTCCCAAAGATGTATCCAGTACAGCGCCGATGAACTAGAGGTTTTGAGAAGGTGTCATATGGGACTTCTTGTAATTGGGGGAGAAGCCCAGTCTGTTAAGAGAGTGGCAGGTGATGTTGAGATGATCCAGGACTTGTTCGGGAGAACGCGCCCTGATCAGCCAATTGTCCAGGTAGGGGTAGACCTGAATCCACCCTCTCCTGAGACTCGCGGCCACCACCGCCATCAGTTTGGTGAAAACCCTCGGGCGAGGGTTAGCCCGAATGGCAGAACTCATAATTGAACATGAGAATCGCCAACTGAGAACCTCAGATATTTTCTGTGCTTGAGATGGATTTGCACATGAAAATAAGCATCCTGAAGGTCCAATGACACCATCCAATCCTGGAGTTAGAGGGCCTGAAAGATTTGAGAACGAGTGGCCATCTTGAATTTGTCCTTCCTGAGGAACTTGTTCAAGTATCTCAAGTCCAAGATGGGTCTCAGTTCCCCGTCCTTCTTGGGTATTAGAAAATAAGGGGAATACCATCCCTTGTTCCTCTCCGTTACAGGCACTTGTTCTATCGCTCATTTCTCTAGCAGGGTTAAAATCTCCTGCACAAGGAGCAGATCTGGAATCATCAAAGGGAGGCTCCCCGATGGATTGCTCTGAGGTCTCGGTATGAAAGGAAGGCAGTAACCCCTGGGCTATGGTAGAAATTACTTGCCATTCTTCTAGATGCTGAGACAGTCTGCCTGTTGTGACTCAAGACCTCAGAGAGGTTTTGAGGCAGCTAATGCAGTAGCAGATGGTAAGAATGCCCCTGTTTGAGCTGGCTTCGCACCACTCCCTCGTCCACCAAAAGGCAACTTTCTTTGGCTTCTTTGACCAGCCATTCCCCTCGCTCTAACAACTGAGGAGTAGTAGCGAAAAGATCTACCCCTCCAAGGCGGTCTACTAGGGCGAAAAGGCTGAAGCTGCCTAATAGCAGCACCTAAAGATTTGGCTGCCGCCTTTGAGGTCTGCAACTTCTCAAGGCTCTTGTCAGCCTTGTTGCCAAAAAGGTGAGACCCATCAAAGGGCATGTTGAGGAGCCTGATTGTACATCTGGTGCAAAGTCCGACTTCCTCAACCACGCAAATCTGCGTATAACGGTGCTAGCAGCCATGGCTGACTGAAGAGACTCACACATGGCTTCTTTGCAGTCTCTAATTATGGTTAAGAACTCGTCTCTTTCATCCCCCTCGGGAATGTGCTCTGCCACCATGGAAATGCAGTCCCATAGAGTAAATGCAAATTTCGCAAGCGCACATGTGGAGTTGGCCGATTTAAGCGCCATACTCCCTGCAGAAAATACCTTCCTTGCCTACCCATCTACTCTTGTCGTCCATATCTGGAGGGATGGTAGGGTAAGCTGCTGGCTTAGAAGTTGCTGTCACTACCTGTACTACCACTCTCTGGAGTGGGCCGTTTTGACAAGCAGTCGGGTCACTACTGGAAGGGCAGTACTTTGTATTCACAGCCAAATTGGTTTCTGGTGTTTCCCAATTTGCTGCCAACCAGAGCAATACGAAAAGGTAATATAGGATCTGACTGCTGTCCCTTATCTAGGAGGTCTGTCAGATCAGCCAGTTCGAATGGTAACAGAGGCCTACACTCTGGTCTTCCAAACTCTAACTCAGGTGAGGTGTCCACCCCACTGGCCGTCTGCAGGTTGTCATACAGATCTCTTAACCTCGATTCCTCAGAGATAAAACTTTCTGCTATATTTGGCGTACCAAACGGTACCTCGTTATTTGAGGGTTCATTCTCCTCGTATATTGATGTAAGGGACTTAAGATAGTCCTTTCTTGGTAATGGCATACAAGTCTTTTCAGGTAGCAAGGGTTTCATGACTAATGGTTTTGACGCTGGAAGAGCGGTCAAAACATGTAGCACTGGGTTTCCAAGATGGCCGCTGACACGAGATAAACGTGTCGACGGCTGATCTCTTGCCTCAGGAAAGATATCGGCTGTTCAACCACCCCCGACAGCAGAAACAGTGGGCACAGAGGCGCAAAACCCCATTAAAGCACATCATACCCAAAGCGAAGGAGAAAGTGCGCAGAGAGCAACTGGCAGAGACAAATTGAAGGGAGGAGGAAACAACAGCGCCTTCAGGCCCCATGGAGGGCCGAGGCATACGGCGGCGACCACAGAAGAGGCAACCTGAGCAGCGGAAAAGAGAGAAGGAGACCAAGAGGCAGTGACATACAGAGTGCTCCCTGCCAGGAAAGGAGAGGCAGATAGGCTATCACACAGCGGAGCAGCGGCATGGGAGAGAGCGGGATGAGCCAAAAGCCACACCAGCGCGGGAAGGAGGGTGCAGCGGCTCACCGACAAGAAGTGAAATAAGCATGACCGGAGGCCCGAGGGGCCAAGGAGCACACAGCAGTCTGAGGCGTGGCACCTCAGCGGAGAACCCAGAGCCGGAACGGAGAGCAGCCCTCCCCCAAAATAGCGTTCAGAGTTATAGCGACCTGCACAGCCCGGGAACAAAGGGCGCGCTCCCCCAGCCGGAGGGGCAGTCAAGGGAAGTGTCAGCGCCGTAAGCAATGCAAGGAGGAAGGGTGATCGACCCAACGCCACAGGAGCTTTAAGCGTTGAAGATGCAGAGCGGAGAAAGGCAGCCTCCCAGCCCGGGGGACACCTGCCGTAGCAAAGCGCAGCCCCCGGTGGCAGCAGCTTCCCCAGCAAGTACCAGCGACCCTGGAGAAGAGGAGTTTGAAGGGCCCAGGCACCACAAGTAAGGTGGGGAGAGCTGAGGGGCAATCAACAGGGGCACAGCATAAATGAGCGCGGACCTGAACTGGGCCCTCCCGCACTCAGATAGTGCTATTTTAAGGAAATCTCCTCCAGCCCCATTTTCTCCATGACCCTGAAGAGAAACGGCCACTCCACCCGGTTGAACGGCCTTCGCCGCATCCAGTGCGAGTAGGACTGCCAGAGTGGCCGTTTTCTGCCCCTTTTCCACCAGGTGTGCCACTCTTCTAATATGGTCTGCGGTTTTTCTGCCCAGGACGAAACCTGCCTGATCCGGCTGGATCAGTGCTGGGAGAAGAGTTTCTAATCTTTTCGCCAGAATTTAGGTATAGATTTTCTGGGTCTTTTTTGGGCTTAGGAATGAGCGTGATTTTCGCTTCTACCATTGATGCTGTAATAAAGCTTGAGGCCTTAAATGTGTTTAACAGCTAGGCCAGGTGGGGGCTTAGGATGTTCGTGTAAGTTTTATAAAAGAGGGCTGTGTAGCCATCCGGGCCCGGTGCCTTATTCGGGGGAAGGTTTGTAATCGTGTACCGCACTTCGTCCACTGATATTTCTCGTTTTAGGAGGTCTTCCTCCTCTCGGGAGATTTGGGGGGAGTTGCATCCTTTCTAGGAAGTCCCTCTGCTTTTGTGTTTGCGGGTTGTGGGATGCGTATAGCGTGCTGTAGTATCTAGCCAGTCGCTCCTGAATTTCTTCCAACCTCGTGAGTCTGTGCCCCTTTTCGTCATTCACTGCCAGTATTGTGTTCTGTCCCTGCATTTCTCTCAGCAGTCTAGCCAGTAGGGTACCTGCTTTGTTGGACTTGGCATAATATTTCTGCCTCATGTAGAGCAAAGCGCTCTCTGCCTTTTTGGTCCTCAGTATCTCGAGCTGTCCCACTGCGCTTCTGGTTGAGGGGTACACTGCCTTTAGGCGTGCTTCCTCCACCTCCCCTATTAGTTGCAATCCTAGGGCCTTCATCTGTTTATCTCTCTGTGCCATTTGGGCAATGAGCCCCCCACCCCTCATAGTGGCCTTAAATGCGTCCCACCTTGTGTTTTCGCTCGTCTCCTAGTTTTTGTTCACCTCATAGAAAGTTTTGATCTTCTCCCCAATTTCCTCCCTTGTCGTTGGGTCTCTGAGCGGTTCTCCCAGAAGCTTCCATTTCCAGACTTCCCGTCGGTGGGACGGTGTGCTCAGAGTCATTGAGACAACCCTGTGGTCGGCCATCACTAGTGGGCCCACCTCCACCCCCTTTATTCTCCCTACTAGTCTGGCTGAGGGCCAGATATAATCGATTCTGGATTGTGTGCCAAGGACTCCTGAGAAAGACCCAAAGGCCTCCCTTTGCCCCTCCAGTGCTCTCCAGGATTCCATGAGACCCAGGGCCGCAAATTTTTCTCTCGGCTGCAGGGAGGCTACCGCGCCCCCTCCTCTACCCTCTCTCACCGTCCTGTCTACCCTCTTGTTCCCAGGATAAGTTGAGGCCCCCCCCATAAGGATGATATACCCCTTTGCAGTGTGCTCCGGTACCCACAGGAGGTCTCTTAAAAAGCTTTCTTGGCCCAAGTTGGGCGCGTACACAGACCATAGTATATTCTATGCTGCCATAATCCCCTTTAACTATTATGTACCTTCCTCCTTTGTCCCTCAGAATATCCCTTGCTCTGAAGTCCAAATTGTTCCTGAAGGCTAGAGCCACCCCTCCTGTTTTGGTGGGGCCCGAGGAGAGGAACACCTGGGTGAAGCCTCTCATTTTGAGTCGTCCCTGATCTCCCTGTCGTGTCCAGTCTCTCCTTTGTACCCTCCTAGGGTTATTGCTTGCCCCGCCTTCCCGGGAAGCCTACCCCTCTTGCCGTGCCGCTTGTCTGCCCTCAAATTTGCCTTGCTACCTGCTGCCCCCGAACTCGCCCGCCCCTCCAGCTTTCCCTACCCCCTCCCCCTCATTCCAACCCCCAACTTAGCAATGTCCCCCTCCCGCCCCTCCCTTACCCTTACCCCCTCTCCCCATCCCTCAGGTGGCATCACCCTTTCTGGTTCCAACATGTTTTATACTCCCCGTTCCCCTGCCCTTTTCCTATGTAATGTGTCCACCACCACCTACTCATACCTAATGTGGCCTAAAATGGGCTCCTCTACCCCTCACTCCTCTGGCACCCCCCTCTTGGGAGTGGGCCCCTCAGCTATGCCCTTCTTCTCCGTCGCCCCCCCCAGCGACCATTCCCACGGCCAGGGTCCGGTCTTTTCTCCATCTATCTGACCTCCTCTCTCAGTGTGCTGTCCGGTATGTCCATGCGTATTATGTCTGCCGCTTCTTGAAGGGAGTGAGCTCATTTCTGGATCCCTTACCACTCAAAGACCAGCCGAACATGAATGTCCATCTATACTTGATGCCCTTTTTGGTCAGTTCTCTCAGAATTGGGCTCATGAGTCTCCTCTTAGCTAGTGTACTGACTGCTAGATCTTGGAACAGTGCCATCTTTTGGCCTTTGTATAAGACTGGCTCCTGCTGTCTGGTTGCCCGGAGGACTGCTTCTTTCTGTCCGTATCGGGCGAAGGCTGCCAGTATGTCCTTGGGCCTGGCATTAGGGTCCCTTGTTTAGCCTGCCCACTGTTAGGGAGAATTCTCATTCTATGGCTAATTTCCCTTACCTATAGAGTCCCCCAGCAGCTTTGCTGGATTTTAAGGTTTTTTTTTTATTTCTCCTGCTAAGAGTGTGACTCTTTTTCCCACTCTTAGGCATATTTGCTTTGTGTGTTCTAGGCTATCTTTTTGTGTTTAATGTCTATGGGGTTTATCTCACCCTTATAGGAACCATATTTTTACACATGTGTTACATAGCACCCTCAGTGCAGTAACACGGGGTGTCGTAGCGACCCCCAAACAGACTCCATACCCTGGGACTGACTACTGTCTCCCGGGGCATGTAAAGTCCCCATTGACTTTACTAGTCACTTTTTATGAACTAAACCCGTACAACCCATCTTACTATGGAGGTACTGGGAAGGGTTAATAGTTTTTCCCTGGTGTTCATTCTCGAGAGGGTACCGTACAGTCCCTCTCTCAAAAGTTTCTGGCTGGTGGCAGTGGTTACTACCAGAAATACTCGACCGCGAATATTTCCCTATGGGACTTTCCCATTGTTCGAGACTACCACTTTTTCTGACAGCCTATAACATACCGCCGGTTTATTTTATTATTAACTTTACTCCGGTAGATTTTATTTGCCAGAACTTTAATATAAATTCTTTCTCGTGTCTTTCTCTAAACTCCTAAGCCAGGTCGTGGATTCTTTGTTCGTCCTTTTAGTGGGCTTCTGCCAAGAAGCCCTCCTTTCGGCGCCACTGAGTCTGGGGTGGGTCCATTGTGTGGGAGGGGGGGGGAGTAGGACCCCTGGACAGGGTTGCTGCAGCAAACCATGTCACACTCTAACCTGATAGGCTGGAGGGTCTCCCGCCAAGATGACCAGTCCACTGTGTGAGTAACAGCTAGGCTGTAAGAATGGGGATTTTTTTTGCATAAAAGCAGGGTCCTGAGGACTGGAAGAGCAAGACGTCGCCACTGGAACTGAGGAACCGAAGAGGAGAGAAGCCAAAGACATCTGCAACGACTGAACCACCGGTGAAGCCCTGCTGAAGCGTCTCACCACTTTTCTCCACACAACGAGAGGAGATCTTCATCTGAAAGAGCCTTCTTGCCTTGAGCTGGTGGGGCCAACCAGTTTGCCAATCGCCTTCTTGGACCTGCCCGGGTCGAATTGCCAGTGCCCAGCACATGGAGGCCGGATAGCCAGGCAGCCATCCACCCGGACTGCGATTTAAAGGAGCGTACCTTTTATTCGTTGGGCAGCACCACGGCTGGTTTCATCCCTGGGTAGTGCAGTCACTCAAACCTTCCTCCAGGACGAGAGTCCCTCTTCCTCTGATGGATCACCTGAACTGCAGGAACTACCAGGAACAACCTCCAGCCCAGGAGCCTCTTCTTCGTTTTAAGGTACTTTGTTCCGCCAGGCCGCCCTTTTTGTGTGGTAGCGCTAAAGGTGTTTTAAATCCTTTACCCACCTGTTGGGTTGGCCGCCCCCTATCGTCTAACATGGTCTTTCGCCTTCTGCATCCACCTTTTCGAATCGTTAACCAAAAACTTGACTGCAGCTACAAGAACATTTTGCTCCTGGGTCCTCGCCCTGTAACATTGACTCTGGCACAGGCCTATTGACTTCTCTAGATTGCTTCTCAACTAGAACTGTGTTGGTGCACCTACTTCTTATAACCACCTTTTCCTTCCCACTTTTAAAACTTGTGAAGTGCCATTTTGCTCTGTTTTCATTTAAGTATTCTCTATGCTAAAGTACTGCCTTGTCTAAACCTGTTCACAAACCTATTGGGAAGTGTTGCTAAGGTGCCTAAGAAGATATTCTTGTATAACTTGTCCTTTCCCTCCCTTGTGAGAAATTGCTAGAGTGCCATTTGTGTTTGGTTTTCACTGTGCCGTTTTGCTCAGTTTTCACTCTTGCTCAAACTTGTCTACAATTTAACTAGGGAAGTTGTGCATACTTTCCTTGAATGATTTTAACTTGCTTTATTAACTGATTAATGTGTTGAACTAGAAGTGTGAAAAATAAATATATATTCTTTTTAATACAAAGCTTTGGTCAGTGTTTCCTTGTGCCATAGCACTGTAGTCCTATTGTGTAAACCCGGAATACTGCTCATCGCCCTCTTGAGATAAGTCTGACTGCTTAGCCACAGCTACCAACTAAATCTATGTGGTACAGACTGATACCAAAGGGGATTTATTGCTCATACCTGTAGTCTTAATCTTCTGTAGTGCTCCCTAAGGGAACTGCACAGGATTCTGCCTAACACCCACTCTGTGGATCCGGTACAGGTGCACTGACTCTGGGTCCGCTTCCCCCAGGATTTCCGCAAATATCTTTTGCACCTCCTCCCTGAGGTCCTTATCAGTTATTGTCTCTGGCAGGTGCTTTATTCTTATATGGAATCTTCGTGACCTGTTCTCTAGGTCCTCCAACTGAAGTTCCATGTTTTGTGTGGCTACATTTAGCCGCTCGATCGCCTCACTGTTTTAGTTTGTCTCTATCAATTTCTTGCAGGCCTCTTTCCACTAGGTCCGTACGTTCTCCCAGCTGGCAAATCTCCTGCTTCATTTCTTCATTTCTCCAAGCGCTGAGTTGAGGTCCATCCTCATCAACTGGAACTGGTCTCAGAATGCCTTGGCTAGGGTGGCTTGGAGGGAGTGGATTTCTCCCCTGAAATCCTGCTCCGTCATTGGGGCTTGGCCTTCTGCCCCTTCCACGTCTACACAGTCCTTTCCCTTGTCTGCGGCCCCCTTTGGCTGTTCCCTGGTGTACGCCGACGGCCTCTTGTCCGTGAGTGTGCCGGGGTGTCCCACATGGGCAGGCCTGCTTTCATCGGGCGGCCTTTCCCTTTGGTCGTCATTGGGGGTTTGGGTGGTCCTTCCGTAGTGCATGTTCCTGAGGGGTGTGGTCCCTCCTTGTTGTGTTGTCCGGACCACCAACTCCATGGGGGGTCTCTCCCTAGCTCCCTTGGTGAGTTTCGCGACCCTGTCGTGCGCCACCTCTGCTTTCCTTGCTCCCGATGGCCCTTCCGCCTTCTACTGTCTCCCCCCCTCACTCTTCTTCTTCGGGGGCCTTCTCAGCCACCTCCTGTGTCCTTGCATGGCATGCTCCTGGTCTGCTCTCCTATCCTGCCCTTCCGTGGGGGTCTCAATGTGGAGGTATTAGGGATCACCCCTTCCTTTTCTCAGTGTAGCTTCAACAGTTCCCTCCTTGTTCGTTCCTCTGGGGGCCCCTCGGCCTAGCACTCCCCTGCCGCGCTCTTGTGTCACCGGGGTTGCGGGAAGTCTCACTTTCCTCCTCTGTGTCTTAGGGGGGGCTCCTCTTGCTCTGTGTTTCAAGCATTCTCCCCTTCATTTGGGGCTGCTGCCTTGGATCGGGCATTGTGGTCCGCGGCTCCTCCCTGGTCTGTCCTGCATACTCCTGTCGTCTTCCCCCTTCCTTCCGGGGGTTTCCGTCGCCGTGGCACAGGCAAATTACAGGAACCCGACTATCCGCCTGGCAGTGAACCGCTCAATGTCACGGCCAGGTAACCTAGGTAGAGGAACTAAGCAGGGGTGTATGCTCTCCCCCCCTCCTATACGCAATTTACCTGGAACCTCTGCTGCAGGCTAAAAGGGAGGAGGAGGAAATACAGGGGATACCCTTTGGGGGGGGTCCAACATAAAGTGGCGACATTCGCAGATGACATGCTGTTATCGCTCACAAGTCCCACAACATCACTAGTGGCATGTTAATCTGGTTTAACCAGATTCGGGGCTGTGTCGGGCCTGAAAAATCAATCTAGGGAACTCCGAGCTAATGAACATAATACTCGGGAGGGAGGAAGCGGGGGAACTGAAGGCAATATCACAAGTTCTTTGGAGCCCGGGAGAAATTAAGATACTTGGGGGTTAAAATCACACCGGCTCTTTCAGGATGGTACGCAGCTAACTTCCTGCCCACTCTAAAATCTATGAAGGGGGATTACCAGAAATGGAGTAAACGGAGGGTGTCTTGGATGGGCAGGATGGTGGCAGTGAAGAGGACCACATTGCCGCGGCTGCTTTACCTATTCCAAGCAATCCCTCTACTAATACCCCAGGACTTCTTTAAGGAACTGGGAAAGATGACAAGGGAATTTGTATGGGAAGGAAAAAAGGCGCAGATAAGCCGCAAACCTATTAGGAGGCACCAAGGAGGATGGGAGGACTGGCCTTACCTAACTTCCAACAATATTATGTAGCGGCACAAATGAGGGTGATCCGGGAATGGTTCCTTCAGGACCGGGGGAAGCAATGGACTCTGATGGACAGAGCGGTGGCCCAACATCAACTGGGGGAGGTCCTTTGGCTCCCTCGCAATAGCAGACCACAACACCTCTACAAGAGTGCGATTACGAAAGCCCTAGCGGACACTTGGGATAGAAAGGGATAATGACATACCCATCACTGTACACCCCGATATTTAATAACAAGGATTTCCACCCAGGACGGGAGCAGGGGGCTTTTGAAGCATGGTGGAAGGGGGGCCGTAGGAAGATCAGGGATATGTTCACGGGAGACAGGATAAAAACATTCCAAGAATGCAAACAAGACTTCACAGTGGTGGAAGGCGAAAGGCTGAGGTACTTCCAAATAAGGCATTGGGTCATGAACCAGGAAGTGAGACAAGCTGCCACTAGAAAGCTCACACAATTTGAGGAGTTCCTTCTGACAAACGACGGCACCAAGGGCCTAATATCAAGCCTTTACAAAATACTGGAGGGGGCAGCACTGCAACAATGATGGCCGTACATGGACTGGTGGGACCAAATGTTGCGGAAGGAGATAACTGAGGAGTGGGAAAGACTATGGAGGAAAATACCAAAACTAGCAAGGGCGGCACAGCTTCAGGAGGCATGGTATAAATATCTGTATGGCTGGCACTGTACGCCGACATGCCTACATAGTATGTACCCGGGAGCATCTCAGGATTGCTGGAGGAGGCGTGGGGGGGCAGGGGATGGGGGACCGCGGCACACATATGGTGGGAATTCCCCAGGATTCGTCCATTCGGGGAGAGGGGGGGTCAATCCTCCAGCCACAGGATTTCGGCGAGAGGGCAGGAAAGGACCACAAACCAATCCTCATGGGCATGAGAGAAGCAGAGAAGGGGGGGGGTCATTGGGGTAGGGAAAGGGCCAGGGTGATACTAACATTAGCGGCTATGACCCTCATAGCACAAAAGTGGAAGGGCCCCATGATACCGACGGAGCAGGAATGGCTCCGGAAAACTTGGGAATTTGTGGCCTTGGAATGATGGGCCACGTACGCCTCGAACAACAACCTGCAGAAATGTGCCTTGAACTGGGGAGAAACACTCACCTTCCTGAAAGGAGATTTCATAGAGCAATGGTGCCTGCAAAGACAAACTCTTGGACTTTCACTGATCCGGAAGCCCATCGGACCCAACAAGGGGCCGACAGAATCAACATACTGCCCGAGGGAGGGGGGCAAAGTTATCACTGTTGTAAAATTAATAAAGAGATGTTTTTTTTAAAGAAACTGGCACCATAGGTTTTGATGTGGCGCTCTGCATCGATGGCGCAGCTGGAAATGATGGCGCAGCAGGTGTCGATGGTTTGGATGGCGTTGAAGGCACAGCAGGCGTTGATGGTGTCGACGGCCTCCACCTCGACTTGTGCTTTCGGCTTGACGGATCCTTCGATGACATGTCATCGGATCGAGGCCTCGTATGCCCCCGATGAGGATCAGCCCTTCGTCCCTGGCTCGAGGGAGCGCAGGATTTAGGACGAGTCATTTCCTTCCCAGATTCTTTGCAAGGCGCAGTAGGAGCATGGCTTGGAGGCTTTTGTTTCTCAAATATTTTTAGCATTTCTGCTCTGAAAGCCTCGCACTCGTCCAGAGTAGATTTCTTTTGTGGGGGCAAGATACCCTCTCAGGGGAAGCGTCCAACAATGAAGTCGAAGAAGGCGATCTACGGTGCCTCTTCTAGGACTTGACAACGATGAGGAGTGCTGGGAGCCACACCTCGATCTCAACCTCTTGACTTCCTCCGAGGAGAGTTGCGTCGACTCATCGGTCAAAGGTTTTTTGGTCAAGGTAGATTTGTGGTTTCGACCTACGGTGAACTTCCCCTTTCGTTCCTTCAAGGTCTTTCCTGTCATCGCCTGGTACTTGGAGGAGTCTGAGGTTTTATGCTGCACCCCGAGGCACCATAAAAATATGCAATGTGGATCAGTCAAGGACATTTTCGACCCACAGTCGAAACTTCTTGAACTCGGTCTTTGGGGTTGCCTGTGTCGACGAAGACGTACAGTGAGTCGTGAAGTAAATAAGCGTGCCGTATTTCTAGAAGCGGTAGCATTCGGGGACAAACAGAACTAAAACTAACAGGTGCTGCGCATGCTATACATGCCTTCAATGACATCATCCTCGAGACGGAGGCCCTCGAGCGACATCGAGTCAACGCCATCGACGCACAGCGCCCTCTGCCGAAAATATTGTTCCTTAGCAGCTAACGCCAGATACTGAATATCGGATGAGGAAAACGTGGGAGGACACAATCCATTCGAAAAAATGTTTCTTTGCACTTAGTTATTCATACAAAGTTACTGGTTTACTTCAGGCAGTAATAGTAAGTTCTTCCTGTGGTACTACGCGAACTACTTGTCCAAATATATCCATGGAGCTGTGTGGCTGAAAACTGGGACATCAGGTCCTACATGTAAGTTTCCTATTTTTAATGGCCGTATTTTGACTCTCCATTTTTATTTTTGGTGATTGTTTGGCTATTTTTAGTTTTTAGGCGTAAAAGTGGTAGATACACCCCTTGTCTGTAGGGCTGACTCCATGAGAAGATAAGGGATACATTACTCACCGTAATCGTATTTCTGATGCTTTTATCTGCTTAGATTCACATGCAATGCATAGGCCGACATCTTGTGGTAACTGCAGAGTATTCCATTTTTTGTTTTCGAAACTCGAAAAGGGACATCTACAGGACGTTCCAGTAATACTATCGTAGTGTGCCGTCCACTGTACCCATGGTCCTTCACGCGTCAAGGTCCCTCAGATTTATTTTGTTTCCGACATGAGGTTGCATGAAGTGTAGCATGAGTACAGATGTCATAAAGCAGATAAAGCCAGAGAACATCTATGCGCCTTCTACTCCACAGGGGAGGAAGGGTCGGCGCATGTGAATCTAAGTAGATGCAAGCATCAGAAATATGATTACGGTGAGTAATGTATCCCTTCTGCAGCTTGTGGAATCTGCTTAGATCACATGCTATGAATAGATTAGCAAGCAGTATCTGGAGAAGGTGGTGGGTTGTGAGAAGGTACAGCAGCAAATAGATGTTTTAGCAGTGCTTGTCCCACCTGTGAATCTGCTTAAGAATGTGTGTCAATGCAGTAGCGCTGAGTAGAAGTATGAATACAGCTCCATATAGGTGCTTTGCAATTGGCGTCCAGCGGGACGTTTGCAATAAAGGCCAAGGTAGCTCCTGTACCTCTGGTAGAGTGAGCGCTTGGTGTGAAAGGCAGAGTTTTATTTGCTAGGCAATAGCAGAGCTGTATGCATTTTTACTATCAATCTGGAGATGGCGTTCTTTGAAACACGATAACCTTCCCTGCCAGGTGCTATGGAGACAAACAGTTGGTCTGTTTTTCTTAGCGGTTTTGTCTTGTTTACTTAGTAAAGGACCGCCCTCCTTACATCTAGTGTATGGAGTCTTGCCTCAGCTGAGCTTGAAGGGTTTTGAAAGAAAACTGGTAGTTCGATAGACTGGTTGACATGGAACTTAGATATGAACTTAGGTGAAAACCTAGAATGTGTTCTCAGTACCAAATTTTAAGGGCTTTGCACTGACAAACCTTGAAGTTCACCGGCTCTTCTTATGGAGGCGCTAGCCACCAGAAAAGCCGTTTTATATGTAAGGTATTTAAGGGTGGACTTATGCATAGGCTCAAAGGGGGGTCATATGAGCTTTGTAAGTACCACATTTAGGTCCCATCCTGGAGGTGGGTTTGAAAGGGGAGGGTAAAGTCTTTTCACTCCCTCCATGAATGCCTTGATGACTCGGACTTTCCACCAGGACACCTTCCTTTGAGAAGTGGTGTACACAGATAGAGCTGCCAGGTGAACCTTGATGGAATTAAATACTAGCCCGGAGTCTAGTAAGTGGAACATGTAGTGGAGAAAGTGTGATGGAGTAAATTCTATCGGGTTTCAGTTTTTGATTGGCACCATATTACAAATCTTTTCAATTTGTTAAGATAAGGGTGTCTGGTGTTTGGTTTGCGTACCTCCTTGAGGTTGTCCACACACCTTTGAAGTAGTTTTAAATCTCCAAATTATATGACTTCAGGAGCCAAGCTCCCAAGTTCATAGACTGAGGTTGTGGGTGGAACGTTGTTCCCTGTGCTGTGTGAGCATGTTGTAGGGGCACGGGAGTTTGATTGGTTCGCACATCGCCAGTTTGTGCAGATGCAGAAACCAAGGTCGTCTCGCTCACATAGGAGCAACTAGGATTAGTGTCACTTGTTCCTGGTGCATCTTGTTCACCAAACTGATCATTAGCGCTGTTGGGGGGGAAAAGGTTAGGCAAATATCCCTTACCAGTTCATCCACAGGGCGTTCCCCTTGGATCCGGGTTGGGGAAACCTGGATGCAAAGTCTGGGCATGGTCTGTTTTGGCTTGTGGCGAACAAGTCTAAAGATTGATGGCCACAGAGGGAGAAGATATTGTCTAAGATTTCTTTGTCGAGCTGCCACTCATGCTCTTCTGGTAGAGAACCTCTGCGTAATGAGTCTGCCAAAGAATTGAGTTCCCCTTGAACATGTTGCGATGTTAGGAACATGCCCCACTTGAGTGCCAACTTCCAAATATTTTGTGCTAGGCTGGACAGACTTGGACAGTGTGTGCCCCCTTGCTGGTTTATGTAAGACATGGCAGTGGTGCTGTCCGTGAGGACTTGTACTGTTTGATCCGACAGGTGCACTTGGAAGGCTTGCAGAGCTTTGAGCACTGCTAGCAGTTGCAACAGGTTTATGTGATTTTGGGCTGTGACTTTGTCCACAGGCCATGCGCTGTGTGATGAAGGTAATGGGCTCCCCACCCGGTGCGTGATGTGTCTGTTGTGACAACTGCTTGCGCTGTAGGGTTGTGAAAAGGTTTTCTTTTGAACAGGTTTTCCTTTGTCCACCAGCGTAGTGCTTGTACTAGGGTTAGCGAAACAACCACTAGATTGTCCCACTGACCGCTTTGCCTGAGACCACTGTTTTGCTAACCACTCTTGCATAGGATGCATGCGCAGACGTGCGTGCAGAGCCAGGTAAATGCATGATGTGATCATCCCGAGCAATTGGCGACCGGCTAGATAGTGAGCTATTTTCAGCAGTATGTTTTGCACTGTCATTTGACAGAAAGACTAGACTCTCCGTCTTTATGACAGCTCCTAAGAACTGTTTGGCTTTGCTTGGCACAAGACTTTATTTTTTCTCATTGATTGAGAATCCCAATTGGAACAGGAGATTGATTGTTTTATGGGTGTTCTTTGGGTATTTTGCTTGCAAATTTGAGGGGATTCCCTGGTTATCAGCCAGTTGTCCAGCTAAGGGTACACTGGGATTGATTCCCTGCGTAGGTGCGCTGCCACTACCATAAGTAGTACTTTGGTAAATACCCTTGGAGCGGAGGCTAAGCCAAAGGGTAGTACCTTGAATTGGTATTGTTGGTTCACTATTTTGAAGCTTAAGAACCTTCTGTGCGCTGGGAACATTGAAATATGATAGTATGCATGTTCCATATCATATCCAAGGTTGCCATGTAATCCCCATGTTTTAGCAGTGGGTTTACCTCCTGTAGCTTTGTCATGCAGAACTTGTGTGGCTTGACATAGGTGTTTGCAGGGCGTAGGCCTAGGATAGGGCGCATAAGTCTTTCTTTCGGCAAAAGGAGATAAATACCTTTGTTTACCTGGTTTGCAGGACGATTTCTAAGGGGTCCTTCAGAAGCAGCGCCTTCACCTCTTCCAACAGGATACGATGTTCTTCCTGCGAAGACTGCATCTGTCTTGGCGGGTGGCTGGCTGGCGTTTGGATCAGCTCTTTGCAATATCTCCCACCACAGTCTAAAGTACCCACTTGTCCGAAGTGATTCCCCTCCGATGCGTGGGTAAAGTTTGAAATATTACTTCCTACTGGAGTGGCATGGGAGGGAACCTGTAGCGAGTGGACATTGCTTAGGGCGGAGTTGAGCCCCCTCTTGATGAGGAGGATCTGTCCCTACTTCTAGAACTTCTTAAGCCTCTTTGAAAACCCTGCTGTGAGGACTGCCCTTGTGATGAACCCCAGGATGAACCTTGGGCACCTTGATTGTTATTAGAGACCCGTTGGGAGTTTCTTTCTTCTAAAAAGGCGAGAGTTAGAGCCCCCTCTTTGCCCAGAGGGTTTGTTGGTGAGCTGCCCTAGTGATTTGGGGGTGTCATATTCCTCATTTGCACTCTTGAGAGCATCCTCCACTGCTTTGCCTAACAAAGCGTTGGGTTCAATAGGCATATTTAGGAGGGTTGCCTGGGTTTCTAGTTTGAAGCATGATTGCAGTAGCCATGCGTGGCATTTAATCAGTGTGCCTTCTGCCACGATTCTTCCCGCATTGTTCCTGCATTGTCCGCTGCGTCCATGTTGTTTTTGAGGATGCAGTTGGCTACTTGATTTCCCTCTGCGATGGTGAGTGAGAGCTGTGTTTTGAAGGGCTTCGGGACTGACTGTTGAGCATTTTATCCCACTTGTGACAATTTTAACTGGCTAATAGCGTTGTGTTATTACCGATCGTTGTCTAGTAGGCTGCTGATGAAGATACCTTCCTGCCCAGGGTGTAGATTTTCTTACTCTCCTTGTCGGGAAGGACGTTGACAGAGGAAAGTGGGGTTCCCGCCCTCTTTCTTGTAGTAGTAACTACTAAGGAGTCCGGCTTTAACTGCCCCCTAATGTATAAGAGGTCTGAGGGAGCTGGTCTGAACATCTGCTCGACCGCCCGGGTTAGATTGGGTGTAAGCAGAGAGGGTTGTAATGCGTCTTTGTACTAATTTTAACAGGGGGATAAATTGAGTTGCCGATATTTTATCCCCAAGAATATCTTCAACCAAGTCCTTGAGCCTCATTACAGGTCCGGCAGTAATCTTGCTGGTGATACCAGCGGGTTGCCACTGGACCCTTAAAGAATTACTGGCGCATGACTTTCCTGTGTCACCAGTCTATTACAAGTCCAGCGGCCGGTAAGTCAGGCACCGGTAATTTTGTTAATTCCCATACCCATAGACTCCGATTGGACTCTTACAGGTGCTTCGGTGGCGGCTTTGCTTACCGTGACCGCTGCGCCTGGCAGAGTCAGACCTGTTTGGCACAGCGGCTCTGGCAGGCACACCCATAGTTTGTCGGTCCAGAAACAAGGGTGCCAATGAGTTTACCGGCAAACTTGGCATGAGGCCCATTGTCTACTTGGGCTTCTTGTGTCTCTATTTTGAAGTGCTCTGCAAAATTTAGGAGCAGGTCATTATATTGTAATTGGCTGTCCACTGGGTAGTCAGCCACCAGTGGACCAGTGTGATCTGATGACTGGATGACGTTTACATCCGTGTCGTCATAATACTGGTCCAAGTCCACTGTGTCCCCTTCATCCTCTGGGTCCGTCTACGTGTCAGGGCCCTGGAAGCCTTGCGTGGCAAGGTAATACGTGCCTTGCCCTGGGTTGTGATGTGACGAGGTGGTAGCCTGTGTTGTGTCTAGGCAGGCTTGTTTGGCAGCGGCCTGCTGCCATGCTTTGAATGAATGCTGCCCCACTCTGTGGTGTTCCCTGAAGGTTTTGGAGGACCTCAGGGAGGTTGTCAAGGATATTTATGAAACAGGAAATTCTTTTCATCACTTTATCGATTATTTCTGTGGTCTACTGCGAGGAGCTTGGTGAGGGAGCAGGAGTAGCAGGTGTAGGTGGGGCCTCTGGGACAAGGGTCTTCTTATGGTGCATAGCCCCTGAAAGAATGCCCTCTGGGGTAGTGAAATCCCTTCTCTTATTAGCTTGAACTTTTTCGACCTGAGGCGTAGAAGACTTATGGATGTTCGACGTTCTGGCCTTTAAAAGGGTATCAGGAAAATGCTTTTTAATTAAGTCGCACATTTTTGAACTCTCTGTGCTTTTTCTTGAGGCTGTCTATGCATCTTTCGATGCCTGTTGTCGGCGCTCGAGGACTTTGTAGGTTTAGACACGGTGTCGGAAACTGACTTTACTGTCTGTTTCGGGGGCCTGTCGCATGGTGATCGTGACCGCGATGGCCCAGTGGACAGGGAAAGTTCAGGCCTCCCCCTCAACGCCGCATGTGGCATATCGGTCGGCAGCGTGGTCGACCTTTGGCCGTGGGGGGTGTGCTTGGTATGGTGCAACTTGGTAGTGCTTGATCCGCCGGGTGTCATCACTGTAGCAGAACCAGCTGCCTGCCTGCTGGAGACAGGGGCTTGCACACGGGAATCCGATGGATCACGCTCATCCACAACGTCACTTAAGATATTGATGCTGTCATCACTTGAGGCTCTCTTAATGTCCATGGCTACCTGGGCCAGCATGGCGTGGGGGGCCCAGCGTTTGGTCTTGTGGCCCTTTAGGGTTTTAGGCCTGAACAGTTTGCAAGACTTGCACTGTCCCTCGGCGTGGTCCCTGGGAGACAATGGTTGCAGACCCGGCAAGTCTTTCCAGGGAAACTTCCTATTGGAGGAAGGGCAACATTTAAAAGGGGTGTTTTCAATGATGGCGCCTGGCGAAATAGATGGGAGTAAAGGGGAATATACATTCTCTTAACGAGACTAGAGTGTGAACCTCCCCCTGCTCTCCCTACTGTGCAGGGCCGAAGCCTGATGGGCCCTGAGAGGCCGTAGAAAAAATGATCGCTGAGGCAGTGTTGCTTTCGACGAATGAAACTCGTCCTTGAAGCCGTCGCCGAAAATCTTGCGGTAGACGGATATCGAAAGGACAGAAAAAAATGCTAGTATTAAACTTTTCTAAATAATGGCGTGAGCCAAGAAGGAACTCAGCGATATGCGTCCGACTATGACGATGGAAAAAAACAATCTGAGGGACCTCGACGCATGAAGGGTAAAGTGGACGTCGCACTAGGGATAGTATTACTGGCACGCCCTGTCGATGTCCCTTTTCGACGTTCGAAAACAAAATGTAATACTCGGCAGCTACCACTATAGGTCGGCCTATGCATTGCATGTGATCTAAGCAGATTCCACAAGCCTCAGAAATGATATTTAGCTATGAATATATTCTTGAAAATCCTTGTGATCATTCGTGATTTTATCTTTTATATGATGTGTTCCCATGTTTTGATATCCTGAGAACACTTTTTTTTTAAAGATATGTTACTGGGTTTTCAAAATATAAATCAATAAGTAACAGAACATAGCATAGGAATTCACATTGCAGAACAGCCAAATTCATTGCCCTCAGACGTAGTGACGAAGGAGTGTTCTTTGTGTGAGGCTACTGACGTTTGCTGTGTGGATTGCCCTTGGATTTTGCAGTATTTTCACTAGCTCCATTGGTGCAAGGAAGAGCTAGTGTATAAGAACCCCTCTCACTCGCAGAGCAACGCGTAGTGACGAGGGAGTGTTCTTTGTGTTCCTTGGGTAACACGGGGAAAAGGGAGAAAGGTCTGAGCCGAATTTGTGAAACAGCGCCTGTAGTGCTGTATAATGGAAACGCGATGACAGCTGTGTGCTCACGCAAAACTAACGCGCTGCGAGTCCGCCCCTGCACGGATCCCAAAAAGATTGTTATAACAATCTCAAGTAAGTGAAAGTAATAGTAATTGCTTTAAACCATTCTTACCAGACAATGGCGGTGCTGAAGCTGAATCTGACATTGTTATGCTAGATTCAGAAGGCCAAGTGTTCCATGAATCTCTGCCTCTAGGTGCGGAGAAGCTAGACAGGAAATGTTGTGCCTATCCCAATTTACACGGCCGAGATCGGTGAAGTTGAATGTAAAGGTGTATTAAAGGATTTAAATCCCCCTGAGAGTGCCGTACAGATTCTGGACACTCATCCTGCCTCTTTGCACCCCTTGCCCGAGCGAAACCGACCGGAGAAAATGTTCGTACCACATGACCCTCTGACCCCCCTCCTCTCTGTCAAAGAGTGCGTGCAAACCATCATTATCTACTTCTAATAAATCAGGTTGTGACTCAACCGACGAAGATACAGTAGAACGGTTGCTTCAAGAACATGATGTAGAGGTGGTGAGAGCGTCCGCATGTAAGGAGGGTGACCCTACGCCCCTGAGACACCAAAGGAGCGGCAATGTGCCCGTGAGCTCAACACCCTTGACATCTAAAGCGCTGAAAAAAACAGCCCAATGCACAATGCCTCACGCCCAATGCTGGTGCTTTAACACAGCTTGACAAAAGGTCTGGTTCGTCATCTCAAACAGAAGTCAATGATCATGATGACGTCATTAAGGTGCACGCTGGAAATAATGACATATTTCCAGACGTACATTTACAGGATATCTTGCGAACTTCGAATAATTCCCAAGACAAGACGATTATGCACCCTAACCCTCCGAGCATGGGCAAGAGTAATATGGGCATTACAGATTTGATGCTTGCTCAACCAAAGTTCGATTATGGGTTAAGCTCGGCATACGAGCCTGCTGAATCTAATGACAGGCGGAACTCTCTGGCCGTTGCTGATCAGATCATAAAAGACATTATGGCCATGACGGAAAAAGTAAACCTGCGCAATGATGAGGTAGCAGGCTGCAAACAGTACATTGTCAAATGCAATGAATTAATAGCCACATATACTGACCAGGAGGGCGAGGGCAATGCACTGTGGCAAAAGACTGAAAAAACAAAAGCATTTAATACATTTGTAAGATCTGGCGAGCTAAAAGACAAGTGGATTCAAGTCCAATGGCAGAGTTATGCTGCTCACAAAAAAGAAATGCACCGAAAATGAAGTCCGACCCTAGTAAAGAGAAAAACTTAACACCAAAGACTCAAAGGCCAGAGCCTGGGAGGGCTGTGTCTGAGTCATCTACAGACTACACCTCCACAGATGAATCAACTACTGACGCAGACTATCAAAGAAAACATAAATCAACAAGAGTACCCAACATCTCTAAATTAAGAGCAAACAAGAAAGAATACAAAACAAAATTAATCCATGAAGTGAGAGAAACCTTAATTAATGAACTGAGGCCCAATTTATTGTCAGCAATGGCTATTGCAATCACACCCTTAGCCAAAATATATGAACAATTTAACGAAAGCTACAGAGATCAAAACAAACTCATTGCTCTTGTAAATACTAAAATGGTTAGCCTTAAAATGAAATTACAAGAAATGAAAACTCAGGCACAAAAAGATAATCTGAAAGAAGAGGTAGCAGCAAATATACTGAAGGATGCTTTAAGAAGCTCAGGAGATGATAAAAAGCTGCTGGCAGAAGTGGCCAAAGAAGCTTTATCGAATCTAAAGAAACATCATAGAGATGGAAAAGAACCTGTGGACATGCAAAATTATGCCAATAAAGTCCTGAGTGTACCCCAGCTGACCCAAGATAAAAGTAATGGCTATAAAAGCAATGCGAATATGAGTGTGACGAGCAATGTGAGAACCCAAGATGAGCTACAAGGTCAGATGATGACTTGCCCACTGATGGAAAACAATGACGAAAATAGAAGGTCCAATGCGACATGTCCAGAAATATGTCAGTAGATATGGCTATGCCCACAACCTCAAGAAATGCGGAGGGTCTGACATTTGAAAACATGAGTGCAAAGGACAAGCTGGCAATTAATGTTGATAATCAAAAGATATGATATGATATGACAGGTTATTTATAACGCGCTTAATACCCAGAGGTTTCTAAGCGCGGACCCGGGGATCGAACCTGTGTTGCTCCGTGTCGTCTTGCTTCCAAGGCGAGCACGTTGGCACTGAGCTATCATCCCGAGACCCAAGGCGGCTGTGTCTGATACGGACCCAGTAGTGGATGCCAGTGAACAACCACCAAGTAACTCCATAGCTGCCTCTTGTGATGAAGAACCTGTGGTGAATCCCCAAAAAGAAAGCGTAGTGCTGCATATCCACTCAAAGATTGTCTACAAGCTTATTTTGCGGAATGCTGAGGATCTAAACTATCTTGGGTTCATAATAAAAGATCAACACAACAAGCTATTCTGAGGGAAAACTGATAGGCACAATGTTCAATGAAACTAAAGAATGTGATACTACTCAGAGCACAAAAAAATCTTCTAAAAACATACATGAAAATAAAATCGCTCTAAAAGAAGCCCCAGACGATTTAGGATGGGACGGAGAAAATCTTACTGAGCTAATGAAATTAAAAAAACCTTTCAGAGTTACCATTGAAACCCAAAATTGTGGAAAAAGTATAAACAATACAGAGGAATTACAGCTAAGAGAAACTATTGAAGATAGCTGGACCTGGGTCGCTGGAGCTCTACATGCTAAAAATGACAGTTAATATAAGGAGAGTCCACGTGGAAATTCTAAAACTGTGGGTTCCTAGAATACTCGTGGCTTTGCTCATCTACTACATAAATCAAATGAGATACTGTAGCCACTTGACATCTGCTGTCAATAAACATGGCTGACTGAACCTACTTTAGTAGATGGCTTTGACCTTGCCTTTAATCCAGCTATACGTCAAGCAAGAGGCCGTCCTATGTCTGGAATACTCACCTTGGTCAAAAGAGAAAGTGGTTTACGAATTAGCAATACCAATAATCCTTCTCCCTATATTCAGTTAACCACAGTTGTGAACCAATGCAGCGATGAAATCCAAACTACAAAGACATATATTATTAATATATATTGGCAACATAAAGCTGCTGGCAAGTGCGTTTTTGTCGACCAAGTCTGTGATCTTGTGGATCATATAACAGATAATGAAGATAACGCCGCCATCATAATATGTGGAGACTTTAATGTGGACCTTCTAACATTAATCGTGATGGGAAGAAAAGAGACCCGCTTTGATAATCTGCGAAAAACCATTTGGGAAGAACTCGACGTCAGAAGTATGGACATTCTCAATGGTACCAGCATAGGCGACATACCAGCGCAAATGACATGGTAGAGACGCACACAAAAATCTATCCTGGACTACTTTAGAACATCCAAATGCATGACAAAGAAAATCTACAGGATGAAGGTCATTAAAACAACCTTAAGTGATCACAACCTAGTAACTATTTCTTACAATATGGAACCATCAAATAAATCAAGGAAATGGAACCACAAAATTGAAGTGGTCCCAGGAGGAAATTGGTTGCGAATGAGTAGCACGAAAATAAAAAATCTCACAGCCATACTACATACGTGGGAGGACGAAGAGTTTGGGTCAAGACTTGAATATGATACACTCCTACAGGTGTACAAGACTCAAACGAATAAAAATATGAAAGACCGAGTGAAGAAACATGTATATGACCCAGAAGTGGTACGTAAAAAAAAAAGATTTGAGAAAGCAAATACGAGCAATAGAAATCACCAACAAACCAAGAGCTGAAAAAGACAAATATAAAAAAAAAAAAAAATGCAATACAAGAACTGGATGAAATGGCATAAAGCTGCAATGGAACAAAATGACGCAGAAGTCATGTCATGTTTAGCTCAAAGAAATTCTAGGGACTTTTGGGCTGCAATTAATGAGTTGGAGAGACCACAAACTGCCAGCCTCTGCAATGCGGTCACAGAGGACCCATGGATTGCACATTACACTTCCCTTCACTTCACTTTTCCAGAGGAACAAAGATGAGAAATCATCCGAAGTGTTGAGCAAAGGGCCTTGGAAACTCTGCATAGAAAGAGATATCTTTATTAACATCAGGAACTTAAGCACGCCGCGTGCCCCAGGACCCGATGGCTTAACGAATTACATCCTAAAGCAAAACCCGGAAGAATGGGCTGATTTTTGTCAAAAGCTGTTCAAGATGGTATTAAAACTGGGAAGAGTACCAGAGACATGGAAGAGAGCCATAATTGTGCCCATCTTAAAAAAAGGCTCAAGGTTGGAACCAAACAACAACCAACCTATTGCGCTACTCGACGTAGTTGGGGAAACTCTTCGCTAGCCATCTGTTGAACCAACTAACAACTTGGATCAACAAGGCTGGAGCAGCTGATTTGAGGCAAACCGGCTTTGTCAGAGGGGTAGGATGTAGTCTAAATCTACTCATCCTGAACACCCTGAAAATGGAGGCGCCAAGGAAAAAAACACCTATATATATTGCATTCATCGATCTGGCTCACGCCTTTGATGGGGTGGATAGAGAGATGTGGGAAAAAAATGAAAAGAAAAGGATGTCCATCAAGCTTGGTTGCAGCAATAACAGCTATCTATTCAGAGACTTCTGTACAAGTGCGTCTTGATCAGAGAGGGTACGCTACCCCCCCAATACCAACTACTCATGGTGTCAAACAGTGCTGTCCCTTAGGAGCCATGCTCTTCAACTTTTTTATATCGGATGTGGGTGAAGCTCTGGCTAATGTAAACTCTTTCCCTCCCAAGATCAATGAAGAACATATTAATATGATCTTATATGCAGATGATCGCAATCTTGGACTTAACGCCAATTGGACTCCAGAGGAAGATCACTGCCTTAAAGATCTATATTGAAGAAAATAAGCTAGAGATCAATGTACAGAAAACCGAGATCCTTGTATTAAAGAACTTACGAGGAGCACATAACCAAAAGGCCCGTCAAAAATTTCAATGGAAGTTGGGCAATGATGTACTTAAAGTTGTTTCTGAGACAATATATCTGGGCATCACAATAAGTGCAAGCATTTGTGATGAACCTATGGTCAAAAACCTGGCCTCGAAATGCAATCAACTTGCTGCTCAAGCCTCAAAACTTAATATAAAATATGGAAAATTCTCCATGGTCCCAGTTGTTCGCTTTTATAGAAACAAAATAATACCAGCACTTACATATGGAGCCGAAACCCTGTTTGCATCTTGACCAAAACTCCTGATCGATTCCAAACACGTGATATGGCGAAGAATTCCTAAGTTGACCAAAGGCTTTCCAACTGCCTGTATGAGGTACGAGTTAAGTCTATCATCCATGAACGTGATTGTTATATGGAACTCACCAACCCTCTACAGAAAAATTGTGGGAGATGATAATATTCCACAATTTGATATTCTAAAAAAATGAAAGAGCATGAAACGGATGGCCTTTTGAATGTCTGGAAAGCCTCTCCTGTGAAATCATCTTAAACCAGCTAAACAATAATAAGCAATCACTGGTGCAAAATCTGAATGCATTTAAAAAAAGACTTCTAATACAAGACTGTATTGACACGCAGGACAAGCGAAGCCAACACAAAAGAATGAAAAATGCTGCGATGGAAGCAAAGAAATTAAATGAACTCCCCAAGTACTTGACTAAATTCCAGTGCCAAAAGGAGAAGAACCTTTATGAACTTCAGGCTAAATGAATGGGAAACAAAAGAAATCTTGTACCAGAGAGGAGAGCGATGCATGGAAGAACCCGCATGTCGCCTCTGTAATAGTTCTGAGGACTCATTGAAACACCTGGTGCTATTCTGTCCTACCTTGAGAGATGAGAGAACGAGATGTATGGGTAAAGAGTTAGACAAATACTCTACGTATACTGCAGAAGAATTGTGGAGTGTCATGCACATCGGTGAAAATAACCAATTAACATTTGCACTCACAGCATTTTTGGATGCGATAGCAAGATGTTTGAGAACTCATCGTGATGCGGGACCCCATGAGAAATGCGCAGATTCTTAGGTGGCTTAATAGCGTCTTAGTGCGCTTATCATGGCTGTTTCATCCCGTGTCCTAAAGCCTCACGCGTCACTCAAAACTCTTATGAGACCGAAAGTAGCATTTTACCCACCATTTTTGAACGAGGAAATATATATGTATAGATGAATAGGAAATGTTTTGTTGTGTAATTTTTAAAAGTTTGTAATAAACTAGAAAAAAAAGGAGTTACAATTTATCACAATCCATTAAACACATTAACATCATACTCTAATGCAGACGCGGCTAAAGTGAGAGGAGAAATAGAAATTCAGCCAGAGAAGTCACTAGAGGAGAAAGGAGAAGAAGAGAGGAAGGGAGAAAGGAAAAAAAAATAATTCACAATGACAACATCAAGCATCAAGGTTTTATAAAGTGCTTCAGCAGTAGTGGTTGAAAGAACATTTGCTCTCGATCTAACAAAAACTCCAAAAATGGACCCCAAGTCCGTGTGAACTTTGACAATTTCCCCTCCAACATGGCTGTAAGTTTTTCCAGACCCAATAGCTCCCACACCTTCACCCACCAGTATGACACATGCAGTTCCTCCATAGTCTTCCAGAAACAAGCTCTCGTAATTTGAGCAGCTATGAGCAGATGGGAGATCAGGGCCACCCTACATTGGGAAAGAGCCATCCTCCGGGGCATCTCCCAACAACAAGACACATGGATTCATAGGGAACAGAGTCCCAGTAATCTCTTATCTTGGATCAGACCTCTAGCCAGAACGTTTGCATGACTCAGCAGTGCCACCACATGTGTGCTAGATCACCGTACTCGCCACAGCTGTGCCAACATGTGTCCGGATAGTCCGTATTCATGGGATGCAACCTAATTGGGGGTAGGTACCATCGATAACAAAGCTTAATAGCATTCTCCTTCACTAACTTACATAGGGAGCTCTTCAGGGCGCTACAAGAAATCCTTTGCCAGTACTCTTCAAAGATCTCCAAGCCCAGCTCCCCCACCCACGCTAACATATAGGGGAGTCTTTCACCTATAGGGACATTCTCCAGGAGTCTATAACAGGTAGAAAGTTTATGAGTCTGCTGCCCCTCCAGAATTTTAAGCTCTATTCCTATCTGACTCCTAGAAGCGGCCCGACGGGTATCCCCATTTGACAGCGTGTGGCGAAGTTGTATGTACCTGATATCCGGCTCCGGCAAATTGAACTTCTCTTTGCAGTCTACAAACGTCAGGGGTTCCTGATTCGCGCAAAGATCTCATAGCCTCAAGGGCTCATCCAGGCTCCAGCGTCAGAACAATCCAGCACAAAGGCCCGGCATAAATGCTGGATTCTGGGTGATGGGGGAAGAGTGGGCCTAGACCCGATTTATTCCCTTTCTGCGTGCCTGCCTTATCCCAGCTTTGGAGCGTTGCGAGCGTGGTGAGCAAAATCCCGTCTCGGTATTTCCGGGCATCCCTAGGGAGAAACGGAGATGAGCCAAAGGGAATGGGGCCATTGCTTGTTCTAACTCCATTTAAGAGTCTCTGTCGAATTTACCCAGGTGAGCATTGCTGCAACTTGAGCTGCCCTACAGTACCGTAGAATTGAGTGGAGCCTCAGACCACCCAACATCTTCCCTCTAGTAAGGAGTTTACGAGGAAGCCTCGGTGTCTTCTTCCTCCAAATGCACTGGCTTATTGCTTTCTGCAAAGCGACGAGATCGCTTTCAGGAACTAGCACAAGCAAAGAGTGAAAAACATACAGGAGCCTCAGAACAAGAGTCATCTTAACTGCGCTGATCCGGCCTAGCCATGAGATTTCCAGAGAATCCCATTGAAGAAGCCATTCCCTGGTCTCCTTCAATAGGGCGTGTATGTTGGCTTTAAAGAGACCTGTGTAGGTCGGGGTTAATTATATTCCCAGATAGGGGATATCTGTGGTGGACCATGGAATAGAATACAGTGCTTGAATTGCCGCCACCCCAGAGGGGGTTTCTGTTAGAGCCATCCCAACTGATTTGGATGGGTTCACCGCAAACCCCGGAATCTTTGCGAAACGGAAACAATAGGTCCGTAAGAGGCAGAATAAATCTACTGGAGTCATTTAGGAAACAGAGCACATCATCCACATATAAGGCAACTTTATGACACTGTCCGGCATAATCAAAGCCGGATATTTCAGGGTGTAGCCAAATTTGCTGGGCTAAGGGTTCCATCGCCAAGGCGAACACTAAAGGGGTCAGGGGACAGCCTGCCTTGTGCCCTTGCCAAGGAAATCAAAGGGGTCCATTGCGCGTTCACCATGGCCCTAGCCAAGGGAATTTGGAAATTTTAAAGGATCAATATCAAAAATGTAGGACCAAAGTCAAATCCCCTTAACACCACTTCCAAGTAGCCCCAGGACATGCTATCAAAATAAATATAATAGGGACAACCTACCCGGGATCTTGGGAGGTAGAGCAATTAAGTCTATCGCTCGACGAATGGTATCGTGCGTCAGGACACTTTTAAAAATGTGTTTTTATTAACTTTTTCAACTTACAGCCTTGGTACATGACAATGTAACATAACATATCTAACATAACATATCTGATATATATAGGCGGCCCTTCCAACCCTTCCACCCTCCACCCGACAGCCTCCCACTCACAATTGCTCAGCACTGTACATTAGGACAGTATTGCCGTACATCACAATTAAGAGTCTGAATCCCCATTGCCCGTGGGTCCTCTCTCCAGTATAGCCACTTCAGACTGTACCTGCGTGTCCCCGAACAAATCGTGGAGCATGGTTCTCCACAAGTCAATGTCTGCGTTTCCTTCACCAGGGACCAAGCGCACTGCCGCCTGCTAGTGTCCACCTCTGTAAGTCTCTCCATCACTGTCCGGCATCTAGACATTGATGTACTTTCCATCCCATCGCTATCCTACGTATAGCCAATATGTATCCCAAATCTTTCAACTTGCTCACAGTTCTCATTCCTTTAGGTCTCGGGAATGCACCCAGCAGGCATGATCCCGAGTTGACACCTTGTTTTAAATGTGATGACTTTTAATATGTTGGCTTTTATGGTACGAAAAGACCGAAATAAAGGCGTAACAAACAGACAAACAAAATATATTTTGCCTCAAGTCTCCGTAAATTCAGTTTTCTGTTGCCACTTCCAGGAGAATTGTGTACATAGTATACGGGCAGATATTTCATAGCCCACTTCCGATCGAATTGGTGACTGCCAATCCAATGCTGCACCAATGTTAATTTTGGATCCTGGTTGGCAATCATGCTGAAGTACTCCCATTTCCATCCCCTTAATACAGAGAAGTTTGGTATAGACACCTGGAGTTTGGAAATGTATTTCTCCCATATGAATACAATCTGTTCTATTTGGAATAACAGTATTTTCTCCCTTGACCGCCTCTTTAGTAATATTTGTTTCTTTCGATAGGCAAGTTAGTTCCAGATATTCTTATGTAGTGAAAGAAACTTTTACCTGGTTTTGTACTGACTGTTTCCATTAGTGCATTTGCAAAACCTATTTTTTATATTCTACTGCATAAATGTAAGTGCACATTTGGATTTATTCTTTAGGCTCCAGCACAAGGATTATCATGGATAATATGCAGTTCCTGTATAATTTGATGACTCTATATCTCCCTCCTATAATGATATAGGTAGTTTAAAAGGTCCTTGATAGTTAATGGACTCACTGGGAATGCTGTTTTTGCTTCATAGTACTTCCAAAATGGAGTGTGAAAGTATTTCTTAAGTTTCCTAATAAAGTAAAAGATGTCAATATGTATATTAATATTATCATTACAAATGAAAGTCCCTTATTTTATTTCTTTTTTAAATGTTATCTTATTGTATTGTTTCAAGCATGGACTTAGCTCGAGAGCAGTGGGGCGCTGGGTAGCTTATGGGCTGACATCCTTTAACAGTTGCGCAGTACTGTGAGGTCTGTGCGCCGGTTTGTGCGTCTACTGAAATTACTCCTTGGTCAGGGGTTGTTGAAAGAGCCATGTTTTGAGATAATTGCCAAATTTTTTTTTTTTTTTATTTTATTTTATTTGTAACATCTAGTTTTTACAAAAACTTTTATTACAACTTTTCCTAAGATCGTTAGTGACGCTTTCCATTAACAATTTAGCTCATGTGTTTTCAGATTAGGACTCTGTCTAGAAAGTTTATCACTGAACAGGTAAGATGTGTCGAGCTTCCACTCAGTATCCGAAACCACAGATCTTCCATCTCTTTATTTACTGGCTTAAATTTACTCAAATGGATGGAACGCAACTTGTTTAGGGCCACACATTCAATTATCAGATGTTTTAGTGACTCTGCAAAGAGATTGCAGTGCCGACAGGCTTCTTCAGTATCTGGTTTCATTTTTCTCATCACCTGCATGTGGTTAGTTTTCAGCAGATTTAATCTGAGTCTAAGAAATTTATCTCTATGATATCTCGATGGAAATTGACACAGATAGTTTGGCATATTGTCCACTTTATTCTTTGTTGGCCCAAGATTCAATGCTGTCGGCATTGTTTCGAGTTTGTTCATGTTGTCTATCCATTACCATTCTTTTAATTTTATTCTCGCGATCTGTGGGCGATTCATCAGGGTTTCCGTTGAAATATTTGCACTGTGCAAGATGGCTTTCACTTTCTCAGACCATCTTAAGAGCAGCCCCTTATGTTGATGTGTTCCTTCAGATTTTAAGATTTTGTAAGCTGGTGCAGGGTTCGACATCTCCATCTTTCGCAACAGTGATAGGGATTTCCATAGAACTGTTCCGTACAAGCTTTCTAGTGCCAAATCGTGGCGTATTATGGTCATTGAGAGGTATTTTGGCAATCTCAGGACTTGGCGCCAGAATAAGCCTTCCAAGGTGGGCCAGATCTTTAGATCCAAGTTCCAGCCTGCTTCTGTCCCAAAAGTTATTGTAGGTACCACTTTTTGGGTGTAAAACGTACGTAGCGGTACTACTGAAAATTTTCCGTATAAAGAGTGTATTCTTGCTCCTTGTAGGGCGAGCATTCTGGTCCGCTGGAATAGATCATAAACCCAGCTCTGCTCACGAATCGAGATGTTCATCATTATTCCTAAATATCGAATTTCCTTGACTTCTTCAAGAATATTATTATCAATTCGCCATTTGAAGTTTTTTTTTTTTTTGGCGACTCGATCACTGCCAAACCTCATAATTTTTGTTTTTTTCACGTTGATTGATAAATCATTATCAATCATGTAGGATTCAAGCTTTGACAAGAGCCTTTGTAGTCCTATCTGAGTCTTATCAACCAATACTAAGTCATCTGCATATATCACATAACTTATTGGATGTCCATTGATTTTTGGGGGGAAGCAGATGACACTAGCCAATGCAATAGAGATGTCAGCAATATAGAGTTTGAATAAGGTGGCAGCAAGTGGACATCCCTGTTTTACTCCTCTGGAGGTAGTAATAGGTTTAGACAGGTCTCCACTTGCGTTTAGTCTTACTCTAATTGTTGTATTGGAATGTAGTGCCTTTATCGGTTGAAGCAAGGCATTTGGGCAGTTTCGCTTTTCCAACTTCTCCCATAATTTAATTCGATTAATTGAATCGAACGCTTGCTGTAAGTCGATGAATGCCATGAATAATTGATCTTTCTTATTTAGGGCATCAAGTTTTAGCAGATTTACCAGCACAAGGTTGTTCTCTACTCCTACGCCCTTTGTGAAACCAGATTGTCTTATATCAGGTAGGTTGACTTCATTGGCCCATGTAGATAGCTTTTTTTGTAAGAAAGTCGCCAGCACTTTGCCAATAGTGTCCAGGAGGGCAATCGGTCGATAGTTGGCGGGGTCGTCACGACTGCCCTTCTTATATACTGGTACTATTATTGCCTCAGTCCATGAGCTCGGTACCTGTTTTGTTTCGGCTATCGCCACGAAAAGTTTGCAAATGAATTTGGACCAGGCATGGCTGTGTTCTTTTAACATAGTGTTACTGATTCCATCTGGCCCAGCGGCTCTTGAGGTCTTTAATTTTGATATGGCCGTTAGAATATTTTCTCTAGACTCAATTATGTCCCAATTTGTGTTGTTTTTTTCACTCTCTTCAAGGTATGGTGTCTTTTTTCCTGTAAAGACACTTTGAAAGTGCGTTATCCAGTCGCTTTCGGACACTCCATTAGACATTAGGGCGTCTTGATTAACCGTGCCTTTATTCAGGATTTTCCATATTTCCCTTGAATTATTTTTTTTGATCAAGGCCAACATTTCTTCGCCACGCTCTTGATCTCTCTGATTAGAGAAAGATTTTAACCAATTTCGATATTGTTGTTTTCTCTGTTTTATTTGGCACCAGACATTCGCTCCATGCTGTTTTTTTAATTTGGTTATGTCTTTCCTGAGTTGTTTTTTTTGATTTATCAAAGTGTGGCTCCACTTATGTTTATGATCTTTATTATTTTGGAATACTTTCCTAGCAAAGCCTGTATTCAGGTTAGGTAACAACGGTATGTAGTTTAAATGGTCGCCGTTATCATAGTTTGTCACTTGTATATCATTGGACAGTTTGATAATTTGGTATTCTTTTATCCTTAGTCTATTTCGCCCATGATTTACTTCAAGTGCTTTGCTGTTAGTCCTACATTTCTTTTTATGTTTCAAAAGCCAGGACATTACTAATGGGTAATGATCACTGTTGGTTGTAGGTATAGTTTGAAGCTTGGTGATAGTTGCAAATACATTTCTAGAAGTCCAGAAATAATCTAAGATCTTTTTATGTCCCATGTTCTCCCAGGTGAAATTTGGTGGTATGTCACCTCTCACTTGACCATTTGCCATCATGCAGTCGCGAGCTTCCAATTCTTTTCTCCATTTCGTTCTGTTTTTATTTCCATGACATCCATCTAACGAATTTTCTTTGATGGGTTTCTTATGTTCATCAAACCACGAAATGTTCAAATCTCCACAAATGATTATTGCAAGGTCCAGACAGATACGTTGGTAGGTATCTATTATTTGCATTACAGCAGATATAAATACATCAGTCGAGATTTTTAACGGATTCCAATACACGTTCAAGATTAATAAGTATTCTTTGTTGTTTTGAGTATTCGAGGATTGAAGTAGTGTTCCTTGGACATAACTATTTGGATTCATTTTTTCAGTTATTTCCCAATTTGTTCCTGATTTTATCATTGTAATTAAGCCCGAAAATGGACGTCCCTTACTGTTTTTTTCTGCTGGATTTAGCAGTGTTACATATCCATCTTTAGTTGGTGGCACCCGCAACCAGGTTTCCTGTAGGCAGATGGCGAAATTATCAGTTAGATCAACCGGGAAGTCGTTGTATAGATGGTTGAAGCCCCTTGTGTTCCAAGAAATCACAGTCGCAGGCGCATCAATTTCCTTTTTTGTTTTTACGCTAAAGCTTAGTTAGCTTGATGTCATGGTTCCTTTTCTTTGCATTACTAAGTGGTGTGATTTTTAACTGTCTCCTCAAGCTATCACGTTGCTGTTCCAAGGTTTCTTTCGCTTTTATTTTCTCAGAGATCACTGTTGGTCCTTGGCTGTTTGTTGGATCGTAAAGTGAGATTTCAAATCCTAAGCACAATAGATCCTGCTTTGCAGATAGTAACATTGTACGTACTGCTTGGGAATTTATGTGGAGAAGTACAATGTCAACTCGCTCTTCCGAAAAGTATTCGACAATACGGATGTCGTCGGACCTGATGTTCCTTAGCGCTGGTACTGCATGTAGTAGACGTAAGATGTTTCCACGATTCAAGTTAACATCTGATTCATTTCGGAAGATGTTTTCGATCATGATCTTTTGATAGGATGCCTTAAGTGCTGTTCGGGGAAAATCATGTAAGTCATTAAAGGACTTGCAGTTGTAAGCGGACGTATGTTTTGGATTTAAATCTGAACGAAAGTTGTTTGCTGACTTGGAGATGTAATCCGGTGTTCCACGCTTTTGTCCAGACAAAGATTCGACAAAAGTTCTTTGTTTCTCCCCGGCCTCACCTATATCACTTTTCTGGCTTCCTGTTTTCTTTAAAAGAGGTTTCCCTGATTTTGTCTGTTTTGGTGAGTCTAAACTACTTGTCGACATGTTTGTCAGGTCCACAGCAGATCCTCGGGGAGAATCCTCGGCCTCGTTGTCGTCATATGTAGACAAGTTACATAGGTCTTCTATTAGATCTCCGAGATCAGAAGATCTCTGGTCTGAATCGATTCTCATACGCTTTTTTGGGTTTGCAGGCGATTTGCACTTTGGTTCAGCTATTATCTCAGCTTTTCCCACTTTACTATTTGTATTTGATTTACTGGAGCTTTTATTTACGGTAGACTTTGATTTCACCGGCGTGGTCAAATTTCTTATAAATTGCTTTATATTGCTTCTGTGTTTTGGGACTGTCTGAATGTTTTTTTTTTCTAGCTTTTTCTTTGGGTGACTATTTGTCTCTGAGATTGTTTTTTCTTTGTTTGCCGTAATCTCAAGGTTTTTGGCGGGGCCGCTGAAAATGCCATATGATGCTTTTGCGAAGGAACATGATGGCTGCTCAGAACTCTTCCCCGTTTTCGGGTTTGTCTCACTGCATCTGTTTCGCGAATCAACAGTTGAATCAATGATTCCCTCCGCCAGAGATTGAATTGAGAAATTAGCAATCTTGTTTATCTCGGGCGTAATTCCATTAGGCCGTTTGTTCGGAACCATGGTTGAGCTGTTTCCTGTTATGTCAGTGGGAGCTTGCAAGATTGGACCAGTGACTAAGATAGTTTTATTATTTGCATTTTCTGTGTCACGTGTTTCTGCGTCCAATTTGCATTGTATCCCTATGTCTATTTTTTCATTAGTATCTTTAGTGGTATCTCTTTTCTCTACTACATGTGATTGCATTTGTGTTAATTTTTCAAGCATTTCTTCAATGCGTTTTTTGGATCCTTTATGTTCCATCAGCAGTTGTTCAAAGTGCCTGCTCATGTGTTCGGTAGACTGAGTATTTTCGACTTCTTGTCTTAATTGAAAAGCCACGAATTCTGTTTCGATTTTGTTTATTTTGTCGTCTATGTGTCTCATGATAGCTCCGTTGTTTTGGGAGGATTCGTTCAAGCTTTCATAAAGTTTTATGAATGGAATCAAGGCAAGAGATGTTGCAGCCAGGACATTATTATGGATCTGTATGGCAGCCGCAACTGATAGGTTCGATTTTGAATCAGAATCTTTACAGTGTGAGCTGCCAGTGTTCTCTTTGCTTGAAGTACTCTGTTCGTTCATAGTGATTGATGGAGTACTTTTCGGCCGTTGTTGGATTTCCACATCAATTGCTTTTCCCCCCTGTCTTTGCGTTTTTGGGCGAGTATTGGTGATAGTGCAAGAGTGAGTTCCATGACTTTTTGGGCATGGAGTTGTGTCAATTGCTGGATTTAAATTGAGGCGGTCTGCTTTGCGCTTCTGATCCAAAGATGTCTGTTTCAGACCTAACGCTTTGTCTCTGATGGTTCGTTCTTGGTCGCCTTCAAAATTTATGTCGGAAACAGTTTCCGCAGTGCTGTTATTACTTGAGGCTCCAAGAGTGAAACTTACTGTTAATCTATCTTTCATTTCTTCAAAATCGGCTAAGAGTCTTTTTGTCAGGCGTGCTTCACGCGCTGCCGGATCTGTCTCTTTTAGCTGTAATACATTACAGAGGCCTTGTTGTAGACCAAAGGGCTGGATGCTACTTGTTGCACAGGATACAGAGTTGCCACTAGTTAGTGAATGTAAGGGATTTAACACATTTCCATTGCTTGTCATCGTGGTTGCCATAGTTTGGTTGCAATTCTTGGCTCCATTTATGGTTTTTTGTTTTGGCGTACTTTCTTTCCGATGGTTTTCATGTGGTTTGGTAGACAGTGGAAAAGTGAATTTCAGTGAATTTGGATCAAGTGCAATGTTTGGCACTTCAAGTGCGTGCAGTTCGTTGTCTGTTACATCAAATGGTGATTGAAATGCCTCCGCATTTATCTCAATCACTTCTATTGCCTCATTGTCTCTGCTTGAATCAACTTCCAAGTGCTTTGTTCCATTCCCCGGATTTTTGTCTAAAGTTAGGCTTCTCCTAGCGTTACTGCCGTTATCATCATTGATAGATTGTACGTATGAATTCATAGATTCAGTGCGTGCTTTGCTGGAGGCTTTTGCCATTCCTTCCATTTCGTTCTTCAAGACCACTAAGCTCTCAGCAGACTCGCGTGCGTTTGCGTTTGCAGGCAATGCTTGATCACGCAGATTTAATTGCTTCGGTATTGGCAATGATTCCACGTCTGAGTTAGCTAAAATGGTGGCTCTACATGCATCGACCTGCGTCTTGGCTGGAGCAAGTTCAGTTACAAGTTCATCTGAAACCGGCGTGTTCGCCGTCTCGGGCTCCACAAAAGGTGGGGCTTCTACCGAGTCCGGCATTGCGCCATCTGTACACTCTTCCGAGGTTGTGGGCGTAAAGCATTGGACGGTTAAGATGGTGGTTGGAGTAGCTGAAAGAACGGGATTAGTCAGTCTCGATCTGCAGTCTCGATCTGCTACTCTCAGCTCCTCCTCGATTTCATCGAGGGGTAAACTTTGTCTTGCTTCACTTTCCGTTTCAAGGTCACTTCTAATAATACTATTTGAATGCAATTCAGTGTCCATGATTTTACTGTGAGTTAGCGGCAAGGATATTTGGGTTTGTTTTAACTTAAGCCTTGTCCACGGCCTATTGTCCCCCATGAAAGTCACTTACCTATAGACTTAACTTCTGACGACAGCCGCAGCAGTCTGCAGCGGACTGCAGCAGACTGGACTCTCTCATGGACTCCGCGCTCTTCTGGTGTTTTTAAAGGCAGTTGTGCTTTTTTTCTTAAAGGCACACTGGCACACTGAAACAAAGACCGTAGACCGTAGCTGCAGCTCCTCTCTCCTGCTCACACTGCAGCAGACTGGACTCTCTCACGGACTCCGCGCGCGCTCCGCGCTCTTCTGGTGTTTTTAAAGGCAGTTGTGCTTTTTTTCTTAAAGGCACACTGGCACACTGAAACAAAGACCGTAGACCGTAGCTGCAGCTCCTCTCTCCTGCTCACACTGCAGCAGACTGGACTCTCTCACGGACTCCGCGCGCGCTCCGCGCTCTTCTGGTGTTTTTAAAGGCAGTTGTGCTTTTTTTCTTAAAGGCACACTGGCACACTGAAACAAAGACCGTAGACCGTAGCTGCAGCTCCTCTCTCCTGCTCACACTGCAGCAGACTGGACTCTCTCACGGACTCCGATAATTGCCAAATTGTAGAATTGTGGGGGCATTCTGAGCCAACACCAGGATCGAGTTCCACAGGGTGGGTGCATGACAAGAGAATGATTGCTTGGGGGTCCTCTATTTGCGGACGAGTTGTGATTGAAGTCGGTGGGTCGATTTGCTGCGCAAGGAGCATGTGCCACCAGATATGTGGCGCTTAACTGCCAGGTACGCTGGTGTGCTACTCGTGACTGATTTGTATATGATACATGCATTCTTGACCAGTATCCTGGCTTGCAATGGAAGCCAATGTAGTTCGCGTAGGATGGGGTAATTCGGTCACATTTCAGGGCTCCCGTAATAAGACGTGCTGCAGCGTGGTGGACTGCTTTTAGGGGTGTGAAGTGAGCAGCTGGGAGCCCTGTCAGGCGAGCATTCCCCCCCATCGATGTGCGAGACCACATGGGCCTGCAATACAGTCCAGAAGTCCTGCAGCGGGATTAAGGGTTTGATTTTTATGGACAATAGAGATTTTGAGCCAGGCTATTTGGGCCTTCTTGGCTACGTGTTTCTGGAAGGACAGATTGCGGTCAATGGTGAAGCCTAAGGATTGTGCTGAGTCTGAGAGTTGTGGATCAAATCCTTCTAGGCTCATACCATTGAGCCATTGTTGGACAAGTTGTTTTTTAGCGGGCGGACCGAGGAGGACGAATTCAGTCTTCGATGGGTTTAGTTTGAGGTAGGCAGTCGACATCCAGGATTGGATGATGGCTAGGTAATTGCAAAGACAAATGATCACTACTCCAGAAGCCCTGCCACTCTACCTGCCCTCAGACCATAGAAAACCAGGACATTAACACTAACCTGCTTAACAACTAGAGACAATTGTGAACACAAGCCTGCATCGCAGCTAGACAGGATTGTGAATGTTAGCAAGTGCCACACTTAGATAGAATTATGAACATCAGCCTGAGTCGCATCTAGATAGGATTGTGAAGGCTAGCAAGTGCCACACTTAGAATTATGAACATTAGCCTGCGTCACATCTTGATAGGATTGTGAATGTTAGCAAGTGCCACATCTAGACTGCATTGGTAATATTACCAATGCCACATTTAGATGTAATTGTGAATGCTAGCTTGCTTCGCATCTAGACAGGATTTTGAAGCTGGGCCAGTGCCACATTTGGATATAATTGTGAATATTGGCGTGCGTCATATATAGACAGGATTGTGAACATTAGCCAGTGCTGGATCCAGATAGAAATGGGGAGATCTTCACACGCCACATCTAGAAAGAACATGGAAATTTAGCACATATCACTTCTAGACAGCAAGCCCAATAACCAACCCACTAACAATTTCACCCCTCTGCATACACCTCTCAAACTCTAACCAAACACAACCACAACCCTAAAGCACAACAAACCGCACATACTTCACTACCCGGCAACAAAACTAAACACATAGCTTCACACAACAGCACACAACGGCTACCGAGCAGAAAGCACCCCAAAGCTCAGCAAACAGTATTAACCGAGCTGAAGCTGTCAACAGCACATCACTGCTTTCTTGCACTTATCCTACTCGTTCCCACTAACTCACCACCCCGCCCTCTTTCCTTTTCAGATCCGCCAGAGCGCCAGGGGACCACTCCTGTGGTGATAGCGCGCGGTACAAATATCCTTTAACATCAACATGTTCTGCGAGCTATTTACTCTCATGTACAACGGAGTATCGTCTGCGTACTGGTGGAAGGCTATATTGGGATCTTTGAGGAGAGTGCCCAGAGGCTATATATAAAGGCTCCAAAGGATTGGTGAGAGGGTACCTTGGGGGACTCCGCAGGAGACCTGGAATCAGAACACAACAAGTTCATCTGGACAGCCTGGTGTCTGCCCAAGAGGTAGGAGGTAAAAATTTAGGACAGTGCCAGAGTATCCCATCCTGTTAGCAAGGAGGGCTAGAATGATGTAGTGGTCGACAATGTCAAATGCAGCTGAGTGGTCAAGGAGTCATGAGTCGCCCTTAATCATGATTTGGAGAGCATCATTCACCACCTGGATGGTGGTTGTCTCAATGCTACACTTTGGGCTTAACCCTGACTGATAGCCATTTAGGAGGTGGAGTTGTTCGATTCTGGCGAGTACTTGTGTAGCAACTACTTTCTTCAAGATTTTGCCAATAAACAGGAGGTTCGTAATGGGCCTGTAGTTGGCCAGGTCATCTGGATCTAGGGTTGGTTTTTTCAAAAGAATTCGTATGAGACCAGTCTTGAGGGTATCTGGGAATGATCCTTCTGCGAGAGAGGCATTGATGATGCTGAGGAGCGCATTGAACACCGGGCCTGTCAATTGTTTAATGATGGTGGCCAGAATTATATCGTCAGAGTAAGAAGCAGGTTTGAGGAAGGCAATCCTTTTTAGGAGAACTGGGGGGAAAGGAGAGAATTAGGTCTAGAGGGGCAGTGTGCATGCCGGCGTGCAGGGGATGCTAATGCTGTGAGGTAGGATTTTGTCTATTTCTTCAATAGAAAATGTGTTGATTGTGTCGCATTTTTCCTAAATCGTTAGTACTTCGGGGTTGGGTGAGGGTTTGGTACAATGTTTTACTACTTCAAAGAGGGCTTTGCTCATGTTGGAGTCTGCTGCAATGGTGGTGGAGTAATAAGCAGCTTTGACCTTGGTAATCCGAATCAGACGGTTTATGTGCAGAGATTTGAGGTTGGTGAGGTCGAGTTACGGTTTTTGTGCCACCATTTCTCCAGGGCACTGATTGAGTGTTTGTTGGAGGCTTGCTCGGGGGTGTACCATGGGTGGATGGTTTGGTCTTAGCCAGGCTGGATTTTAGTGGGGCATGAGTGTCCACCAGTTTCATAGAATTGCTGAATAATTCCAGGAGGCCCGAGACATTCCCTTAGATGGGGAAGTCAGCAAAGTTTGCTTCTAGCTCATTGACTGGAGACGTTTTGAATGAGCAGCGCTGAGTGAGGGGCATTTAGCCTGACCTTTGTGAGCTGTAGAGAGTGGGTGAATGATAATGGGATGGTGGTGTGGTCCGAACAGTCAAGTGGGATAGGGTCTGCACAGGTGAGTAAGGGGGATGATGTGAAGTCCAAGTCAAGGGTGTTGCCTTTGTTGTTTGGGGGAGAGCAACATTTGCTTGAGGTCCATGGAAGCGGTAAGTGAGAAAAGCATGCTTCGAGTGGTTGTCAACCTGTGACTTGGGGACCTTGGATCACCAAGAAAGACATTACTTGAATGTGCTAATTTGGGAGAGGAGAGTTAGTCGGAGATGTCTGCAATGAATGAGTCACTTCTGTGAGGTGGTTTGTAGATGAGGTGGAAAGTGATGGATTCCTTGTGCGATAAAGGGAACCGACAGACACGTGATTCAAATGAGCTTGTTCTAGGAGAGGGGATGGTGGAGCATGGCCAATCGAACCTGTGGATGTTTGCCACTCTGCCTACTGCTCTTCCTGGCTGGTTGGCATGATGGACGTTGAAAACCTGTGAGGAGGATGGGGTAAAACCATGTTTCAGTGATAAACAGGGCATCATGGTTGTACGAGAGAAGTTTGGTGATCTCTGCACTGAGCGACTGCCGAGCGAGCATTGATCAACACGAGAGGGCGTGTGCATATGGTCCGTGGGAGTTGGATGGGGGCAAGGGCAATATCGATGTGGCTCACTAGGGTACGTTGATGGGGCTGCCCAGGGCACTTGGCCATTCGAACCCTAGTGAGAGCGGAGATGGGCTGTGGAGGGAGAAGACACATGTTGATGTCATTTGGTGAGTAGCAGTAATAGCTATTCGCTTGTAGGTGAAATGCAGGATAGTGGGTCAGGTCTTTGGCCCTATCAGGCACAAACAGGTGAGGTCCTTGTCTTTGCAGATCCTTTGCTGAGGACGCCTCAAGAGGACTGATTAAAAAAGAGGTGGGCGGAGCAATTGAGTGGCAGGGCCTGGTCACGTGACATTAGCCTACTCAATGCTGTCTGCCTGGAGCTGGCCTACAGTCCTTAGAGGCTTGGAAGGAACAACTGGAGATGGGTGGAGCAACCGAGTGGGAGGTCCTCTCTAAAGGCCCATCAGAAAAGTACTAAGTTCTGGATGCCCCGATGGGCAACACCTCTGTTGATTTATGTGATATGATCATCTTCTTATTCTCGTTACTTCTTCCTCCATGTCAACTGCCTCTGAACCTTCTTTTTTTGGATAACATATCCGTTTGAGCTGGTTTCAGAAATCTTACATGCTTGGTCATATTGTGTCTGTTGCCATTCCTGTTTCTGCATATTTGTTCTAAGAAATGCTGCTTTTGAGTAATAGGTTGCATCTCATGTGTACTAGTCCCTATAGAGCTATGGGTAGGTGGATCTTGTTTGTCATTTTCAATTTCTATGTCTGAACTCTTGAGTGATGATGCTGGGGTACTGTGCTGTGAGCTCTCTAAAAGCATCATCATACTTGAGGATCTTGACATACATTGAAGCATTTAGGGCTAAGAGATAATTTTTGTATGCTGCTGATTGAAAAGATAATTTCTTTGTAGGCTTATTTGGTTCATTTGTGCCGTTTAATGTAACTTATTTTCACATGATGAAATCAAATTATATAATAAGTATTACACCATCATTCAGATTTTTTTAAATAGTCACACATGCTATACTCTCTAATGTTGCAACAGATGAAATACGAAAAACCAGGATCAGCAGAAATTGATGGATTTAGCCATTTCTCTATATAAATATTTAGGAACTACTTGTGTTCTCAGCACTATGCATATATGGTTCATTGATAAAATGTAAACAAAACCTGAAACAATCTTTTTTCAAGGAACAATTTTTTTTTGAGTGACTACACAGACCAGCACCAATAAAAGTGAAATGATCCTGCAATGACAGTGTTATTGTTAGGTCAATGGAGACCAAATAATATATACCAATGTTCGTACCATCCTTGTTGACATATGCGTATATTAATTTGAATTTCAGAGTGTTGCCACTAGAGCACACAGATGGCCAATGGAGCATTGAAATGACTACCATGGCAGGATGAAAGACATACAAATAAACCCAGTAAGTCACTAACAGGGATGCAAAAGTTCCAACTCTTACTGCTCGTTATCGTTTTAAACATTTCAGGATAAGCAGCAAGGTCCATATGAATATTTAATAAGAATTCAAATGTACAGATTAAGGGAGAGATGAGTTGTAAGAACACATGCTCAATCTATTCTTATTGTACTAATCAAATATGAATGAGCCATATGTTAATGTGAAGCAGTTCATTTCAAATTTCCATCACAAAGTGATAATTTTGTATCATTGTAGGGACAGACCTAACTTGGGGATTTAAGCAGTTTTTTTTAAAACCTTAAAGGAATTATTTATTAAGGGATGTCATATCATCAAATAACCTCTTGAAAATATTTCTCTCTAGTAGAAATATAAATTACTAATAACTTAAGCCCTTTCTTTTTTTTGCTTGTTATCTATTGGAACGATATATTGATAATCACAACTTTTTTCTCTCTCCTTTTCTTTTTACTTGTTTGATCGTGTTAATTTCTCTTTTGCTTAAGAATTGGTTCATAAAATTGCCTTTCTTGATTGACACAATTAACATTCTAAAAGAGTATGTACTACAGGGAGAGTTGTTTTTCCATTGATGATCCGAAAGCCAATTTAGTGGGCAAAACACATGGCCATGTTATGATATGATATGGTATTTGTAACGCGCCTATACACAAGTGTTTCAAGGCGCGTTACAATGTTGGTGGAAACTATAAAGTGAAACATTTACCCAATATTTGTGTTACTGTAAACTGGAATACATTTATGTTAAAACGTATACCTAATGCATTCAAATGAAGTATAGTGAACAGAGTTGAGGTATGTAGCGCCAACCTGGATAATTTAAACTGTCCCCTTCAGGGAGAACATGGAACCAAGAAGCTCAAAAACAATTAACAGCACTCAACCTACGACCCCTTCTTAATACACCATGCCTAGCCCTGCCATTCTCAAAAGACCCCAATATCTTAGCTGACATCTACAATGTCACGCTCTCCAACGCTGTTAACACAATTGCTCCCTTAGAAGAAAAAAAGAAAAAAAGTCCTTCCACTCGAACTCATGGTTCACTGATGACCTCCTAGCATTACGCAACAACAAACGCCAAGTGCAAAAAAACTGGCAAGCTAACCCTTGCAACACCACCAAAGATATATTCAAAGATATCACCAAAAAATACAAAGTTGCCATTTTCAATGCCAAATCAAAAGCCTATAACCGGCGAATATCAGACTCCAACTCTCACTCAAAAGAACTCTTTACCATCTTTAAGGAGCTCACAGCTCCCCCTATCTCCACTGATGAGATTCTCAAAGATGAGGCGTGGTGCAACAGCATTCAGGCCGCTCTCCTCAAAAAAATAGAGCTCTTACAAAACAAAATCCTTGATCACTGCAATACTTTACCAAAATCCAACCAGCCCTCACAAGCCCCCATAACTAACAAAACTACCAACACCACCAAATTTGTTTTTAATGATGTCACAGAATCTGAAGTCATAGATATTCTCAAACACCTAAAACCATCAACCTGTAAAGGTGATGCATGCCCACCTAAGTTAATAAAAGACTGCGCTGAACCACTTGCCCCACTCATCACTGCATTCATCAATGCCTCTTTCAAAACTAGCACCGTACCCCATAGCCTCAAAGAAGCATGGGTTTGCCCCCTCCTAAAAAAAACAACCTTAGATCCCACGCAGCCCAACAACTACAGACCCATTACAACGGTCCCCTTCCTTCTAAAAATATTAGACAAAGTGGCACACAGCCAAAACCAACTCTACCTCGAATCGAACACCATTTTAGGAAACAGACAGTCTGGCTTCCGCAAAGGTCACGGTACAGAGACGGCCCTCTTGGACCTCAAAAACCAGATGACCAAGATCTTGGACACAGGCAAACCCGCACTGCTCCTCCTCCTCCTCCTCCTCCTCCTCCTCCTCCTCCACCTCTCAGCTGCGTTCGACCTCGTGGACCATAAAACCCTCACCACACACCTCACTCACTCAGCACATTTCTCCCACCACGCCACATCATGGATCACATCCTTTCTGGAAGGGAGGGCCATGAAAGTGTTCTCAAATACTTCTAATGCAGCTCCTACAATACTACACTGCGGTGTCCCACAAGGCTCATGTACAGACCCCACGCTGTATAACCTTTTCCCTAAGCCTCTATTCGATAAACTGGACGCACTTGGGATCGCATACACCAACTATGCAGACGATACCCAAGTGCTCCTACCTCTAACAGGCTCTTACCACGCAGACACCCTAGCCCTAAAAGAAATTTACACCACCATTCAAACATGGATGGCCACTAACGGCCTATGTCTTAATGGGGATAAGACCAAGATCCTTATTATTGGTCAAAAGTCTACACTTGCCAAACTAGACAGTCTACATCAACTTCAAAATAGACAACTGCACCATCCCAGTTTTAACCTCTGTTAAAGCGTTGGGGTACACATTGATGCAACCCTCTCCATGAATAAACAAGTTAGCGCAATTGTCTCTGCCTCTGCATTAAGCTCCAAACTAATCAACACCATCAAACCTTTCCTAACCAAAGAAAATTGTCTCTCAATAGCAAAAGCCAATATAGGCGCAAAACTGGACTATTGCAACTCCCTTCTAGCAGGCACCTCTGTAAAAAACTTAGACTCCAGGTCACCGAAAATAATGCACTCGGAGCGGCTTTAAGCATCTCAAAAAAGGAACACATCTCACAAGCAAGACAATCCGTTCACTGGCTTCCAGTCAAAGAGCGTATCACCTTTAAGATACTCACCACAACCCACAAATGTCTCCACAGCACAGCACCGCCCTATCTCTCTGACACCCTTCACAGGCCCATCTCTACCAAACCCACCAGATCATGCTACGCTAACCAACTCACTGTACCACGAATCAACAAGGCCAAGGCAAGAGGCTTAGGATTCCCATACATAGCTCCCACACTTTGGAATAAACTCCCTCCTGTGCTAAGAGCAGAAAGCTCTCACACAGCTTTCAGAAAAAATCTCAAAATCTCCCTCTTCAACTAACACGCCACCCTCTACTGCCAACTCAATATACAATGACAATGTTTTGCATTAACCTTGTATGTACATTACCATATGTGTAACTAAGTTTTTCCTACTGCTGTAACTAGCGCCACGATGCCCCCTGGCTGTATTGTGCGCTTAACAAATTCAAATAAAAAAATAAATAAACTGGTTAACACATCAATAACCCCCTCGCCCCAACCTTGTGAGCAGAGTTTTGTGTTTTTATCAAAAAACTTTTAGACCGTAATCATAGTTTTATTTTATAAAGTAATGTTTACCTAACAAGTGACAAGCACCTACCAGTGTACTTGTGTTTTTGCCAACATCTGCCCACTGGTGCATGTGTCGCCAAAATTGAGGCTTTTTGTAGGCTAGACACTTCATTCCTATTCTGCAACTGTCAGACCTTATTTAAACATTTAAAACAATTATTTTATAACTTCTAAACCACCCAATAGAGCATCAAAAGACAAGAAAACAAAATTGAGAGAGTGTAAAGTAGTCGACCCATATTACATGCATTAAAGGATAAAACAAAAGGTAAATCCTCCTCTATTGAAATTATTAGTGCATCCCATATTATGGAAACATAGCATATAGTATTTGTACATGACCACCCTTCACTACGCCCAACTAGCATCTGTATGTTATGCAACTAAACCTTGTTTCACGTGTTGCAAATTATTTGATTTGACCTCAGTTACAAGAGAATCTTCTGCTTCTTATATCAATTTAAAAAGGTGGTAAATGAGAAATTACCTCTTGGAATCATTGAAGGGAGTATGTCAGTGTCAGCCCAATACTGCTTTAGACATGTTATACTGGTCGTGTATCTGTGACTTTCTCCCAACACTTTAAGGTCCCACTAATTCTGTGAGGGTAAATATAAATATGTGATTAACTGATGTTGGCATCATACATCTTTTATCTATATGTAGATAGAGATGTCAGAATCAAGTGTCTAGCCTAGAAAAAGCTTCAATTTTGTTGAAACATTTGGATGTGCACCAGTGGGTAGATGTTTGAAAAAGCACAAGTGCACTGGTATATAGGTGCTAGTCACAGGTTAGGTAACATGTTCATTAAAAGAAATCAAACTATACTGATCATGCTCTAAGATTTTTGATAAAAACAAAACTGTGCGCACAAGGTTTGCAAGGTTTCTTACAATGTATTAAATGTTTGTATGAACTCTTCATCAACTATACCTTTTTTTTCAATTAAACATTTTATCAGATTATTCTGAAATGTATACACATTGTCAACAGCAAAGCATTTAGCAACATTAAAATCACTATAACGTGGCCAGAGGCAGAAGTACATGGTATAAATCACTGTAACCTCCTCCCTCCCCTCAACCTTCTACTCAGCTCAGCCTTGTAGCCAACGGGTTAACAGAGGTCTTCTGGTGAGGGCCGGGAATTGTTCTGAATAGTCCATAAAGGGTGCCCAGGTATTCAGCAAGTAGTTCAGGTTTCCTGTTACTTTTTCAGCCATCGCAATTTCCCAACATTTAGACCACCACAGTGGGAGCGAGGGGCCATCAGCGTGTTTCCAAAGACGAGCCATTGCTACTTTTGTCGCTAATAGGAGATGTGTGCGGAGCCGGGAATCCTGCCCTGTTAGTCGGAATTCTCCTCCCCGTTTCCCCCAAGCATATAATTCCAGGATCCCACGGGAATGCAAGCCGGTGATTGCCTTCATGTGGTTTGTCACCTCCATCCAGTATATCTCTGCTTTGGCACAGGACGACACCAAATGGAATAGAGTGCCCTTGGAAGAACACCCTCTCCAGCAATTTGGGGGATTTCAGGGTTGGATTTATTCAGTTGGGCTGGGGTGAAATAGTACCTGTAACAGAGCTTATAACCTCCTTCCTGGTTTGTGATGCATTATGTGCTCTTATGTATCCTCTCCCAAATCTTTCCCCAGTCCTCCATCTCAATCCCCCGGCCCAGGTCCCCCTCCCAGTCAAGCATGTACTTTTTTCCCAGGGTCAGTCTGTCCAGGAGGCGGTAGAGATTTGAGATCCTGCCCCTAGGAGCTGCTGATGTTAAGGATATTTCCAGTGCAGTTAGGTCTCTAGCCCCGCTCTCCCTAACCATTTTATGGGAGACCCAGTGTCGGAGCTAGATGTAGTGGAACCGCTCCTCCTACCCCACCCCAAATCTCAACTTGCATCTTTCGAATGTTATGGGTGAGACCCCTTCTAAGAAGTCTGACAGCTTTTCCTGCCCACCCTCGTTCCATGCCATAAAGCTGAGCAGGGGATTGCCTGGGGTAAATTCAGAGTTATACCAGATGGGAGTAAGCGGGCCCCTAGAGCCTCTACAGCCCCATTTACGTGCTGCAGTCTTCCAGCAGCTAACAGTAACTGTGCTGGCTGTGAGGGGGCCCTGGTTTGTTTGGGCTCTGATAGAGGGCAGGTGGGGTAGCCCGGATGGAGGGCGGGGGGGTTGGCCACCAGGCTTCTTCCAGTTGCTTCCATAGTGGCTGGTTGGTGGATTGGGTCCAAGTGTATGCATGGGATAATTGTGCTGCAAGCACGTATATAGTCACATCTGGGACCCCCAGCACTCCCGTGACCCTCCCTCGAAGCATAATCTTCCTTGATATTCTGGGTTTCTTCCCTCCCCAAACGAATGTCAGTATATTTCTCTGTAGAATGCACAATTCGTTCGCTGGAATGTTTACCGGGAGTGCCATGCATTGGCATCTAGTGAGCAGGTTCATTTTTACAGCGGCGATTCGCCCGAACCAAGAGATCTCTTGGTTCTCCCAATGCTTTAGGTCTCTCCGGAATTCGTCCCATAGCTGAGGGAAGTTGCATCGGTACAAACGGTGCCATTGGGAATATGCACCCCGGGATACTCTAGCTCAGACTCTGCCCAGGGGACTGGTAAACTGGCACCCAGCTCTGTCTTTTGCCTTGTAGTGAGATTGATTGCCAGTGCCGATGATTTGCCCAGATTGATCTTGAACCCGGAGGCCCGCCCAAATTCCTCAATTTCCTCCCATAGGGGACCCAGGGATGCGTTTGGTGTAGTTAAGGTCAATAATACATCATCAACATATAATGCAATCTTATATTCTTGCTTCCCCAATGTGAGCCCCATTATCTTCGGGTCGTGCCGGATCCTATTTGCAAAGGGCTCCATTCATAAGGTGAAAAGCAATGGTGATAGGGGACAGCTCCGCCTTGTTCCCCTGGTTATTCTGTTTGTCTCGGATCTGACTGCATTAACCCTTAATTGCGTAGTGGGGTACTGGTAGTTAGCCATTGTCCACTTAGTAAAATTTGGCCCGAAACAAAAATGTGAAAGCACTGCACCAATATAACCCCAATCCAGCAGGTCAAAAGCTTTGTGTGCGTCCAAAGACAGAACCACCATGCTCTCCCTCAACCTATGGGCACACTCTATATCATCTATGGTCCGTCTGATATCAGCTTGTGTCCCCCTTGTTAGGCAGAATCCTGTGCAATTCCCTTAGGGAACACTGCAAAAAGATTAAGACTACAGGAGTAAGCGGTAAACCGAATTGGTAGCAGTCTGCACCACCCAGATTTATCTGGTAGATGTGGCTGAGCAGTCAGACTTCTCTCAAGAAGAGTTAGGCAGTAGAGGATACACAATAGTGCCAAAAACACAGTAGAACAAGCAAACACTGACCAGAGCTTTGTATCGAAAGTATATAATTATTTAACACACTTTAGAAAATACACTAGCACTACTAATCAAAAGCAAGTTCCAACACAATCAGTAAAGTATTTACACCTCCCTTAGCAATTACTAGACAAGTCTAAGTTAAAACATCACTTTCTGTCAAAACAGAGGTGAGCGCGTAACTTAAATGGCACTCCAATAATTAGGTTAAAGGGAGAGAAAAAGGCAGGTCATAAAAATAAAACAGTTCCCAACACTTTTAAGAGACAAAATCAAGTTACTGAAAGCAGGGTATACTGTAGAGCCAAAGTTCATAGGCCAGGGCCACTTTGAATGGAGCAAGGCGAAATGTGCCCAAGATCACACCGTTTAGCAATGCATTCAAGTCTTTGTAGAAATGTTCAAAAGAGGTTGGGATGATTCAAAAGACAAAGTTAGAAGGTCTGGGGGCCAACCCAGTTGGAAATTCAAGGATTTAAGGGTCACTTTGGGCAAACCGAAGAAAGGGAGGCCAGGTAGAACACAGTACATTAAAGAGTGAGGAAGCTCCAGCGGTGGCAGTTGTTCCTGGCAGCGGGTGCAGTTTGTGGTTTCGACCAGGGGAAGAGAGGATCTCGTCGAGGAGGAAACTTGGAGTCGTTGCACTGCCCAGGGAAGAAACCAGCCGCGGAGTTCGTCGGTGAAAAGGTGTGTTCCTGGTATTCGCGGTCACAGTGGTGCAGCTTGGCTATCCGGCCTCCGGGGTGCTTGGCACGGGCGATTCGACCAAGAGACGTCCTGGAAGACGAAATGACGAACTGGTTGATCCCACCAGCTCAGAGGGAGAAGACTCTTCCAGCAGAATATCTCCTCTGGTCATCGGGAAAGTGGTGAGGTCGTTGCAGCAGGGCTCCACCGGTGGCGTCGTCATTGCAGATGGCTCAGCTTCTTCCCTCTTCAGATTTCTTAGGTCCTTTGGCGACTTCTGAAGTTCCAGTCCCAAAAGCCCTGCTTTTATGCAGAAAAACCCCCATTCAACAGCCTAGCTGTCACTCAAACATGCTAAGTGGTGAGCCGGGCGGCTCACCACTGGCCCAATCAGAACAGAGTTCGACTTGAGTTGCTAAGGCAACGCAGTCCAGGGTGCCAATTCCCACACCCACACATCCTGTGGAACCCAGACAGAGTGGCACCAGTTGGAGGGCTTCTGTGGAGAAGCCTGCCAAAAAAGCGGAACAAAGGGCCCGACCTTGGTTGGAGTTACAGAGACGGACACAAATGTCATTTTAGAAAAGAGTTCTGGCAAAAAGACCCAACCGTTGATTTAATATTAAATAAATAAACCGGCGGTATCTTTAACATTGCACCAAAAAGTGGTGCGTTTAAAATCAATGGTAAAATCCCATAGGAAATATTCCGGTGGAATATTTTGCATGGTAACCACTGCCACCAGCCAGAAACTCAACAAGGGGGGACTGGACAGTGCCCCCTTGGAAACAGACCCAGGGGCAATCGAATTAACCCCTTCCAGTACTTCCACAATATGATGGTTTGTACTGGTTCTGTTCACAATTTTGGACTAGTAAAGTCAATGGTGACTTTACATGCCCTGGGAGACAGTAGTCAGTCGCAGGGTATGGAGTCTATGTTTGGGGGTCACTATGACACCCCTGTGTTACTGCACTGAGGGTGCTGTGTAACATACACAAAAACAGATGATACCTTATGGAGTAAAAGACCCCATAGCCCATAAGCACACAAAAAGTCAGAGACATACCTCAAATCATGCCTAAGAGTGGGAGGAAAAAGAGTCTCACTGTTAGCAGGAGAAAAAAACAAACCCCAAAAATCCAGCAACGCTGCTGGGGGACTAACTAGGTTTGGGAAATTAGCCTTATAAGAGAATTCTCCCTAACACCCCTCCCTGGGATGAAACCCGCCTGATCGCAGGCTGTAATGTACAGGAGATACGCTTTTAGTCTGGTCACTAAGACTTTAGAAAATATTGTCCCATCGTTGTTCATAATGGTAATTGGTCTGTAGGAGGAGGCCTGCTCAGGATCTTTCCCCGGTTTGTGGATTAGAATCGTTAAGGATTCCGCCATTGACTTGGTGATTGAGCCTGTCGATAGGAAAGAATTAAACAGGATAGTAAGTTGTGGGGCCAAGATTTGCGCGTAGGTTTTATAGAATTTTGCAGTGAGCCCGTCAGGCCCCGGTGCAGTACTCTTTAGGGAGGTAATGGCCTTGACTATTTCCTCTGCTGTGATCGGGTCTTCAAGGGCTGACAGATGGGAAATAGTTTGTGGGCCACTGTGGAGTAAGCATGAGGAAAAATTCTCGGGGGCTGTCGGCGGTCCGGCCATTACAGCTTTGTGGTGATCCACCAGCTCTTCCAGCTTGTCCGCATCCGTATATCGGGCTCTACCATCAGCACCTATAAGGCGTGATATGTTATTCCTGCTATGTATCTTTTTAAGCTTATATGCAAGTATTCGGTTCGCTTTGTTGCCTTTACTATGGTAAAATTGCTTTGTGAAAGCCAGTGATTTGTGGAGCAATCAGCCCAGTGCATTTCAAGTGCAGTCTTGGCTTTCCTTAAGGCCCTCTCTATTTTCCGTGTCCTGCGGGATTGTAACTCTTTTTCCAAGGCGGTCACTTCTCCCTCTAATTTCGCTGCCTCCTTTCTCGAAATCCAGCTCTGTTCCGCTCCTGCACTGATGAGAGTACCTCTCACTAATGCCTTCATGGCGTCCCAGATAATGGCTACTGCTATGTCGGATGTGGTGTTTTCAGCGAAATAGTTAGTGAGTGACTCAACGATTTCTCTTCTGCCGCTATCGTCCAATAGGATGGTGTTGTGAGTTTGCAAAACCGTTGGGGGGGTTGGGTAGAGCCAGATATGCTAAGAGTTGCCGATATTGGGGCATGGTCCGGAATTGTTGGGTGTGAATCTGTACACCGTCTAGGCACGGGTAGATGTCGTTTGAGATGAGTAGCCGCGAAAAGCCCCTATGAGCATGTGAGTAGTGAGTGTAGCCCCTCCCCCCAGCGCTGAACAATTTCCACGTATCTACTGTTTCCGTTTCTCTAAGGAGCCTAGTGAGAAGACAGAGCTGACTATTTTCTAGATAGGGGGACCCTTTCACTCAATAGGATAGCCACTCCCCTTTTCTTCGACCCGGATGCGGCAAAGAATGCCTTTTTGTATCGCCTGAATCAAATACGCTTTTCGTCGGCTTGCAGCAGATTAGTCTCCTGAAGGAGTACTATATCCCCCGCTAACAGGCTGAGCTTGTGCTATACGGACCTGCGCTTCCCCGGGTAGTTAAGACCCTGGACATTCCATGAGAGGAGTTTGAGTGCGCTTACATCATCCTGCCCCATGAGGTAAGGTAGTAAGTTTGGCTTCGGAAAGTGTCGTACTGGCCATGTCGTTTTAGGATGGTTATTAAAGACAATGTGTTGCATTTCTTAACTAAATATGAAAGGAGAGGAAAAACCGAACCAACTCTCTCCAGTTTAGTCCCTTCCCTCCTACAGGCCCTCCCCCCATCCACCCAGAACTTGCATACCGGTAGGACAAAACACATCCCACCAACTAGGGCAACTGGTGGTGCTCCAGCACCAAGCAACTGAGGCCAACTGGGCCCAATGCGACCGAGAGACGAGCGGAGACAACTCAAACGCAGCATGAAGGGCGCATCCAACAAGGCTTGTCCTCCAGCTAAACTTACCACGCCAGTCCGGGACCTCAAACCCGGCTCCACCCCCCGCCCCCAAAGCCTCGGACCCCACTATGCGCCCTTGTCGACTATGGCAACCGAAGTGGAGGTCTGGCGGAGTGCGTGGGTGCAACAGCAAAGTCAATCAAGAAAGAATCTCCAGTCCTGGGAACTTAGAAAGCAACTGAGGTAATCAGTCCAGATTGGGCGCTTTCTGAGGAGGACCACGGATCCTGCGCCTTCTGCTGGCCCTGGACCAGGACGTTCCCGCCTGTTTCTTGGAGGGGTCCTGGGGGATATCCTTGGCTTCAAAAGCTCCATTCCCTCCACAAACCCCCAAACATTTTTCAGCATCATTCATTGAATGAATCCGTTGTTGGGCTCCCTCCCAGGTTAATTTCACAGACGTTGGAAAGCCCCAACGGTACGGGATATGCTTTTCTCTCAGCCATTCTGTCAGTACCTTGAGAGCTTTCCGTTTCTGGAGGGTAGAGTTCGCCAAGTCTTGGTAGAGCAGGATGGTGGAGCCCCTGAAGGTGATTTGTTGCATCGATCTAGATTCCCTCATGATCTTCTCCTTTACTCTGTAAAAGTGGATTCTGGCTAGGACGTCCGGCGGAGATGAGGCGGATTGTCTCGGGACAGTTCTGTGGACACGGTCTAATTCAAGTGGGGCCCCATCTGGGAGTGTTATGATGAATCTGAACAACTCCGCCACATACCCTTCAAGGTCTGAGTCCGGGACAGATGTTGGAATACCCCTGAGGCGAATATTATTGCACCTTGACCTATTTTCCATGTCCTCCTGCTTCGCCTCTAGCAGATCAGACCTTGCCTCCAGAGCTGTGATCATGTCCTGCCCTTGCTCGCAATCGGATTTTTGGTCACACCATTAGTTTTCCAATTTTGCCGTCCGGGATTCTTTCTCTGCCATTCTTATCCAGGAGGTTGATCTTCTTTGTGACTTCTTCGGTGCCCTTCTGGATCTCCTTCGTTATGGCAGCGAGCAGGTCTCTTAGGTCAGCTTTCGTGGCAGATTGCTCCGTGTCTGTGGTGACATGGCTAGGATCAGTATTCGGAGATGGCTCACCCAGATTGTCACCCTTCTTCACCTTTTCCAGAGCGGTGCCACCCATAAGAACCGCAATATCAGCTTGTTTGGTTGTTTTTCCACGTTTCGCCATTGTGGTGTGGACTGACAGCTGGGGGCGGGATAGGGGCGACGACAGAGCACTTATTCAGACCAGGAGATGTGGTTGAGCAGGGAGATAGGCGTTCAGGGCCGCTTCTGAGGCTGATACCGTGGAGGGATATTGTCCGTTGAAATGACGGGAGGCTACCCTCAGCGCCGACACACTACAGAGCTCACCATGTCAGTTCGGCTGGTGCCATGCCGTGAGGCGACATCCGGGTAGTCGGACGATCCGCTCTTTTTTTTGTGGTGGGGAGATACCCAGGTCAGCGCTGCCGGATAGCTCTTGCACCCCAGGGATATCCAAGGTGTTCCATCGTCAGAGTTCCTCAGGAGGCCACCCACCATTCAGGTCCACGGGAGAGTCACTAGAACATGCACCCTCTTGATGCTGCCCACGAATAACGCAGCTGGCCCCACCTTAGTTGAGGGAGTGCCGTACAGAGGGGCTTCAAAGGAACATTTGTGGACCCTTATCCCGCAGTTCGCCCCTAAAGGTCACCTTCGCCGTTTCAGGAATGTGCCAGGAGCAGCCGGTGCTACCCCAGGGCTTCGTGATCAGGCGCCGACTCGCGGTCTGGGGCCAACTGAGATGAGATGTGCTGCTCCCAAGTTGGCTGTAGTCCTGGCCCACGCTCCCAACAGCCGGGTATAGTCAGCCACCGGTTGGACTTGGAGATGGTAGGGAGGGACCCCCATTGAGCAGGGGCTCTGCGCCTCCAGCGACGTGTGGGAAGCCCGACAGAGGGGAAGGCTGCAACGGGCACTCCTAGAGACAGGCTGCAAGCCGCCGCAGAAAAGGCAGTGCAACAGGAGCCTCCGAGGAACGAGGAGCAGAGCGCCGTAATAATGCTTCCGTCGAAGGTGGCGATGAGTGAGCCCCGTCAGCCCCAGCTCAAATCAGGAGGTGTCGGATGGAGACCCATGAATGAGGCAGAGTGCCGTCTGCCGAGCTGCCGCAGATACTCCCCAGTCAGCCGCATCAGGCCACAGCTGTTGCTTCTACGGACGACGATGACTAACGTTGATCGGGGTTCGCTGGTGATCGCGGCTGCCATTTTCTCAAGGGGGCCCGCGTCGGATTGGGAAGGCTCACAGCGGATTCCCCCGTCAACACGGCGAAATATCAGTAGATTTTTCAGGTGAATCATGCCCCTTTCTCTGGGCATGACATTCTAATTTTTCAGGCAAAACCAGACGTAGGAGCCAGCGGCGTTGTGCACGAGGCTCGGAGCACTCCAGGAGCTTCTATGGAGCCATGCTTCTCGCAGCGGCTCCAAGCCACGCCTTCAACTATACCTTTTATAAATCAGATATTTCAAGATTGGCTAGCTAAGATCAATATTGCAAATCTATTTAAACAAATAAAACTTCTCAATTGACTCCACAAATTATCCACTTCCAGAATTAGATGGGTTCTCTATAAATGAATGGAGCTTACTTTATCACACCATTGGCGCTTCACACTAGACCAGTTTATAATTTGTCTCACAATTTTGAATACTATCTTTCGCTGCTTCCAAGCAGTTCTTATTTTATTACAGATATACAGGATGTATGCCGCTAAATACAAACTTTCAAACAAGCACCCAAAAGTAGGCATAGCTATAGTTTATTAAGATTTCTACAATGCTAAGCTGCCATTTGAGAAGGGGGGGGTGGCTTTAGTGGGATAGAGGGAAACCTGCATGATAGCGTTGACGTTGTGCTGATGCATGCAGACCGGACGTACTCTGAGCTCTAAGTGGGGGTCAGTTTCTAGATGTTCTGTATCAAGACCATAGAGATATCTGTGCCCAAATGGAAGCCTCATGTGTGCTGGGTGCTAAGATGCATTGGATTGGGGTTGTGGTAAGCAAGTTGATTGCAGAGATGTAGTGCTCTGATATATTATGTCTGTTGTAAGGGCTGTTCAGTTGCCATGTTGGGTGGCTTAGTTTGTGTGCATATGTTGTGGTGCAATGTAGCATTTCAGCGATTTAGTACAAGTAGTAGTCCGAGACTTCCATGGGCAGACCGAAAACACAGTAGATAAGCTGGCACAGCAAGGCATGAAAAAAAAAGCATGAATGTCATTGCAATGCATTAAAGTGATAGAAACACCTGGGAGAGGCCTTAGAACCGGGTGGTCCTCACCACGTTCCTACGACTAGCCTCAAGGAGATTGGTCTCATTTTACTTTTCTGTCACTCAGATACATTTTACCCTATGTGCCACAAGGATCTCAGAAGTGGTAAATAGCGTGCTCAAAAAAACATCCCCATGAATATAAAGAAAAAGTTCTGCCACAAAACAAATTAATTAAACAACTATTAACAAATACTCACATCTTTTTGAGGTTTTCGGCCACTAGGCTAGCATACTGCCCATCAGTCTGTGGAAGAAAAAGAAATTAAAATGACTTCACAACAGTGAATGGCTGACAAACTCCTAACCAATTCATTAAATAACAGAGCCACCATAGGCACAGTTAATGTATGCATGTCATCTGCTCAGTGCTACTAATTTGAAGGCAGCCAGCTGAATGCCCCTCAAAGAAGCATCACTGCCCTCTATCATGCCGCAGCACGCAAAACAGAAGAACAAGTTACTTACCCATGGTAACGTTCTTTCGACTGGATGTTCCTCCCACGTATTACTCATCTTATGATATCTCCATATCCAGCTTTAGCTGCTCTGGAATTTCTTTTTCAGCAAGGGGCTGCTAGTCGTTGCCTCTCAACTCGATGTCCATCGAGGGCCTCCGTCTCCAAGTCTAGGTCATCGATGGTATAAAGCCTGCGCAGCGGCAGTTGGCATCAGTTCCATTTTAACATGTAATGGTTTATCTTCTGCCCGACAACTACTCACCCTGAAAGAGCTTAAGCTGCAATGACATGGAAATTCTACTGTGGGGTAGGCTGGGAGGGGCGATGAGGAATACATGGGAGGAAAATCCAGACGAAAGAAAGTTACCATGGGTAAGTAACTTGTTCCTCGAATGGACTGTGTCCTCCCACGTATTCTCATCTTATGATAGACTCCCAAAGCAGTATTTTCATCTTTGGAGAAGGGAGTCTGAATTTACAGTTTCAAATTAGAATTTTGGTTTTACTTATTGATCTGTATGTACAGAATGTAACACTGCCTTCCCAAAAACACCTTCCCGGCCTGAGGAAGAGTCCAAACTATGCTGCTTGGTGAAAGTGTGGAAGGAGGACTATGTTGCACCCGGACACATATCCTTAATTGGGACTCCCCTCTGTAGAGCAGAGAAAGTAGCCATGCCCCAGGTCGAATGTGCTCCGAGACCCTCAGGAACATCTTTTCCAGCTAATCTGTGGCATTCTGATATTCCTAGGATGATCCACCTACATAGTTTGTTTTGAGACCGTCATATCAAACCTATGGCCTGTGTAACCAACAAAAAGTTGATCGTCTTGTCTTAATTTAGACATTCTGTACCATGTAAGCCTGTGGCTTAGGCAGCAGAGAGTCTAGCACATCGCCCACACCTAACATGGCCTCTCCAAAGTCCCTCTTCACTTGGTGACCGAAGATGCCCTTCATCTCCTTATTAACCACCTGCTAGAATGGTTTTAAGATGGGGCAAAGCCACCATATTTGTATCCAGGTAACCACCTCATTGCACCGCCACCATCAAGACTGGGCTGTTGAGGGGGAAAATCTGTGTAGTTTCTCGGGGGTTAAGTGCCACTGCACCAGGACTCTAGTCAAAATGTTTCTAATTTGCATACTTCTCATTAGCTTCGGAATTCGCTGCCACACTTCCCACCACTGGTCCTCAGAAAACGGGAGCGATAGCGTGTCCGCCCATTTCTCCATGTAGGGCCATTGGGGATGGGTCGCTGGCGTGGTATATATACTATATAGTTTACTGACCACTTGCCTGTCCCCGGAGTTTGCTAGCAGATACTTTTCTAGCGGGGTAAAGTCCTTGGCGGCTGCTTTTCTCATATCATAAGAAAGCCAGTGCCTCAACTGGGTATACTGGAACGTGTCCTCCCTCAGCCCCATTTTTTTCTTTACATTCTTGCAAGGATTTCACCTCCTTCCCCTCCATCATGTCCCTCGCACTGATGGCTTCCACCAATCGAAGGCCCCTTTTTCAAGCCCAGGGGTCAACTGGGGATTATGTATAAGCGGCGTGAACGGTGATGGGCAAGATGTGATCTTCCCCTCCTTAACCATGAGGTCCCACATGTCCCAGACCAAAGCCGTTATACTGCTTTTATACATATTGGGGGGCCCATGCCACCCTCGGCCTTTTCCCTTGCCAAATATAGTTAAGCAGCAGGTTGTTCAGAGCGTTAAAGAAGCTGGTGGGGACTGCCACAGGGAGTGCTTGGAAGTAGTAAAGCGCCCTGGGAGGATCACCATTTTGGTAACACTGATACGGCCCGCCCATGTTAGGCTAAAGAGCCTCCTTTCAGCCAGCCAAGTCTTGATTGTCCCCAGCAGGTGGGGGTAATTGGCTCGTTATAGGCCCTCTACGGAAGGAGTCAGTGCAACCCCCAGATACCGGAGGGCTCCCTTCGCCCGGGTAAATTGGCCTGTCTGAAGCGGTTCTGGGGACTCACCCCCTAGAAGAAGTTACTTACCAACTGTAACGTTCTTTCCACTGGATGTTCCTCCCAAGTATTCCTCATCTTGTGATAATTCGTTATCTCCAGCTTCGCTGCTTCGGAAAAAAATTCTCAGCAGAGGGCGTTGTGCTCGAGGTTGTGGCGTCGATTGTCCCTCGACGTACTCCGTACTCTGTCGATGGTATAAATAGCTTGAGCCGCGCCCGTTGCTTCAGTTCTGTTTTTTCGATTAAATATATATAGGAGGAACACCCAGGCGTGCCCCAGGGCCGATACATTCTTCGTGAGAGGAAAGTGTAAGAAAACGTAAACTGTACTGTGGGGTAGGATGGGAGGGTCGATGAGGAATATGTGGGAGGAACATCCAGTCGAAAGAACGTTACAGTTGGTAAGTAACTTGTTCTTCGAATGGATTGTGTCCTCCCACGTATTCCTCATCATGTGATAGGCTCCCATAGCAGTATCAATTTTTGGAGGCGGGAGTACTAATTTCAGTTTTCGTGGACAGAATGCAGAACTGCCTTGGCAAATAAACCCTCGTTAGAGGAGGCAGTATCCAAACAATAATGTTTAACAAAAGTATGCACTGTTTTCCAGGTTGCAGCTGCACAAATATCTGCTGCTGGGACTCCCCTCTTTAGAGCCGCAGAAGTAGCCAATCCCCTTGTAGAATGGGCACAAAGCCCATCTGGTGGTTCTTTTTCCGCTAATCTGTAGCATTCAACTATGGCTAATATGATCCAGCGGGAAATGGTCTGTTTTGTTACAGATAAGCCTAATTTATGACCAGTATAACCTACAAATAGTTGGTCATCTTGTCTCAATTTAGCCATCCTTGAGATGTAAAAACTAAGAGCCCTCTTGGGATCTAATCTGTGTAATCTCTCCTCTTGTTTGCCCAGATGAGGAGGAGGATAAAAGGTTGGTAGTACTATTTTTTGTGACAAATGGAAGTCCGAGACTACTTTTGGCAAGAACGAAGGTTTAACTTTAAGGACTACCTTATCCTTATAAAAAATAGTATATGGTGGTTTGCATGAGAGAGCCTGAAGTTCGCTAACCCTGCGGGCTGATGATAGGGCCACAAGAAGGACAGTTTTTAGAGTCAAAAGCCTCAATGGACATGAGTGCAGAGGCTCAAAAGATATGCAAGCCAAGAATTTTAATACTAAATTTAAGTCCCAAGTTGGTACATGAAAAGGTACTGGAGGATATTAGTAAGCCCTTTTAAGAATTGAATTATTAACGGTATTTTGAAATATGAAACCTCTTCCGAGGAGCGCTCGAAAATGGACAGCGCAGCAAGGTATCCTTTGATTGTTCCTATCTGGAGCCCCAGATTAGCTAGATGTAGTAGAAAAGAAAGCACAATTGGGGTGCCACACTGAAAAGGGTCCACATCCTTGTCTTTGCACCAGTTATTAAACCTGTTCCAGCGACATTGGTACAAAGATTTTGTTGCTGGTCTTCTGGCCGAAAGCAAGATTTCCATTACGTCATCCGGAAGTTCCCAATCCTTGTAACTCAACCTCTCAGAAACCATGCGTGAAGGTTGAGTGTCTTGACCTCTGGATGGAGAACCCGCCCTTCCTCTTGCGAGAGAAGATCCTCTCTTTGCGGAAGACGTATTGGAGGGCAGATGGGCATGTCCAGAAGGTCCGGGTACCACGTCCTCCTGGCCCAATTCGGGGCAATTAGGATCATGGTTTTCCTGAACTTTCTCAACCTCCTGATTACTTGAGGAATCACAGGGACTGGGGGAAACGCGTACAGCAGTGGAAACTTCCACTCCACTACGGATGCGTCTCCCAAAGCTCCTCTTTGACGAAATTCCCTTGAGCAGTACTGATCGCACTTCCGGTTGATCACGGTGGCAAACAGATCCACTCGAGGGGTTCCCCAAAGGGTGAAGATCTCCAGAAGGACATCCTGAGCCAGCTACCACTCGTGAGAGACCGTCCTCTGCCTGCTCAGAGCATCTGCTGCCGTGTTCTTCTCTCCGGCTAGGTGAAATGCAGATAGAGAGATTCCTTCTCGTATTGCCCAGAACCAGAGCTGCATTGCCTCTCTGCACAGTGGCAGTGACCCTACTCCTCCTCTTTTGTTGAGGTAGTACATGGCCACCGTGTTATCCGTCATTATCAGGACATTCTTTCCCTGTGCAGAGGGCAGAAAGGCCTTCAGAGCTAGTCTGATTGCCCTCAGCTCCAACAGGTTTATGTGTAGTTTGGACTCCGATGGAGACCATCGACCAGTGATTGTCAGATCGTTGGTGTGTGCTCCCCACCCCGTGAGTGAGGCATCCGTCACTACCGTTATCTCTGGCCATGGTTGCCAAAAAGACTCTCCCTTGAGAATGTTGTTGTTGCATGCCCACCATAGAAGATCCTGAGCAACTGCGCTCGGGACTTGCAAAAGATCCGACATATTCCCTGAGAACTGGGACCACTGAGTTCTGAGTGCCCATTGAAGGGATCTCATTCTCAACCTGGCCTCTGGTACTAGGAAAACGCAGGATGCCATGAGGCCGAGCAACCTGAGACAATCCAAGGCCGGTAGACGTTGGGCATTCTGAAACTTCGTTACCATCTGCTGGATGTGGAGAGCACTCACTTCGGGAGGCGAGGCTTTTCCCCGATGAAGTGTCCAAGACTGCTCCGATAAACTGGAGCTTCTGGGATGGTATCATGTGGGACTTCTTGAAATTGAGGGAGAAGCCCAATTTGTGGAGGAAGTGGCAGGTGATCGAAAGATGTTCCTGAGCTTGTTCTGGAGAACTTGCTCTGATCAACCAGTCATCCAGGTAGGGATATATGTAAATACCTCCTCTCCTGAGACTTGCCGCCATAACCGCCAACAGTTTAGTGAAATCCCTCGGGCGGAGGTCAACCCGAATGGCAGAACTCGAAACTGATAATGAGAATTGCCAATCGCGAACCTCAGGTACTTCCTGTGCTTTGAATGGATTGGCACATGAAAGTAAGCATCCTGAAGGTCCAATGATACCAACCAATCTTGGAGTTGGAGAGCCTGAAGGATCTGAGAAAGAGTCACCATCTTGAACTTGTCCTTCCTGAGGAACTTGTTGAAGTTTCTCAAGTCCAAGATGGGTCTCAGTCCTCTGTCCTTTTTTGGGATGAGAAAATATGGGGAGTACCAACCCCTGTTCCTCTCCGCTAAAGGTACCAGTTCTATGTCACCTTTCTCTAGCAGGGTTAAAATTTCCTGCAACATGAGCGGATCCGGAATTTTGGCGGAGTTGGCTCCCGGTGGATGATTCTGAGGCCTTTTTAGAAAGGGGAGACAGTAACCTTGGGCTACTGTTTCCAGTGCCCAAGCATCTGAGGTAATGCCCCGCCATTCCTTCAGATGTTGAGAGATCCTGCCTCCCACTGGTGTTTTGTGTAACAAGATCTCAGAGGGATTTGGAGGCGGCTGCAGGAGTGGCTGAGGGTACAGATGCCGCTCCTGAGGCTGATTTTGCACCACTTCCTCGGGCTCCACGAGGGAAGTTTCTTTTGCCCCTTTGAGAAGCCTGTCCTCTTCCTCTACCAAAAGAGGAGTAGTATCGAAAAGAACAACCCCTCCAGGAAGATGAGCCGGAATAGGGTTTTAGAGGCTGGCGCAAAGAGGCGCTAAGTGATTTAGCTTCCGCTTTCAAGGTCTGAAGTTTTTCTAGGCTTTCATCAGCCTTTCTGCAAAAGTGCCCGAGCCAACAAAGGGCATGTTGAGAAGTTTGGCTTGCACGTCTGGTGCAAACCCCGACTTCCTCAACCACGTAAATCTGCGTAGCACAACGCTTGCAGCCATGGATCTGCTGATATTATCAGCAGTATCCAGTCCAGACTGGAGACATTCCCCCATTGCCTCCTTCCCGTCTTTGACTATATTCAGGAAGCCTTCCCTTTCCTCGCCTTCCGGAATATGATCAGCCGCCGCCGAAATACAGTCCACAGGGTATGGGTAAACCTGGCTAGGGTACAGGTGACATTTGCCGACTTAAGTGCCATACTGCCTGACGTGAAAACTTTACGTGCCCAGGCATCAATTTTTTATCCTCTCTATCTGGAGGGATAGTTGGATAAGCAGTTTGTTTTGAAGTAGATGCTACCTGAATGACTAAACTCTCCGGAGTCGGATGTTTATTTAAATATTCAGGATCCGTTCCAGCCGGTCTATATTTTCTTGGAAAAGTGCTATCTGCAGCAGCAATAGTTTCTGGCTTCTCCCAGTTTTTCTCCACAGTCCTTTGGAGGGCTCTGTGGAAAGGGAGAACAGGATCTTTCTGAGGTCCCTTGACGATTATATCCGTCATGTCATCTTGTTAAAAAATGGGTGAAGTATTACCCCAACCCATATATTCAACTACCCTGGTCATAAGACCCCTGTACCCAGCATCTGCATGCTCTGCAGGATCAGGTTTGGCGAACTCTAATTCTGGGGCTGTGTCAACTCCACTGGCAGAATGTAGAGTATCACTCAGGTCTCTCATTCTAGATTCCTGGTCAATAAGTTCCTTAGGAACTTGTCTTGTACCATAAGTAACTCCCAAAGGAGTAACCTCGTCTTCTTCTGAAGCAGACTCTTCATAGATTGCTGACATAGATTTGAAAAAGTCTGACCTGGGCAAAGGAGTGAATCTCCTTTCTTCCTCTTCCATCTGCTTCGAAGGAATTGGCAAATCCTTTGAAGTTGTCGAAGGGGTCTTCGAAGTCTTCGAAGATGACTTTGATAATGGCGTTGAGGATGTTTTTGGCTTTGGAGTCGAAATTATCGACGTCGAGGGCGTCGACGAAGTTGTCGAAGTCTTCGACGACTTGTGTTTCTTGTATGGCACTGGAGAAGTGCTCGACTCTCGAAGAGTCTTCAACGGTTTTACGTCGACTCAAGGTTTTTTGGATTCCTCGATGCTACCGGTCTTTGCCATGGTAGCCTTGGAATTCCCTTTGTCGTCCAATGGAGCGACTTTAGGGGTATGGCTTTTTCGAGGGTCTTTCGAGGGGGTCGGGCCACATTCTCGAAAACCATCATCTTTTTGCGGAATTCTTCCCACTTACTGGGAGATCCGATTTAGTCGGACAACGAATTTCTTCGGTCGACTCTGAAGAAGAAGATGATGAGGGAGATCTATGTCTCCTCTTCATTTTTTTCGAAGATGACGAAGAGTGTCTCGATCTACTCCTAGATCGAGATCTCTTTGAGTGCCTATGGCGATCCGATTCCTTAGAATCAGTCGCTTTCTTGTGTCTTTTTGACGAAACCTTTTTTGAGGCCTCCCTCCCCACCGACAGTTTACCTCTCCTCTCACGAAGAGCTTTTTCCGTCATAGATTGGCAGGACCCGCAGTCATCCGTTCGGTGACTGGAACCGAGACACCAGAGACAAATCCAGTGGGGATCGGTGATCGACATCTTAGATCTACAATCTGCACACTTCTTGAACCCAGTCCTGGGTGTCGAAGGTGTCGAAGATGACGACATTTTCTTCACAGAAAATAGAAGCGCGCCGTTCTCGATAGCGAAGCGATCGGAAAAACGGAACTGAAGCAACGGGCAGGGCTCGAGCTATTTATACCATCGGTGATGTCGACAGAGTACGGAGTACGTCGAGGGACAATCGACGCCACGACCTCGAGCACAGCGCCCTCTGGTGAGAATTTTTTTTTCCGAAGCAGCGAAGCTGGAGATAACGAATTATCACAAGATGAGGAATACGTGGGAGGACACAATCCATTCAAAATGTCATTATTTCAGACTTCTGATTATTAATCTTCAGACCCGCCACCCTGCCAAACTCCATCAGGAGTGTCGAGAATTCCCTGAGCGAGGTGTCCCATTCAGTGAGTACCACCAAGAGGTCGACGGCGAACGCCATCACCTTATGGTCTTCCCCTCCAAAGACGATACCTTTTATTCCCTTCTCTTGCCTTAATCTAGCCAGAAACGGTTCCAGGAATATCGCATAGAGGACTGGGGACATAAGAGATCCCTGCTTAGTACCCCTGGTTATCTCTGTCACTTGGGACAGACACCCGTTAATGGCCAACCTGATCCGCAGTGATCTGTAATTGGTTTTGACTAGGCTGAGAAAAGACCGGGCCGAATCCCACTGCCTCCATTGTAGCGAACAGAAATGACCAATCGACACGGTCAAAGGCCTTCTCGGCATCCAGTGCTAGAACCCTTACTTTATCTAATCTCATAGTTAAAATTTTGGTGAAGATTTTGGCATCCACATTTATTAATGCTATAGAGTGGTAGGAGCTACAAAGGGCATGGTTCTCATTGGGTTTACGGAAGAGGACCACCTTGGCTTCCTCCATAGTTTGGGAGATGGAGCCTGCGTCGTGAAAGGAATTGAAGAGAGGTCAGCCGCAGGGTCAGAGTGGTTTGGAAGGCCTTGTAGAACATGGCAGGGTACCCATCCGAACCCGGGGCTTTGTTTGGGGGGAGCGGTTTGATCGCCGCTAGTACCTCATCCTCAGTGATCGCCTCTTCCAGGACCTCTCGCTGGCTATGGTCTAGGCATTTCAGTTTACAAGACTTTAAGAAGGCCCTTTGATGTTCGCTATCTGGTTGTTCAGCAGTATACAGGGTGGTATAGAACTGAGTGAATGCCCGTATAATCTCCTGTGAGCGGGTGACTTCCTGCCCGTCCATCTTTTGGATGCGTCCAATCACACCCACTGCTTCCCTTTTCCTGACCGGCCTGGCTAGAAGCATGCCAGTCTTGTTAGCTTGGATATAATATTTCTGCTTCAGGCATAAGCAGGATTTTTCTACTTGCTTTGTGAGAAGTATGCTGAGCTGCCCCTTGATATGCCTGTACTCCTTCCTAATCTGTGCCCCTTTGTCAGTTTCCATTCTCTCCATAACCCTCTTCAGGCGCTCTTCTAGGTATGTTTGGAGGGCCCTTTCCTGCTTGGCCCACAGTGCCCGTTTTGCTATGAGGACACCCTGCATGGCTGCCTTAAAAGGCATCCCACACTACCGCTTCTTGTACCCCCGCAGAGTCGTTTGCCACGAAAAAGTTGCAAATCGCTTCGCTTAACTCATTGCATATTATCCTGTCCTTTAAGAGGTGGCAGGGAAACTTCCATCGCCATAGCCCCGACTCCCCCCTTAACCAATCTATTTCTATTTGGAGAGGGGCATGGTCAGAGACCGCAATCGGCCCCAGCTCTATATCCCGAACATGCCCGAGGAGGACACTGATACCCAAATGTAATCTATCCTGGAGAAAGATCTGTGGACGCAAGAGTAGTATGTGAACCCCCTGGAGTCCCCTTTTAATTTGTGCCATGTGTCTACAATGGTCATTTTATCCATGCTGGCCTGTAGTTTATTGGATGGGCTACCCCGTGATGAAGACCTATCCCCACTTCTACCTATAGGTGTACGCCATGCTAGGTTAAAATCCCCAGTCAGGATCAGAGGACCCCTTGTGAACTGGTCTAGTTTCTCCATTACTCCTCTCAGATGTCCATCTTGGCCTGTGTTTGTGGCGTAAACCGTAGCTATTGTGAGGGGTTTGCCTCCCCATTGCAGCTGGACAAATAGGAACCTACTCTCTTTGCCCTCTTTAATGGCCATGATTTGGGCGTTCAGTAAGTGTCTGAACCCCTCTGCCCTTACTCTTGTCGTTGGCTTGTAAGACCTGCGGATACCCTCTGAGTTTAAATTTGCGTCTGTCCTGAAAGCGGATGTGGGTTTCCTGGAGTGTCACCACTTTGGGTTTGTCCTGCCGGAGGAGGTTCACCAGTTTCGACCATTTAGCAGGCATATTTAGCCCTCCTATATTGAGTGAGAGAATGTGGACCCCTTTGGAATTTCCCATATGCCTCATTTCCCTTGCTGTTGGCATGTTGCTGCGACCCCCCCCCCACCTTTCTGATCCTCCCCTCTACCCCCTCTCCCTTTGCCCCCTCCGGTTAGACAGCGTCTCCTCCCTTTTGATCATACCACTGCAGGGCCATCACCACTTCCCTCAGCCTGGCCCCTGGCTCTTCTAGGGGGGGACACACGCAATGGATTCTATCAATTAGGATATTCCCTCCAGTCTCAATGTCCAGGAGTTCCTTGAATACCAGCTGCATTGTTTCACTGAGTTCGGCATCAGGAACACTCTCAGGCAGCCCCTTCAGCCTGATATTCGACCGCCTCGAGCGGTTCCCCAAATCCTCGGCCTGGACTTCCAGATTATGTGTTGCTACCGCCAGTTGCTCCGCCAGTGTATCTATCTACCGAGTGTCCTCGGTGAGCTCCTGGATGGAATTCACGTTCGTGGCCACTCTTTCCGAGTTCAGCGATGTCGCTCTTGACTTCCTGAAGGGACTGGGCGAGTTCCGTGCGTAACAGACTAAGTTGAGTCTGCAGGGTGGTGGTAATCCGATCGCTAAAAGCTTTGAAACACTGCTGCAGCACTTCGCTGGTGACTTGCTGCCCTGGTGACAGGGTAGGGGAGGCTTCAGACCCCTGCTTCTCCATCCCCACCATTCTCCCTTTCTCCGTGTTATCCCCTTCTTCTCTCCTGAAGTTTTGAAGTGTCCCTTCTCGTTTCTTCATGCATTTGGGACCTGCTGTACCTTCCTTGGGCTCCTTGGCTCTATTGCGCAACATCTTCTGGGGGGCTACGACTCCCAATTGAGCCCAGCGGAGTGGGTTTGTTCCTTAGTCCTCGAGGATACTCTCCCCCCACCCCTGGCGCCGACCAACTAGCCTGCGGGGGGTTCAGGGAGTGCCCCAGGGCCCTATGGGTGCCAGGAGAAATACAGATGAGATCAGTAAGGGCCCAGTTCGGCTCGCGGGATACACTGGCCCAGCTCGCAGGGTTTCTCAGACGCTTTATTGTGCTGCGGGACCTTCCTTCAGTTCCCAGGCAGGCGTGCCGCAGTTGCTCCCATGGGGACGCGTCTCCCTCCTGCGCTGTAAATGGGTCTCCCTCCTTTCGGGTGCAGCCCTTGTTGGCATCAAGGTCGTTGCTTCACCCAGTAAGAAGGGGAGTGCACCACCCTTGCGCCTCCCACGGGTATGAGGCCGAGGAGGCGCCCGCTTGGGCAAGCGCCGTCGCTGAATTAGGGCTGCCGTTTCCCCAGTGCCAAGTGGTGGGCCTGATAGCTGTGGGCCCCACAGTGTCACCTCCTGTAACGCTCACCTGGCTCCCACGGAGGCGCGGGCGTGGCTGGGACTGCTGTGACCTCATCTGCAGAGATGCGTAAGACCCGGAAGATGGACTGGACTGGATTCCCCAACCTGGCTTTTCTGGCTCAGAGGAATATCCCACTGTGTGTGAAAAGGAAGGGTTAATAGTCTGCGGGTGATGTTCCGACCTCCCACTTCCCTTCTCTCCCTCCGTGAAACCCTTTTGGGATTCCCTGCGAAGACTCACCTTAGGGACCAAAATGACGAGCTCTCCATCCTGCTTCTGATGCAGGGGCGCGTTGTGATTCCAGTTACCTCACTGGATTGATGAGTTTAAACTAGTTTGTCCATTCCCGTCGTACCGCAAATGTTTATGGCAAGTTTGGGTTTATATTCACTCATCTGTTCTTTTCTTTCGCAGGTGCTGGAGAAGATTCCGGGCTGCATGCGATTTGGAAGAAGCCAAATTCTGGTAAGAATTCCGATGAGAGATTCCTTTGCAGTTTTAAGTATCTCCTTTAATGTCCAATGTCTTTTTCCCCATAGGGGCCGGGGTACGGCAATGCCGGAGGTAAGGCGCCGGCCCGAAAAGAGCTGCTGTGTCTCTCTTGCAAATGGGTAAGTCTTGAGTGAGCGTATTGCTAATGTTCTCACATGCTCTCACTAATACAATGTCTGTTTCTTTTCCCCCTTAGGGGCCGGGGTGCTGAGATGCCGAAGGTATGGCACAAACCCGAAGGCGGAGAGGGAATTGAACCACAGGTAAGTTCTACTTAGATTCGTGTTTCCCTTCTCACCTCTCCTTCTCCTTCCTTCCAATAGGTGCTGGATGGCGGTGAAAGCTCCGGATGGACGTCGCAGGACTCGAAAACGCCACGTGCAGGTGAGTGAAATGCAGCGTGCTGCGCGCGACGCGATGCGCGTTTAAAATGTTTGCCTTCTTTGCAGGATCGTCGGCGTGCAGAATCCGGAATGCAGATGTATCAGGTAAGGTTCTTGTTTTCACCTGTTCTCTTCCCTTTTCTTCTTTAGGTGTTTCCAGGATGCTGGCAGGCGTGATGGAGGACCAAGGCAGGAGCAGGCACGGTGAGCGTCCAGCTGCTAAGTGCAGAACAACGCGAAGCATGGTCTGCTGCTTGGGTGTGGCTTAAATAGCCTTTCAAGTAGTTCCAGGTATGTATTCTTCCCCCAGAAATATGTATTCCTCCACCGGTCACACCGTAGAGATCAAGTAGTCCCTAGAAAAATAGTTCCTTCCAGTCTTGGAAGTTGCAGCATGGTCTGCACAGGTAAGTTTACACCAAGCACTACTCCCAACCTACTTCTGTATGAGCCTGGCGCCGATGGCGTCAGAACTGATGTCCCCTATGAGCCTGACGCCAATGGCGCCAGGACTGAGTCCAAAGGGCCCCCATCTGGGGCTGCTGGGACTTCCCTTGAATGCATGGTGTCTGTCTCTGAGGGTGCCGGGCCTGGTTTGGCTCCTTGGAGGCAGGCATCATGACACCTCCCTGCAGGGTGTTGCTGCTGGAGAATGAGCTTCAAATGGGAGGTCCCCCCCACCCCTGTGACCGGGGCTGTGTCGCCCTGAAGGCCCCCTTCTCGCTGCGGCGAGCTCCAGCCTTCTTGTAAGTGGCTTAAAGTGTCCGGGTTGTGAGATTGAACATGGGGCGGTGGTTGAGTCTTTCTGCTGAGTGCAGAGCCTTAGTGCACCTGTCCAGGGATCGCAGGAATCACAATGCCGTCCCTGCGACTTTCCGTTCACGCCAAGCCCTTTATGCAGGTGGCAGTAGGTTTTGCCAAGCGGCTGCCCAAGCATGCTAACCTTGTGTGGTCTGCTGTCCTTTGTCCACAGGGGGCTTGGTGCTGGGTCGACAGCGGGGCCCTGGCAGTCTCATTTGGTTTGTTGTCCGCCCACTCTCCTTACTTGAACGACCGCGTCACCAATGCAGCCCGTTGCAGCGTCAGCCGTAGGCATCCAACTGAGCGCACTCCCACCTGTTCTTACGCTCAGATTCTCCCCGACTTCCTTGGTTCCTTAATTCTGCTGTTGGGGAGTCTGATGTTGGGGGGAGGGCCCCGAAGCGGTCAGGCCGTCCGACAGGGAGGCCTCCTCACCCCGCCTGTTCGCCGCCCGCAATGAATCTGGAGGTGTCCTCAGCTGGTTCCAGCGGTGTTCTCTGCTTGGCGGGGCCGCTTAATCATGGCCAGTGCCCGCTCGATAAGCCTCTTCACTCTGCCGGCCGTTCGGCTTATCCAGCTCCGCAGGGACCCCGGGCACTTGCAAGGTGGAGACCGCAGCCAGGGCGCGCACCAATGCTATTCGGGTCGGCGGACATCCAATCCCACGCAGATGCATCACCTAAGTCGGGATCAAATCACCAGTGGTCCTCCCAACAGTAGGACCCTCACCGTAACGCCCCATGAACTGAGCCCCCCCCCTCCCTGAGTCACCCTTTTCTTTCTCATCACCCCCCCCCCCCCTTAACTCGTCCCTCTCATCCCTCTGGATCCCCGCTATTAATGAAAGAATTCAGGGACATCTGCATGCCCCTACAATGCCCAGTCCGGTCACAGCTAACCAGCTTAATGATGTCCTCTGGGGACGGTATTCATCATTTATCATTTCTTTCCGCTGGGTTGGGGAGGGGGGGGAGAGGGTGGGGACATATTAGGTTTCTTAAACTTGCGTTATCTCTGAACCTTCGGTCTGTCCCTCGGTGTGTCCCTGCTTGGCACTCCATCTGTGAAGCCCCCCCGATTCTTTTTAAGCTCTACCCCAAAATGTTGGTCTGCCTCAACACAAATCACTAGAGAGGCTGAGGTACTTGTTGCAAGGTGCTTTATTCTCTTCCATTTACAGAACCAGGATCCGAATAAGTAGATCAACAAGTTACATGGAAGGGAGCACCCACCAGCCACAACTTTACATCCAGCTCCAAGGCACTTGCTGACTCTCATTGAACATTCACTAACGACACTCTCCCAACATTCAACTCAGCATCATGCAGCTACATCACTCACTGGCTTCTGTCGTTTAAAGGGTGGACAAGACAGCCTCTCTCTAGAATCATATTTCCACCAGCATCACAGCCACATACAAAACAGATGGCTTTCAGAAAACACCCAGTCTCATTTGTTAAAGCATTTTAATGTTCCTCTATACACCAGCGGCCTCTTGCCAAGCACCCGCAAGGAACCCTTGGTAGTGTGTTGACATTATATAAAAACTCAAATTTAAAAAAAAAAAAACAATAAGGAAGTCCAAAAGATGGGAAGCAAAGAGCGGGGAGAAGAGGGAACAGATAAAAATAAATTAGGTAGAAGGCAGAGGGGAGAATAGACCAGGATGCTACATCATGTTAGCTGCTTGTATCAGGCTTTAGAAGAAGTTATGAGAGAGGAGGGGGACGAGGGAATGAAGGAATGGGAAAAAGGCAGGTGGAAACATGATGTTATGCCAGGTTTGTAGCTTGTACAGCACATACTGCAGCCTTTCACAATTAAAAATGGCCTGGGTGATGATTCTAGAACTATCAGCTCCAGAGATGGCAGCGTGAAAGCTGTGCTCCTGTGCCCTAAACAGACTCCTTCCTTTTTTCTCACTTTAACCTGTCTGTATCCGACACCCCTGAGGTGACTGAAACAGCTAAAATAAAAGGGAGCAGAGAAAAAGGACAATGAAGAAAACAGAGAAGACAGATTGTTAGAGCTGCTGACTAAGGTAACCCTGGATATTGCAGAAATAAAGACTAAACTTTTTAAATCAGAAGAAAAATGTGTGAAGTTCCCAAGAGGGTTGATTCAGCGGGAACACATTTAAATTCAGTGGACGAGAAGACTCAGAGGCTAGCTGATCAAGTGAGAGATCTGAAGATACTTAATGAGAAGCTTACTTTAATGATGTCTGAACAAGAACATTTGTCACGAAGAAATAATCTCCAGATAGCTAGATTCCCTGAAAATGCTGAGAGAGGTAATGCAATTTATTTTTTGCAAAAGAACTTAGCTAAGATACTAAATTAGACCCAAAGATAGCTTTGGAAATTGAGAGGGCTCATCGGTCTCTGGGACGAAAGCCAGCCATGGGGGAGAAACCAAGACATTTTATTGTTAAATTCTTAAGATTCCCAGTTAGCAAGCTCATACTAGAAAGAGAATTGAGATTTAGCATGGGGTGGCAACAAAATAATGATATGAAATATTACATGATTTACCCTGCTATATTTAGAATAGTGCTGGATGGTCAACTGCACTCTTTTACTGAGCATACTCTGCTGAGGCCTTTCTGACAGACTTGGATTCAGACCCAATGGAGGGCACATCATCAGAGCAGGACTTTACAAAAATAATGAACAAGAAAAGAATTGTTGAACAGTCTCAACGCTAAATAATAAAGTGTTTCTTCAAGTTCATCCAAGACATGTTTTTTCTATAATATATTATTTTTATCATAAATCCTTTCTTTAAATTAACATATGGAAAGATTGCTGCCATGAAATTGATGTTAATTTAACTTAATTAGAATGCTGCGTGAGCCTTGTGTTGACTTTCAATATTTGTGCACGTGTGGAGTAGAGGAAAAAACCTGCCGACGTGACTGGAAAGCTGCTTCCTACGGAATACGCTCGGGAGCTGCTGAGGGGCGTACCGGACACCATGAGAATGGTGGCGAGTTGACCGCAGCATGAAGGAAACAATGTTGGATGTTTGAACTGGAATCGCGTGACAGCTAGAGGCGGGATAGTGATACGGCGAGTTATAAACAAGTAAGTGGCGTGATAATATGGTTGCGACATCGAAATAAGTAAGCGCGCAGGGGTTACATGACCGGACTATATGTGTCGTAACATGAGGGAAATATAAAAGCAAAGGCAGAGGCTCCACATAATGCCACTGGAGCCGCTAGCCCATATCGTGCAGCAAAAACACGCAGTAAATAAAAGCTCAATGCTATGGCATATAGATACATCTTATATACGAGTTGCCCTATCTAACTCCATACATTTCATATGATTGGTTCATATTATCCCGCAACGTCAAGAAAATGGAATTGAATAAGAAAAGCAAGCGCAAAAACATAGCATGGACGTAAACATTGGATAAGGCAGTGCTTGTATTCAATTCAAAAATGAAACTGAGCATGTTGAGAGGGTACAACAGAATAAATCCTGGATTCAGAGCTGACAGATAAAATCTCTTGAAATGAAGCAAATGGGTAATGGAAAGCAGCATAGATCTGCATCACTGATGGGGGGGGGGGTTCTTAATGGTGTGTTTGCAAGCTTGACCCATTACAAGTCATCTGTGAAAATGTAAGGTGCAAAATAGCATTAAAACATGCAAAGTTAGTGTGGGAACTGACTAAGGATATCAAAATACATGCATGATTGAGTCTTTACGTTCTCAAGATCAGATTATATTACGTACTAGATGTGCCGTGGTGGAAGTGATTGATATGACAGGACTACATCTAATGTACTGCAGTCACACTGGAAGTGGCATCTAGGCAAATAAGAAATAAAAACAAAGGGCAGACATGAATTCGGGAATAATGATAAAATGATATGTCCGCCTGTCTGAAGCTGCCTAATTTGAAAATTGACTGAGGTTTTTGCCATACCCAATTATTATACAAGCGATTTTTCTTTATTGTTCTAACAACCCTGTTTCTTTCCTGTATTTTGGACTCATGATTTCAGTTTGAAGTAAAGTGATGTAGATAGCAAAGAATGGATTGCAATATATTTACAAATAGATTTCTATATATCGTTAAGGGGGTTATGATTGATGGGGGAAGTGAGATGAAATTAGGAGCAGATAATTATATAATAGGCTAGTTTTTGCATATATTTTAAGTAATAAGTTCGATGGAATAGATCTGGATTACATGTTGTCATAGGGTTTAGAATGCTGAACAGTATGGGATCTTCATGAATGGAGTTACATCATACAACTAATAAGAACGAAGCAGTCATTATATGTAACATTGAATAGGGCCTACTAAGATACCTAGTGTCACGCCGGAGGGTGGTCTGATAATGAATTGAATAGCACTGTTTATATGGATATATGTTTTAATTTATTAAGATGGATCAGATATAATACTTGCTATGTAGATGGTAAGGCCTAGCTTTAAATTTTTATTCTCTGAGGGGATATCTAAATGCACTCTGAGAAGAAGATAAATGATAATGAAAATATTAAGAGTTAAAATCGCAGGAATAACTAACATTTTATGCGTTACCTTATTAGAGACACTTCTGCATGACGACAATATGTATAAGGCATCCTAATTGTGGAAAAGAATATAAATGAGTGGGAAAGACTGGTAATAAGAAATGTAATGAGCTGGGCATAGGTCTACTGATAAGTATAGTTCAAGAAAATGTAGGTATTGTACATACATTTGCTCATAAGGTGTCCGATAAGTATCAGATTTTACAAGTTAGAGTTTACTTATTTGTAATGTCAATTGTTTGTTTTGTTTCTTTATTTATATATAGTGCATCGAACCCTCAGGTATCTGGGCGCATCACATGGTTACAACATACATAGTTACAGCATACATATTTACAGGTAGTTACAGGAAAAGAAGTAGTCATGTACAAAAGAGGCTATATACAATACATTGCAGATACTTGAAGAGGCAGGATGAAGAAATTGATTATACATTTTGCGAGCAAAGCCAGTTTGTCTATTTGTGTTGACTTGTTTTGTGTGTTTCATTTTGTTAGTGACTTATTTTTTACTGTGTTAACTATTCATTCAGGGGATCTGAAAGGAAGCGCACTCAAGTCAGTTTACAGGCAGCAAGGTATAGAACGTTAAGACATGAAACCATTGAGTTTTGTTTCATGGAAGGTGAAAGGTCTGAACTGTACACTTAAGCGAAGAAAAGTTATGGCGAGAATTTGGAGCAGTAAACGAGATGTAGTGTTTATTCAGAAAACTCATCTAACTAAACAGTCTGAAAGCTTTCTAACCAATTCTAGGTACACAAAGGTGGTATCCAATTGTTATGATTCTAAATCAAGAGGGGTTTGTATACTATTTAGAAGGGGAATATCTATAAAAATAGAGAAGATAGGGAAAGATGATGGTCGTATATTACTAGTAGATTTGATAGATGATGGAGAAAAAAATGACAGTAGGAACTATTTATGCCCCGTGCTCACCAACTGTGCATTTTTTGGAGGGATTGAGCAAATTGCTGAATGAAATGTATGGAGAAAATATAGTTTTAGGAGGAGACTTTAACGTGGTGCATTATAGTAAACTGAATGTGAAATCACAATGCAGGTATAGTAGTGAAGGAATAAGTTGTGAATTTTCGTCGTTTCACACAAAAATATAATCTTGTAGATATATTTATTTTAATTTATTTATTTCGAATTATAAAGCGACAGCGGCCCAGGGGCATCATGGCACTGTTACAGGATGCATATCTTGGACGAACAAACAGTTTTACATAGTGAGCTAGCTAACAATTACTTATCTATGATGAGACAAGCAGTATAAATAGCGAGACCGCTATTTCTCATAGTGAGATGGTACAAAGACAGACTTGTTTCGGGTAGCAGTGTTAGCGGTATATTACAGCTAAGTACAAATGCATGAGACCTTCTGAGGCGGGTGCTGGGCTAGCGGAATAGTTGTGTTTTGAGTGCCTTGCGGAAAAGAGTGATGGAGGGCTCTTCCCTGAGGGCAGGTGGGAGAGCATTCCAATTCTTGGGGGCTAAGACAGCAAAGCTGGAGCCCCCCTGCTTTGAGTCTTTTGTATGTTGGGATCGCTAGCTGGTTGCAGTGTTGGGTTCTTTTCGGTCTGTTCGAGGTGGCTCTGTGGATGGTTTCTGATAGGTATGGCGGAGCCGTTAGGGATAGGCAGGAGTGAGTGATGGAGAGGGACTTGAAAAGAATGCACTCTCTCACTGGGAGCCAGTGGGCATTTCGTCTAGCCTGGGAGATGTGCGCTCTCTTTGTAAAGCTAAGGGCTGCTCTTATAGCATTATTTTGTGTGATTTGAAGTTTAGTCATGTTTTTAGATGAAGTGCAATAGGACGTTGCAGTAGTCTTGTCTTGCTCCCACGGTGGCTCTTGCTATGGCTAGGCAGTCTTGAGAGAGAGGTAGGGTTTGACAGCGGTTATGATCTTAGTGGTTAGTGCCGCAGGGAAAGCGATCGCGTTCACTTGACGTGACATTGAGAGTGCAGAGTCTAAGTACATCCCTAATGTTCTGGCAGCTGCTGCGGTGGTGATAGTTGTATTGTTAATGTTGAAGGATGTGCATTTGCTATCCAGTTTGCTGAGGACTTGTTTGGGGCCGACCAGTAGCATTTCTGTCTTTTCTCCATTGTGACAAAGCCCATTTGACGCCATCCAGGCCTGGATGATGGTGTAGATCTTGTTCAGTGTGGCTGCATCTTGTTCGTAAGAACCAGTCAGTGGGAGAAGAACCAGGGTATCATCGGCGTAGTTGGCATAGGCTATGCCATGATCATTAAGGTCATTGAAGAGACAGAGGGTCAAAATGTTGTAGAGCGTGGGTGAGGTGCAGGATCCCTGGGGGACTCCACAGTGGATGGGAGTGGGGTTAGCGCAGTGCTGGTCAGAGAATACTCTCATCAGTCTACCTTCGAAGAAAGAGGTGATCCATGAGGTGGCTTGTTGAGAGAAATGTGATGCGTCTTTTAGGTGTTTGCAGAGAATTTTGTGATCCACAAGATCAAAAGCAGGGGACAAGGTCCAAGAATAGAAGCAGAGCCGGTTTCCCGTCATCCATAATTTTCTGTATCTGCATTTTTAGGTTAAGTAGGGCGGTTTCAGTCCCGTGGCGTGGACGGAAGCCTTGTTGCCTTTTGCCCAAGATATTGTTGTCTTCCAGGTATTGTTGAATCTGTTGGTATGCCACTTTATCTAGTATCATTAGCAGAAAGGGGATGATGGTTATTGGTCTGTAGTTGTTTGGTTGGTCTGGATCGAGTGATTTTTTTTTTTTTTTTTTAAGAACGATCGGACCCATGATTCTTTGAGGGACGGGGGGGGACGATACCCGAGGAGAGCGAGGCATTGATAAATACTGTAAGGAATGAGGCTAGGGGTTCTGTACACTCTTTAATGAGAGCCGCAGGGCAGGTGTCCCCTTTGCAGGATGAGGGTTTGATTCCTTTCATGAGGGCTAGGACTTCTGTTTCAGTAACTTCTCTGAATGTGAAAGGTTGGCTATTTTGTTTGGCCGGGTGGCCGTATGCAGCAGGGCGTGTTGTATTTTTTGGTAGGGCATTGAGGTGGGCTTTTATTTTTCCTTGGAGGGTGTTTATTTTGTTTAACATGGCTTTTTGAATGTTGTTGCACCATGCTTCGTCCTTTACTGTTTCTTGGGTGTTAGTTGGTGTGGCCGCCAGCTCTTTATAGATGGCCAACAGTTCTTTTGATTCTGATTTAGCGTTGGCTATTCTGAAATTGAAGGATGAGGATTTGGCTATGGTAATTTCCCTTTTGTATTGTGAGGCGAGGGTTTTGTAGGCCTCTAAAGAGGTGGAAGATGGGTAAGATTTCCAGGTGGAGAGCGCTGTACACTTCTTAGCTCTAAGGTCAAGTAACTCTTGAGTGAACCATGAGTTAGACTGTTTCTTGTTTTTACCTTTTTTCATTGTTAAGGGCGCGATTGAGACCAGAGCTGTTTGTAAGGTTGTGTTGTACAGGTCTACTAGCACGAAGGGGTCTGTTCTGAATGGGGGTTTTAGTGCTGTGAATGCCTTAAGGAGAGGGATTAGCCTTTCCTTGGTGAGGAGCCTGGAGGATCTGGCCAGGGCCGGGGTTACTGGTTTGGTAGGTTTGGGCTTGAGTTCTGTGGGGATGTGGAAATGTATAAGGTGGTGTTCAGTCCATGGACATGGGGTGTTGGAGCTGATGTCTACAGCACAGTTGTGGTCGACTATCCAATCCAGAGAGCACCCTTTGAGGTGGGTGGGGTCAGTAACTCTTTGGACGAGTACTTTTTTCAGGGGCTATGCTCAGTTTGTCTTTAGGGTCTTTGAGGCCTAGGTTAAAGTGGTCTAGGAGGATAGTTTTGGAATTATTCTTTAGGTTCTCCCCCACCTGGTGAAGGAGCTTGGCTTGGAAGTCTAGAATTGGGCCAGGAGGGCGGTAGATGACGTGAATGGTGATGGTTTCACTGGGAGATAGGGCAAGTTTGACTGTTAGCGAGTCCGTGAGTTTGTCTATGGATGAGCTAATCTTTCTGATGGTGAGTGAGTCTTTAGCAATGAGCGCCACACAGCCTCCTTTGTTGGATGTTCTGTCCTTGTGTAACTGGGAGTTGCCATGTGGGAGTGCAAGGTTGATGGAGGGGCCTGAGGCTGCATGTAGCCAGGTTTCTGTTAGGGTGAGGATGTCGGGGGCAAGGTCAATGAGCAGGCCGTGTATATCGGTGGCGTGGGCTGGGAGAGAACAAGCGTTGATCATAGCGCAATTGAGGTGAGTGTGGGGGTTTTGGGTTGGGAGAGATTTCTTAGTGAAATCTTGAGTGGTGGAGGGTGAATCTGTTGGTTTGTGCATGGTAGTGGATAGAATGGTAGCTAGGTTGGGTTTGGTTGTAACTCGGGCTGTGTCTAGAGCAGATACCCAGGAGTTGGTTTCTCAGCAGTGTGGACCTAGGGGGTGTGTTAAGCGTGCTGAGGTACTTGTGGTAGGAATAACTGATGTCAGGTGGGACGTTGGGAGGCACGGATATCTCGTCTGGGGGGGTGAAGTTGTGAGGGGTGGGCGGTGCAGAAGGAGGGCAGAAAGAGCATGGGGGTATTCTTGCATTGTGTGTAGGCGATTCGTTTACAGTGGGCTGGTGTGTAGGGCGAGCACGGCTGTCTGGGGTGCTAGGTGCAAAGGGGGAGCTTTTGGCTGTCATGGTGAGTGCGTGTAAGAAACAAGAGTATGCAGAGGGCAGTAAGGTAGTCAGTTGCAGGCAGGAAGCAGATCAGTGCAGGCAATAACAGGTTTAAATAACAGTAGGCAGGGCAGTATGGTACTCAGCAGCACCAGTGTCAGGCAGGCGCAATGCAAATTTTACACAATAGGTATTATAGTGCTCAGTAGCACCCGTGTCAAGGCAGGCAAGATGCAAGATTACACGACATTAGGCACAGTGCAATTTAACACAGTTTTGGGCTCTACGGTACTCAGCAGCTCCAGTATCATGCAGGCGAAATGCACGTTAAATCACATGAGACCTTACGGTGCTATGGGTATAGTAGTAAGGGCAGGCAAGATGCAGGTTTAAGCAGTAGTGGGCATCGAGGTACCTGGTTGTTCATGAGGCAGTGGTGGGCATCTAGCAGGCCGGAATGGTCCTTATATTGTCAGGATGCGCCGAAGCAGACTCGGGCAGGCTGGGTGCCAGGCTTGAGGAGTTGGTTGCAGAGACTCAGTAGAAAGGAGAGGGGTTCGCATCCCAGTGGCTCCGACAGGCTCGGGACTGGGGAAGAGCCATAGAATGCGTGCCTTCGAAGGCGGGCCGGCTTACGCCTGCCGGTGAAGGCTTTGTCCTCAAGAGAGCAGGCACAGCCAATCCCGAACCGGACTGCAGGTTGTGGCCCAGGTTAGGCTACAGATGGCTCAGAGTGCAGGGCGGCCATCTTGGCATGCTTTTTTCCTCGTGGTGGGCAATGGGGAATCAATGGACACGGGTCGTCCTGATAACAGCCACAGCTGATTAAAAGATGGTAAGCAGCTGTAGGGGCATCAGCCCTTGTCGGCGGCGTCGGGGGACGCAGTAGTGCTTTGCAGTGCACTCAATGTAAAATCAGCTGTTCTTTGCTGAAATATGCTGCGATGTCCTCCGGTATCCCACACGCCAGGAGAAATGTTCTGGCTTGGGAGACACTGCTCCAGCAGTGTTTAGGGCACTCCAGCTCCTCCTGGAGGATCGATGCTTCACTGAGAGGCTCGGGACAGGGGAAGAGCCTTAGAATGCATGCCTTCAAAGGCGGCCCGGCTTACGCCTGCCGGTGAGTGATTGGTGCTCGAGAGCAAGCACAGGCAATCCCGAACCGGGCTGCAGGTCGTGGCCAAGGTTAGGCTACAGATGGCTCATCAGAGTGCAGGGCGGCCATCTTGGCGTGCTTTTTTCCCCCCGTGGTGGGCATTGGGGGAGGGGGGGATCAATGCAGTGCACCTGATGCAAAATCAGCTGTTCTTAGCTGAAATATGCTGCAATGTCCTCCGGTATCCCACATGCCAGGAGAAATGTTCCATCTTGGGGGACATTGCTTCAGCAGTGTTTAGGGCGCTCCAGCTCCTCTTAGAGGATCAATGCTTCACTGTCATATGATGAGAGATGCACCAAATGGGGAAAGAATATACCTTCAATTCATCAGTGCATAACTCGCATTCAAGAATAGATTATATCCTCATAAGTGATAGACTGGTAAATCAGGTGGTGTGCTCAGAGATTAAGAAAGAGCAATCTCAGACCATGCGCTAATTGAATTACAAATGAAAATTATGGGTTTAAAGGCCAAGACCAAAAGGTGGAGATTGCAAGCAGAAGTGCTTTAATACTCAACACTAACTGCAGGGCTAGAAACCTTTATTAATAATTATTTTAATGAAAACAAAGAAACAGCAGATATAATAGTCGGATTGTTTTAAAGCAGTGATGAGAGGAGAATTAATAAGTAGATCTGCTCATGCAAGGAGGAATAACTTTAAGATTTATAAAAACAATGGAAGAGGTTACAGAATTGCAATACATGTATGCAAATTCTGATACAGAACTAAACGGACATAAGCTGAGAAGATTGGAGGGAGAAATGATGGGTCAAATAGACAATGGCAGAAAGGGGAATTTTTTTATACCAAGCAAAAATTCTGGGAATTAGGTGATAAGAATGGTAGGATATTGGCTAATAAATTAAAGGGGGTAACAGATGAAACATGTATCACATCCATAATAACTGAAGAAGGGAGAAAGAACCTTGTTTAGAAATACGGAGATGTGTGACCACTTTATCGAGTTCTATTCACAATTGTATAAGGAGGATATTTTTCCAAGTGATAGAGACCTTAATGATTATCAGAGGCAAAAATTGAGGTTAGTGAAATACATGAAGCAATAAAACAACTTTTTGCAACCGAATTGTCACCAATACTGTGTGAAATGTTTAATAATTTTTTACTGTCAGGAGTGTTATGCGAGTCAATGAAGGAAGCCTTAATAATTGTAATTCCAAAGCCGGATAAAGCAACTAAAATGTGGAAGGTATAGACCGATACAATTATTGAATGTAGATTTAAAAATATTCACAAAAATATGGTCATATAGACTGAATGGGTACATGGGTGGCTTAATTTATAAGTCAAGCAGTGTTTACACCTGGGTGATTTGGCTGTGATAATATTAGAACAGTATTAGATGTTATAGGTACACATAATAGTAAGGGGTCAGATTCAATACTAGCTTTTTTGATGCAGAAAAAGCTTCTGATAGAGTCAATTGGACTTTAGAATGCACACTAAGGAAAATGGGATTCTGCCTTATGTTTATGCAGATGGTTAATTGTATACATTAGGATATATCAGCAAGGGTACACATTAATAGACTAATATCAAAATCCTTCCCACTATCAAAGGGTACCAGGCATGGATGCCCATGATCACCTTTCCTATTTAATCTAGCACTAGAACCATTGGCAGTGTATATAAGACAATGCAATGAAATAAAAGGGATTCAAACAGGGAGCACTGAAATAAAGACATTAGCTTATGCGGATGATATAACAATACTTTTCTCAAATCCTTCATTGTGTGGCTCGTTTCTGAAAGCAATGTATGAAGTGGGGAGACTATCAGGACATAAAACAGAAATATTCCCCCTTTCAACTGTATGGGATAAAGGTGTGTTAGAATCCTGGAATTGTAAATGGTCCCCAAATGGAGTGAAATATCTAGGGATACATATTATTAGACACTTAAAAACAATTGTACAATTAAACATTGATAAGATGATAGGGAAATTATTAATAAATATAAAGACATGGGAAAGGCTAACTTTGAATTTGTGGGTTAAGATTAATGCAATAAAAATGGTACTATTACCAAAGGTATTTTATATTATACAATAGCTTCTATATTAATTAAAAAAAACCTGAAAAAGGTTGAAAAGGTTTTTCAACATTTTTTATTTGGGGGGGGGGGGGGTCGGCAAACACTATTTTGATAATGAGGATATAAATAGTCCGATTTGGTTGAGGATAGAAAGATATTTGTAAACTTTATGCTTTAGATAGTCTTTATACGATGGGAAAAGTTTCACGGAAAAACATGGCGATTACAGCCAATAGTGGCAACTAAGAATGCTTTGGTAACACGGTTTAAGGAAAACAGTCAACATTTAGGGATCAGTTATGATGTGTCAATCTTGCATAATGAAGCACTGCAACACAGATGTTTACACTAGCATAGCTGGATTAAGAAGGGTATTCTAAGAATAAGGGACATCTTGGAGGGAGGTAGGATGCTGAGTTTTGAAGAAATACAATGTAAATTGAGGTTAAATAAAAGGGAGTTGAGTCGCTATAGAGATCAGAGTTATCTGATAAGCCAAAAAATGAGTATGCTTGATAAAGAGATAGAGCACAGACCAGAGATTTGTAAACTGTTTGGTGGGAGGGAACCTGGTGTATTAACAAAGTTACTCACCGTAGTGACTATATTAGTCCTAGTCCATAGTCCCTTTTCCTCCATTCCTTTGGGCCATTCCGTCCAGTGGGAAGGGACCGGAGCACTTTTGTAAAAAAAACATCAAATTGAAAAATTTGTTTCATTTTACACAGGGTACCGCACGTGGCCGTAACCCCGCCCTCCTGAGCTCCGCCCTGCACGTCGCCCTTCAGACCTTTTCTATCGCCAGGTCTGACACCTTTACGCAATAATAGAGGATACTTGGAGGGGACGGCGGGCGGGCGGGCTGGCGTATGGAGGAAAGGGGACTATGGACTAGGAATAAGATATCAACTATGGTGAGTAACTTTGTTATACTCCTACGTCCCGTCCCCTTTCCTCCATACTTTTGGGAGATTACCAAGCACTCCTCACAGGAAATACGGGTGGATGGAACCTCCTTACTGAAAATGCTTTTTAAGAACAGCCTGGCCAAATTGAGCATCTGGAGCCCAGGTCTAAGCAGTAATGCTTACCAAAAGCTAGTGGGAAAGCCCACGTAGCTGCTTTGGCAACGGTTCGATGTGGTTACATAGTGACCAATAGATAGGAGGCAAGGAGGGGAAAGCATAAGCTTTCATGTTGACCCACAAGCTGCAAAGAGGACCACCTCTGGTGTGCCCCATTGCTGGAAAAGGTTGGAGATGATATTGCTGTTCATCTCACACTTGTAACCAATGCCGACTGAATTAATCTGCGGTCACATTGAGGTGACGCGGGATGTGTGGAGCCTGGAGCCAAACAATATTTCCTGGATGGCCCAGCCCAAATTTGGATGACAATATCCATAAGGAGAGGCGAGTCTGTGTCGCCCTCCTTGTTGATGTAAAACCTCGCTTTAAGGGAGGTATTCAAAATGGCCGCCGTGGCCGCTGAGTTTGGGCTGCCATTATCACACACCAGGGGCGAACTGCGTCACAGGAGCAAGTGGAGCAATAGTCTCCCAGGGGAATCCGGGACCATGCGTGCCATCCTAGCCTTGAAACAAGGAACCTCGGCAGAGCCGGTACTGGCAGATCTAGGGTGTTTACTCGACACGTCAGGGGCTTCCCCAGAATTGGCCTCTAGTGGAGAATCCTTGGCAGAGCCGGTACTGGAAGGTCTGTGGTACGTGACCGCCTTCTTTCGCCCCCTCAAGAGCACTGGTATTACCACGGCCGTGTGTGCAAAAAGGCTTAGGGATATCCCTTACAGCCAAGACCCTCGATGAGGGACTCAATTCACTTGGTGACCAATTTAGCCCCAAGCAGGTTTAACCCTGGTCTTATAGCCACCTCGAGGGGGACCTCAAGCCAAGACTCGGTACAGTTAGCTCCAGATGGACAAGCCTCAGGGCGAACCCTGGTATCCAAAGCCACAGCAGAACTGGGGTCAGCCTTAGCCCCAAATGGGGAACCTTGGAAGAAGGTCCGGTATTGGAAGACCGCTGCAGGGCCCCTCAGAGGAGTTTCCGGTGCGTCTCGCTGAGCCGAGACCAAAGGGAGTACCTAATCTGAAGTGTTCTGCTCCCACGGAGAACCGCAGATATTTCATATGCGAGCTCCAAGTCAGAATGTACATTTACGAATCCTGGAAGACGACCACACTGAGCCAATCGCTCTTCCGAAGAGAGGACTTTATTTGGCATAGCGTGATCAACTTGAATTTCTCTTGGAAAGATCGAAGATAGTGCGCAGGCCAGCCTGGTTGAGCACTGTGAAAGGACAGCAGTACTAGCCCCTCCCTTGCTCCATGAGGGGAACATGTTCCACCGCACTGAAGTATAGAGGTTTCTGTACCTCTGCTCTGAGGGAGGGCATCCCGATCTGTTGGAATAGAGGTTTGAAGGGTGGGGTAGGAGGAAAGGGCAAGCAAAAACCCGCCTAGACGATGGACAAACCCCACCAGTCTTCGGTGATGGTTTGCCACGCCTCCAGATGAGACGAGATTCATCTTCCCACCGAAGTGTAGTGTGACCAACAAAAAATATCATTTGGTGATTTGTCAGAAGGCAGATTACCCGTCCTTGTAGAGGAAGCTGATGGACGAGAGAAAAACCAATCACCTTGCCGCTGCCGCTTAAGGCGGGGCTACCAACAGGAGTTTCAGATTGGCGTGCACAGCGACCCTGAAACCCTCTGATCCCAGAGAAGCACCGAGTCTGGGACCCTGACCTCTGTGTACAAGGGGCCTTAGCTGAAGCTGTCGCCAGGACGGACAAACGGGTCTTTGTTGTCCACATAGCGTGGAAAAGCTGCTCATCCCGAAAAGGAACGCTCCCACCACCAGTCGTCATGAAAGTTGGTGTAAGGGAGGTATCCAAAATGGCTGTCGTGGACCAAGGAGGCTGGGCTGTCATTTAGTCAACACCTGAAGAGAACGGTGTCATAGGAGAAAATGAGGCAACTGTCCCCTCAGGGGAGTCAGGGGACTTAATCACTTAGCCTTGACACAAGGATCCTCGGCCGAGCCGGTGCTGGCAGATCTAGTATGTTTAGTGGACATCCTAGGAACTGACCCAGAATTAGCCTCCAATGGCAGAACCTCAGCAGAGCCAGTACTGGTAGGCCTGTTGCGGATTACCTTCATTGCCCCCTCAACAGAATCAGTACCGCCACTACCCCGAGCGTGGGGCGGTTGAGGACTGTACCCTACTGACAGGACCCTTAGAGGATCCCTGGACTCCGTCGGTACTGTATTTAGAGGAACCTTGGGTTTTAACCCGGGACATATAGCTCCCTCAAGAGGGGCCTCGAGCCATGGCTCGGTGTGCCAAGCACCAGAAAGGGAGACCTCAGGGCGTACCCTGGTATCCAGAGCCAAAGACGAACTGAGCTGAAACTTAGCACCCAAATGGTGAACCTTGGAAGCACATCCGGTTTTGACAGGTACTCTGAGGGACCCTCAGAGAACACTCTGGTGCGCCTATTAGTCCGTTGAGGCACCTCAGGGAATCCCTGGTAACAGAGCTACACAAGCCCCTCCCGGTCATGGAATGCTCTCACCGAGCGTGGGTGCTCATCGCCGTCCTCATCTGCTTAAGGCTCATCCCAACGAGGCGGGAACAGAAGACTGGACCTCCACGCCTACCGCCCCAGGTTTTAAAAGAAAAACTGAATCGGAGCAGCCGGGGGCCGGGGTGGAACAGGAGTGAAAAGACGCTTGAAATACATCCTCATAGGCTCAGAGTGCATGGGCATCTGAAACTTTGCAAAAAACTCATCATAAGCCGAGGGCTTAGGTGTCGAAGAGGAAGAAATGCTCGTAAGGGACCTACCCCCCCCCGAACACAAGGAGGATGGTTGCCAGGAGGGTCCACCACCGGCCGGGTCCACATAGATCAGTGGAGCAAATGCAGGAGGGAGTGAGACAGTATGAGGCAGCGGAGCCCACGAACGCTGGTCAAAGAAGGGCGAAACGGGTTACTATTGCCGAAAGGAATGCTCCCAGCACCAGATGTTGCGAACGTAGGTGTAAGGGAGGTATCCAAAATGGCTGCCGTAGGCCACGCAGGTTGGGCCGCTATTTTGTCGCCATCTGAAGAAAACTGTGTCACATGCATAGCTGAGGCAATTGCCTCCTCAGGAGAGTCAGGGGACTTTATTAACACTTTAGGCCTTGCAAGGATCCTCGGCAGAGCCGGTACTGGGTGGTCTCGGATGTTTAGTCGACATCTTCGAACCAGTCTCAAAATTAGCCTCCAACGGAGGAACCTCGGACAAGCCGGTACCAGAGGGAATGCGGTCCATGGCCCCCCTCTTTACCTCCTCGACAGCACCAATACCACCACGACCCTGAGCGTGGAACGGCTGAGGACAATACCTCACCGACAAGACCCTCTGAGAATGCCTCTCAGATCTGTCGATATAGACTTTAGCCTCCACAAGAAGAATCTCAGGTTTCAACCTGGTTACAGCGGGGAAAGCTCAGGAACTGAGACCTCAGGGTGAACCCTGGTATCCCAGCACCCAGCCGAACTGGGCTTAACTTTAGCACTGTGATGGTGAACCTCGGAACAAAGTCCGGTACTGGCAGGTCCGTCGGAACCCTTGGAGGAATCTCTGGTACACTTGTTAGGCCCTTGGGCACCTCAGGGGAAACCCTGGTGACAGAGCTACAAGAAAGGCCCTTAAAGTACTCCCTCATGGGGTCAGAGTGCATAGGTCTCTCAAACTTCCCGACAAAAGGCATCCTCTGACGAAGAGGCTGCCAGGAAGCGAGACCATATGCGGTAGTGGCATCCAAGCACGCCAGTCATAAGAAGGACGGAACGGGTTTGCACTGGCCCGTGGAAATGGTCAGTCAACAAAAAGAAGGTTCCTAGCACCCGCCGTCGATAGCGTGGGTGTAAGGGAAGAATCCAAAATGGCAGCCGTAGACCACGCAGGAAGGCCCGCCATTTTGGTAACGTCTGAGCAGAACTGAGTCACATGTGTGGATGAGCCAGGCATCTCCACAGACTGGTCAGGGGACTTGATCGAAACTTTAGCGTTGACACAAGGATCCTCGGCAGAGCCTGTACTATAGGCCCACGGATGTTTACTGGACATCCTGCCCCTTGAATTAGCCTCCAAGAGAGGAACCTCGGCAAAGCCGGTAACAGAGGAGTTACGGTCAGAGACCTCTCCTTTTGCCCCCTCAACAGAACCGATATCACTGCGAGCGCGGGAATTTTGAGGAATCCACATCACAGACAAGACCTTGACAGGTCTCTCCGTTCTGTCGGTACACACCTTAGCCTCAAAAAGAGGAACCTCGGAACGGAGTCCAGTCTGAACAGCACAGCGAGAGGGTCCTCGAACCGTAGTTCGGTACAGAAAGCCTCAACAGAGGCCTCAGGGCGCACCCCAGTGTCTGTATGGGAAGCTCCAGACAAGGAGACCTCAGAGCGAACTCTGGTAACCAACGCCTCAGAAAGACTGGGCTGACTATTAGCACCTGATTGGTGAACCTTGGATCGTAATCCGGTGTCAGCAGGCCCCTCGCGGGAACCCTCGGAGAAAACCCTGGTAACACCTATTAGGCCTGCAAGGCACCTCAGGGGAAACCATGGTAGAAGAGCTCTTAAAGCCCCCTCCCGGACCTGGAGGACCCTGGAAAGGAGTCCCCTGGCCAGGGGTGCCCTGAAAAGTAAGGAATTTACCGGGTGTCTCTTCTTTCCGTCGATGAAGAGTTGAAAATGGGGTGGTGGAACGTGCTGGAAGACTTCCTCCCAATGGCAAAGACGACGCTGAAGTTCCCGGACTGAAAGGGAGTCGCAGTTGAAACACGAGTCCCAACAGAGATCTGGTCCCAGATACTCCAAACAGAGAGAATGGGGATCAGCCCTAGCGAAACAAAGGTCGCAAGAGGAACAAGATACAAATCCCAAACGATCCGGCATAGACTGTGGACTACGCGACCGCAGAACCGGAGCAGGAAAGAAGGACAACGGACAGAAGAAAAATGTCTTTCCGATGATGCATGTGTGTCCAGCCCCGACCGCGCCGAGAAAAGGACTGAAGGGCGATGCACGGGGTGGAGCTCAGGAGGGCGGGGTTACGGCCACGCGCGGTACCCCGCATAAAAAGAGAAGGACACATTTTTCAATTTGATGCTTTTTTTACAAAAGTGCTCCGGTCCCGTCCCACTGGACGGAATGTCCCAAAAGTATGGAGGAAAGGGGACGGAACGTACGAGTACTACTTATATGCATTTCATGGCCATGTGGTCGGATTATGTGGGTTTGTGGATAAAATTTTAAGAGGTTTGCTCAAATGACATCAATTTGACAATATCAGAGAAAGAGTGGGATGACCTTCTTAGAATAGATCTAACGCAAAGATGAACATATGCTTGCGGTTCATTAGACAAAAAGTTATTGGGAGAATTTACTGGACTCCAGAATAAAATGTATAAGCTTAGTTAATGAATGATGATGATGTGTGTTGGAGTTGTGGTAGGGATAGGGGAACTTTATTACATTTACTCTGGAGCTGCCCGTGGGTACAACGTTTCTGGAAGGAGGTTCTGGATAGAATAGATATGGTTTTTAACATAACTATTCCAAGGTCGGCTGTGAATGTGATTTTACTAATGCGTAGAGGAAGATGTTTAATAGAAGGTGTCTTTAGTAAATAAAGGTTGTGATGATATAGATCTTTCATTATGGAGTCCTTTTAATAGTCTATATGAGTGAATAATTGCTGGTGGGTACTCGTGTTGTGTGGGTCAATAACTATACTTTTTTTTACATTGGATTTGAAATGAAACTATTGCTGTGGGGTTGTTAGCTCATTACATAAGATTGCAAGATGATATCACATAGTATGCTGTTATAGTAATATGAAATATTAATGTTTAAAAATGTCATAGTAAAGGAATGTTACTGAAATCCATATGTATTAGAATTGCATATTTGTTGTGAACATCTAATAAATATTTTATTTTTTAAATATCCTAGGTTAACAGAGAAGGAGAAGACACAGGAGGAAGGAGAGAGGTTATAAGAGAGAGGGAAGGTAGGAACAAGACATGCCAGTTGCTTGCCAAGTGTTTTCAGACTTTCTGCTGCCTAAAACTACTGAAGGAAAACTGAGGCAAAGAGTACATTAGTGAAGAGAGTAAGAGGGCTATAGGATATGACAGGGGACAATGTGACGTTTATTGTATTTCTTTTGCACAAAGTTTTCCTGACTCAGTGAAAACGTTGAGGGGGACCAGACGAGGGCAAAGGATGGCAGAGGAGAGGTGAGAAGTAAGAATAAGTAAGGAAAGTAGGTTTCACTGCACATTTTCTGTCTTTTGGACTCCTCAAAGCAGAGAGCGCAAACAGCTGAGTAAAGGACCCTTGGTAGCTAAAGGGAAGGAGGAGCGAGGGAAGAAGGGGACAGGAGGTTATGTTTTGTAATTGCCTATGTAGGCATTGTAACTACTCAGTGGAGACATGATGGCAACAGGTGTGCAACAAAGTGCTATAGGCCATGAATTTGTTTTAATTTACCAAATTGTTCATTGTTAATGGAAGGTGTTGGTAATTCCTACGGGTTAGGAATGGCAGCAAGCATACACTAGCATTATGTGGAATATGGTGGTGGTTCTGTTTTCTTCAAGCCAGATGTCCAGAGCTCAAATAAAGAATAAACGTAAAGTGTGCACAAGCACAGTAAGAGGTTTACACATTAAGTGATCTCTTTAAAAGAGCGTGCAGTTAAGCACATGTTTAATAAAAGGAACAAACAGGCTTAAAAGACAGGGTCCTCATATGACAATAAAAGGGAGAGCTTATTGATGCTCGTCCAACCTACACACGTGGCATTCAGTCCTCATTATGAAGCATGTGGTCACGGATGAGGCTGCTCCATTGATGGCCTCCGTAGGGGTACGCGGCTTTGACTGAATTTCGGCCGGTTCCTGCTATGCCTGTCGGTGTCTTCTTGAGGGATAATGCGGCGGAACAGCTCCTGCACCCACAGCTGTAGCCCTGGTGCCTAACGCTGCAGAGTCGCTGAAAACGCAGCGCAGGAACTTTGCTCTAGTGTTCCCCGCTGCGATTCAAGTTGGCGGGCGCGATCCTGGAACTTCATCGCTGCGGCCCGTTGGCGCTCTCCTGCAAGCCATGGGCCGACACGTTGGGGCGGCCCACCTCCGGCACGCAGTAACCGCGCATTGATAGTGCCTTCTGCCCCCCCCTCCTACCCGCCACTCCCACGCGGCACGCAACTGGGGATTGTTTGGACCTGCGGCCGCTCTGGACCCCCGGCGCCCTCCTAACCGGACGCCGGGAACTGAAGCGCTCCATCCACCCTCCTCGCTTGGGCCTGTTGGCGCGGGGGTTGCCGGCGGCTGCACCTGCCTTCCCCCGGGTGGCTCTGGCTGCAGCCTGGGCTCCAGCGGGGCCGCCGCCCGGCTTCCTACACCCTCCTGGCCGGTGGACTTGGCGTGCCTACAGCTGCGGGGTGCCCTCCTGGAGGAGGGCTTCCCGGCCATCATGTGTTGCGCGGCCCGGCTCCCTGGAGACGGGACACACACCAGGTGAGCGCCTCCGGCCCCATTGTGTGAGGCGGCGCCATACCCCTCGGCGCGGAGCCTGCAGGGGCCCTGCCTTCCAGCTCTCCTGGGGTGGGAGCCTCCCCTGCTCCCTGCAGCTTTCACCGCAGCTGAACCCGCCATTTGCTTCTTCCTGGGGGGCTTGCTGCTGGGTGCCTGCCGCCCTCACTGGGGCTCACTGGAATGCTCCCCCCCCCTACTGACTGGGGCCCTCTAGCTCCCGCCGCTCCAGGTCATTCAGGCCCTAGCCCTCTGGCGATTGCCCCCCAGCAGTGGATATATTGCCCCCTGCAGCCTCCTGGGGCGCCCCTGCCCGCCATCTACCCTCGCCAGTTTAAGAGAGCCGCCCCCATCATCCTGGATCCCGGTTGCCGGGGGATGGCTACGTGTCTCTACCCTCTTACCCAGTCCGGCTTCTTCATTACGGCACCGCTACCATCCTGTGAAGGCACAGCAGCGCCTCCTGCCTACACAACCTCCTGGGGCGCCCCGGCCCTCTCCACCCTCTGCTACTGCCATCTCTGATTCTTGTGGCCACTGGCAGAGATTTCAACACCCTGATGCTAGGCCAACTCTTTAGAAGCCGCCGCTTCACCCCGAAACCATGTCCAAAGCAGTGAAGCCATCGAAATCCGCTGACATTACCACCATGCTGCTGGCCCCGGAAAAGGGAAAGAAAACGGATCCCCCCCCAAACTGACACCGCAGAAGGCCACCGACGAAAAAGGAATGCTAGCCACCAAGGAAGATCTCCAGGCCTTCATGTCCGATATTAAATCGGACTTTTGGTCCTGCATGACGGAACTCACGGCCAAGCTGGAACAAACAGAACAACGGGTCTGCAACATCGAGCATAGGATGGAGGAAGCTGAAGAATTAGCAGTGGATCACTCTAACTTGCTGACGGAGATGCAACGCACCATCCAGACACTAATGGATAGAACCGAAATCCTCAAATTCGAGCAAGAAGATATGGAAAATCGCTCCCGGCCCAACAACCTACACATCCGAGGGGTGCCCTCATCAATCTGTGATAAGGAGCTCCCCGAATACATAAGCACCCCTTTTCAGACTCTGCTGCTGGACCTGGATGAAACGCAACTCCTACTTGACGGCACCCTCAGGATGCGCGCCCGTCGGGGATCCAACACAGAACCCCCCGGAAGTCATCACAAGAGTCCACTTTTATACCACCAAGGAGGCCATCTCCGCGATAGGCCGCTCAAAGGACGAACTCTCCTTCCAGACATCCCTACTTCAAATCTTCCAGGATCTATCCCCTCTAACCCTCCAAAAGCGCAGAATGCTCAATCCTCTCGCGCTCTTTCTCTGAGATCAGCAGATACGATATAGATTGCTATTTCCCACGGCACTACAATTCTCATACAAAGGCACCCCCCGCACCATCAGCCACCTCGACGACGCCGCACCCATCCTGCGTCCGGACTCCCCCGGGGGCACGGGGCCATCTCTCCCGCCCAGAGCAGGTCCTGCCCTGGATGCAGGCTCCCCTAAACCGAAACTGGCGCCTTGGTCACGGGTGCAGGGAGCCCGCAAACCCAAATGACGACTCAGGATACCTCCGAAGATCACATGGCGTTGGAACCATCTATACTCCATCAAGCCTGCCGCGGACCCCATGCGGCCTATACCCTCCTCCAAGGTGGATGTCACCATACTACCCTTGGAGAAAACCTCAACCATGTTGGCCAGGTTGCCCATTGACGGCCTGGGCGAACCACCGACAGTTCTCAATCGGTCCCCCGGCCACAGTTAGGACCTCCCGTTGGAGGCCGAGGTTGGAAGTTCAGACCTCCCGTTGGAGATTATTTCTAAAACCTTAGCCACAGGAGAACCAAAATCGCTGACACCTCACAGCTATGGCTAATCTAACTCACCCAATCTGCCCCCCCCACAGCAAACAACCGCAGAGAGCCAGCCCCCGCACCTAAAACTAAAGTTTACTACTTTAAGTGTCAGGGGCTTGAATTCCCCCCCCGAAGAGGGAATCCATCTTATACAGACTGCAAAGCGACGAAACCTCAATCGCTTTCTTACAGGAAACACATCTAATCCCAGCGGACTACTCCCGTCTGCAAAGCAGGCTCTTTCCCACACAATTCTTGGCATCCAATGGTACAAAAAAGGGAGGTACCGCCATTCTCTTCGCTGCAGGCCTGAAGCCCCAGATCCTCGACGTCCTGCGATGCCAAGAGGATTGTTTTATGGCAGTCAAATGCATCATCTTGGGCCAACTCTACACCCTCATCTCAGCCTACGCCCCGAATGAGCACCAAGAAGGGTTCTACCAAGATCTGGAGGATGTCCTCCTCGCATTCACTGAGGGGCAATTCTTCATTGGAGGAGACTTCAACGGGGCCTCGGACCCTCTCAAAGACAGATCCTACCCCCCAACTTCCAGGGATCAGAAGCTGGCAACGGCCCTGCTCCATCTTTCCCAAGCTTAACATTGTCGATACCTGGAGAGTACTGTACCCAGAAGAGAGATTTCACCTTCTATTCGTACGTGCACCGCACCTTCTCCGGAATTGACCTGGTGCTGGCCTCCCCCCAGATCCTGGCCTTCACGCCCAATGTCACGATTGGCCCCCGGATCCTCTCGGACCATGCCCCAGTCTCACTCACCCTCTGGACCCATGATCCGGACCCCCGTGGAGTCTATATGACCCTATCTTGGGGGACATGACAGTGAGAGACAATTGCTAGGACAATAAAAAAAGTCTTCGTCAAAAATTGCAACAAGGACACCTCCCCGGCTAATACCTGGGATGCCATGAAAGCCGTGCTTAGAGGGGAACTGATCGCCCAAGGCGCCGCGTTTCACAAACAGAAGCAGGCGACTCGAGCTGCCCTGGAGGCCGAAGTCTGTGAAGCCGAAGCCATCCACAAGCGGAAGGGCTGGTCCCTGAAATCTTACAAGGTCTTACAGATGGCGAGGAAGAGGCTTGAGGCGCACTACGCCGACGCCACTGCAAACTTGCTTACTAGAACCAAACAATGGTGTTATGTCCACAATAATAAGGCTAACAAGCTGCTGGTCAGTAAACTGGCTAGGGAGAAGACCCGAAACTCCATCCTAGGGCTTTGTGACCCGCAGGGGACAGTCCACTACGCGGACCAAGAGAAAATACGGCTAGCGGTCGCCCACCAGTTGGAAATTATGACGGCGGTCCCGAGGGACCTAGACAAGCAGCGCTCCTACATCCAAGAGGCGGCTCTCCCGCGCCTGACCCCAGAGGTAAAACAAGAGCTTGAAACGCCCATCACGAACGAGGAGGTGGAAGAAGCCATATAAAGCCTGAAGCCTAGGGCCCCTGGCCCGGACGGATTTACCACCCGATTCTATAAAGTCTTCCGCCCCCAATTGGTGGCTACCTTGGCCCGCCTCTTTAACTCATTTGCGGCTACCGGAACGGTCAACCCAACAATGCAGGAATCCATCACAGTTCTCATCCTTAAGCCTGGAAAGGACCCCCAAGAAAACAGCTCGTACAGTCCCATTTCTCTGTTAAACTTGGACGCTAATATTTACCCCAAGATCCTGGCTAACTGCCTCGCACCTGTCCTTCCGAACATCATAGACCCAGACCAGACAGGGTTCATTAAACACAGGTCGACAAAAGACAACATCCGCAGGGCATTGGACCTTATAGAGGTTGCCACGCAGAAGTCTCAACAGCTGGCCCTGCTCGCCCTGGACGCAACCAAAGCCTTTGACAAGGTGGACTGGCCCTACCTGTGCTTCACCCTCGAAGCCTTTAGCTTTGGCCCAACCTTCAGGAAGATGATCCTAGCGAACTACCAAGCCCCTAAAACCCAGCTAAGAATTAACGGCGGCCTGTCGGACCCAATCCCTCTCACATGCGGAACGAGAAGGGGATGCCCACTATCCCCCCCTGCTCTTCGCCTTGGCTATGGAGCCGTTGGCCCGAGTTCGAAAAGACCCTCAGATCAGCAGCCCGAGGATAGGCGCCACACAACACAAGATCGCCCTCTATGCGGATGATGTATTGCTAACCATCACAAACATCAAAGCCTCCCTGAGGGCGGCGCTGACGGAGTTCCGGAACTTCGGGGAGGTAGCGGGATTCGCCATCAATCTCCCAAAATCAATAGCCCTCGGAGTGGGCCTGAACCCAGGCGAGAGCGACACCCTGGAGAAGCAAAGCCTGTTCCAATGGAGCACTCAAGCGATTCCATACTTGGGGGTTCAGATCCCCGCTCATTCAACGAAGATTTACCAAGCTAACTTTCCCCCACTCTTTGAGGAATTGGAAAGAGACCTTACCTGCTGGCGGTCACAAGAAACCTCCTTGTTGGGCCGCATAACGACATGTAAAATGAACCTTCTCCCCCGCTTTTTGTACGCCTGCGCCTCCCTTCCCGTCTCAATCCCTCTTCCCCCATACAGAAGCTCCAAAAGAAAATGATCGACTTCATATGGAAGTGTAAGAAAGCGCGGATTCCTCGGAAAATGATGGTGGCCAGCACAAGACTGGCAGGGCTGGGGGTTCCGGACCTCTGTAAATACCATATAGCAGCACAGCTGGCCCACCTCCAAGCATGGGGACTGGCCTCAAGACACCCAAAAATGGGTAGAGATCGGACAATCCCGCCTTCCCCTCCCTCTCTGCTTTCTCCCGTTTATCCCAAACGCCTTACGCCGGAGCTGGCCAGATGTTCTGACTGCCACGAAACAATCAATAAAGGCGTATGAGTGGGCCCGGAGACAGAGGTGTCCCAGGAGACTTGAGCGCGCACTACCCAATTTTTCTCAACCCAGCCTTCTCCCCAGGAGCTCACCCAGCAAACTTCAGGAACTGGGTCGCAGGAGGCCTCGAAATGCTAGGACAACTCTTCGCAGTCGACACCCCACTCACCTTCGAACAATATAAAACAACCTTCCGGCTAGCGGAGACAGACAGATTCGCCTACGCCCAACTAAGGCATTTGTGTTCCAACCCCCAGACTCGAATGGCTGCAATTCGACCCCTTACCCCTCTAGAGCTCACAGCGAAAGCCCTGCCTGCCCGGGAAAGGATTTCGGCCCTCTATAAACTTCTACAAGAAGACTCCTTTCATGCTAAGCCCTCCTACATGTCCCAATGGGAGGCGGACCTGGGTCATGCCATAGAGGATCACACTTGGGTGGACATCTGGACTAGGACGCGCACAGCATCCTGCTGCATCACCAACCGCGAATGCGCCCACAAACTGCTTTTGCGCTGGTACTACCCGCCTACCCCTGTGCGCCGCCATCATTTTGAACAGGCCATGGATCTTCATTGCTGGCGTCTTTGTGGCCATCCGGGATCTTACTTCCACATGTGCTGGACCTGCCCTAAGGTAAGGGATTTCTGGACTCAATGCCTCGCCACCATAAAAGAAATTACTCAAGTGGCTATCCCGCTGACACCCGAGCAGGTCCCCCTGGGGATCCCGCACCCAGACGCTTACCCGAGAACAGGGAGGGGGGGCCACGTTGATAACCCAATTTTGTTGGCCGCCAAAATCATGGTGGCCCGCACCTGGAAGTCTGTAGAAGGACCCCTGATGACCCTATGGTGGATTAAACTCTGGGACATATTGATAGCCGAAAAGGTCACGGCAGCCAAAGCAGGTCGACTCCACCGATTCACCGACATCTGGGCCCCAGTCCTAGACTATGACCAGAACTACCCGGCGCGAACCTTTAAGCCACGCTTGATCGCAAGAGCTCTCCACTGTATGGGGGACTCCACGCTGTCTGGCCAAACCGAATGAGGCCCAGGAACATTGACCTCCAGGGACGCAGGGGGTGGGGGGATGGGATATTATATTTTACATGTTCTCTGAGGTATATGTAATATTACCATGTAAGTTCTCCTGTGCACTGTTTAATAAATAAACAAGTTAAAAAAAAATAGAAGCATGTGGCCTCTGCCTTCGAGGTCAGATTGGCTCTGTAGAATTGAAGGAGGAGATCTCCCCAGAGCTGAGTTTACAAAATGTTTAACACGTGGGTCTTGCCTTACCTCAGCGATCAGCACCACAATTACACAGTCTTCCTTTTCCTGCTTGGTCAGCTCTGTGATCAGGGAGTTCAGGGTATCTATAAGATATGAATGCACCTCACGCTTCACACTGGGGATTCCCATCACGACCGAAACTAAAACAAAAGGAGAGGACAAACAAGGCATTTTGTAAGTATAAATTTAAAATACAAAGCTACTTCTATTTCATTAAATCAGAGGCCCAGGAAACAATAAATGTTATATTGCTGCCTAATTGGTCATGGGCTTAAATAAGTCAACATTGAGTGTGTGGGCGTCATTCTGAAATTTCCTAACAAAGAGTGCAGTGGGTACCCAACTGACAGGCAGCAGCACCCAGATCTGATATCATTTGCACATTATTGGGCAATAAATGCCTTTGACATATCACACAGGTTATGCCTGTTCAGCAAAGAGCTCCACTGAATGGGAGCAAATGGATTCCCACCCACCCCCACACTGCTCATACTCGGCTGAGTCCGAATAAGTGAATTGTCAAGTGCCCCTTAAATGGGTTGGCAGCTTCATTGAAATCCTGAGGGGAAAAAGGTTGTTTTTTTAAAAACAATTTTATTAATTTTATTTCAACAAACAATACAAACCAAACTTGCAATGCATATAGTGACATTTAAATATACATCGCTTCATCATGTCCACTGCTTCTCCCGTTCTCCCTACCCCCATTCCGAGCCTATACCCCTTCATGTTCTATTTCTGCGCCTTGTAATAGGGATTCCTCTTCCATGGTTTCTGTTGGGTCTCGCGTGAGCCCAAATAACTCTTCTATTAGTTGTTTCCAGGCTATCAGGGTCTCAGCCTCCCCTCCCCCCCGGCATTACTTGCTTCTTGCCATATTGTAGTTTCAGCTTCATCTCATTTCTGTAGATCTTTCCACCATACTTCTATCCGTGGTCTATGGCATGCCTTCCACCCCATAGCAATTCTCCTCTTTACAAGTGCGTATGCTAGGTCTTTTAGTTTACTTACATGCTTGAGTTTACGTGGCCTAGGAAACCCTCCTATCAAGCAGGCCCACACTGTGTCCACCACTATCTTAATTCCTTTTTCTGCTAGCCTATGTGCCACTTCCCCCCCAAAATCGGTCAATTACTGGGCATGACCAGAACATGTGCACCATTCCAGCATTTTCCTCATCACATTTGGGGCGTTCTTGTCCTGCGTTTTGAATTTGGCTATTCTCTGGGGTGTCATATACGCCCTGTGGTTTATATATAATTGCATCTGTTGTAGTCTTGCATTTGACACTTTTTTGTGGTAACCCTGGGCTCGTTCCCACATCCAATCACTCATTGGGGCTCCCACTTCCTCTTCCCAGTCCTGTCTCAGTTGTGCCACTTCCTTTCCCACTTTGGACATCATCAGCTCATATATTCTAGATATCTCATGTCCCCCTTCTGCTATGTCATATATTGCATCTATGGTGGCGTCCAGTTCATCTTCTAGTACTACTTCGGACCATGTCTCCTTGATTCTCCGCACCACCCTATGGTATGTGATATACTGGCCCGTGTGTAACCCGGTTTCCTCCCCCAACACCTCAAAGTCCCTTATATTTCCCCCCTGCCATATATTGCCCATTGTTGCTATCCCAACCGGTTCCCAGTGTTTCCTAATCATCATTCTTAGTTGCTTTTCTTTTCCCGCAAGCGCCACTAGTGGTACCAGCGGGGAACATAGGGATGGATTCTCCATTAACTGACAGGCCCTGCGCCACATCTTCCACCCAACTATCATCATCTTTGGGTGCCCTTCCATGTCCGGTTTAGGCAGCCACATAATTTCCTTTAGGAAGAATGGGGCACAGTCCTGTCGGAACAGCTGTAACACTCACCTGGTATCCACGTCGACGTCGCTCAGCCTGTTCTGACCTCTTACGACCTCGAACGCTTCCCTTGAGTCTACTCGACTGGAGACTGGGTCTGAAACACAGGATTGGTAGAGTTTAACTCCCTATTGTCTCTGTGTGCTTGAACCCCTTCTTCCCCGGGGTCCAACCCTTCCCTTTGATCCACAGCTCACTGCGTTTTCTTGGAAAGTGTGCTCTCCGTCCTGCTTTCAGCGTAGCGGCGCGCTGATTGATGCGGGCTCATTGCTGCCTAGTTACTTCACTGGCAAGAGTCCGACAGGTAAGTATAATTAGTCTTTTGAATAGTTCTCTAACTTCGTTCTTTTCCTTCCTTCAATGATGGCCGCGTCCGGGGATGGCGACGTGCTGCTGAGATGAGTAGCGCTGAAGGTGAGTGAGAGCGTGATGTGCGATGCGACCCTTTCGTATTTGTATTGAACTGAGTTCTTTTTCTGTGTCTCTTTAGGTGCTGCGACGTTTTCAGTGGGGATGCCGGTTATGAAGAAGAAATCCGGTGAGTAAGCGCGGTATGCGGCGCCTCTAGAAGTTTCCACGCTAACCTGGAGTGTCTTTTCCCTCTTGCAGATGGATGAGAAGTTCCGGAGACAGAGTTTCCCCAGAGCGGCTGGGATTCAGGTAAGCGTTTGAAGCTCGTACAGTCTTTAAAAATAAGCGAAGATTTGCTGAATGCTTACTAATGCCTTTTTTCTGTTCTTTTCCCTTTTCCTTAGGAAGCGGCGTGCCGGGATGGGAATGGCATCTCCAAAGATGCCCGCAGAACAGAAGGAGCGATGAATGATGTGCAGGAGCGCCGCAAGGTAAGGCTGTTCCTAACAGTGTTCTTGTTCTTGCAGGAGCTGAGCGCAGAAGAAAGATGCAGGCCTACTGGAGACCGATCCGAACACGGTGAGTGTCATGCTGCAGGTGCACAAAACGCCTCGGCGTGGCTTAAATAGTATCTGGGTATCCCAGGTGTCTCTGGGCTGAACCACATCCAAAAGACTAGACTGCACATGCAGTTCTGGGACCGAAATATGTGCGGGTATCCATCTTGTCCGCATCAATGCACCACAAGTCCAATCCCCAATGTTAACCTATGGGAATGAGTGAGTCTGGTGCCACAAGCGCCAAGTCTGACTCCAAGTGGGAGTCTGGAGGGATGGAAAGGCCCTTGAGGGCCATGTAGGTGACCGTGACCTGGCTCCAGCCTGACATCTTGGAGGGCTGGGGACATGAGGGGCAGGAATCATGAGAACAGCCTGGACTCTGAGGTTGGCTCTTCAGAGAGCCATTTAGCTACATATTGCAGCTGGCTTGCTATGTAATACATTTCATAGTTTGGCAGTTTTATACCCCCTTTCTCGCATGAGTTTTGTAGCTTCTAAAGGGCCACTCTGTTCCTCGTCCCATGCCAAAGGAATTCCCTGCATTTGCCATTTATCCTAGCAAAGAACCGCCTTGATATCAGGTATGGTATGTTCCCAAAATAGGGCAAGAGTCTTGGTAGGACCACCATTTTCAGCATTGCCCCTCGCCCCATCATCGCCAATGGGCGCTTCACCCAGAACTTCATGCTATTTTCGATTTTCTTGATCGCTTCCTCTGTATTATGCCGGTATGGTATACATCTATCGCAAGATATCGAAACGTGCTAACCTCCCATGGTATCTGTAGTATCGGTAGCTGTTCTCTCGGGATCCCTTTGTACCTGCCCAGTGGAAATATACAGGATTTTTGGGGGTTCACCGCTATAGCAGATAGCCTTGCATAAATCTCCATCACTTCCAGAATATACAGGAGGTTCTCTTCCGGGTACCGCAAGTACAGTAGCATGTCGTCTGCGTACAAAGAAATTAAATGCGGTTCCCCTCCTATGGTGATGCCTATCAGGTCGTACTGTTGCCTCAGGTATATCGCCAGGGGCTCTAGGGCTCAAATATTCAGCATGGGAGACCACGGGCATCCTTGCCTAGTGCCTCTACTGAGTTGCCACCTCTATGATATCACTGCTCCTATTTTAACTCTGGCCAGCGGCGCACTATGTAACATTTTAGCCCACTGAGGATACCCAGGTCCTATCCCATAGCCGGCCAAGGCCGCCATCAGCCATGGCCATTTGACTGAGTCAAAGGCCTTTATTGCGTCTAGCGATACAATTGCCATTTCTCCCTCGTCCTCATTTGCATGCTCCCTGACTATGTAGTCGCCTGAGATTGTTGGATATGTTCCTGTTTGGGACATAGCCCGTCTGGTCAGGGTGTATTAGTTTACCAATAATCCTCCTCATTCTGTTTGCCAAGACCGCTGTTAATATTTTGCTGTCCTGATTCAGCATTGATAGGGGTCTGTATGAGCCGCAGTTGTGACCAGGATTATTGGATTTGGGAAGCAGTATGATAATCGCCTCTCTAAGGGACTCTGGTAGCCTTCCCACTTCATATACTTCATTCAGCATCTCCAAAAGCGGGGGAAGCACCTCGTCCTTATAAGTTTTATAAAATTCACTTGGGAGTCCATCAGTCCACGGAGTCTTGCTGGTGGGCAACTGCCTCACTACCTCTTCCAGTTCCTCTAAAGTAATCGGAGCATCCAGCTCCTCTCGCTCTTCAGCGCTGATCTGCGGCAGTCCTATGTCCTCCAGTGTTTCTACCATTTCCTTGCAATCACTTTCCTCATCATCTCGGTAAAGGAGTCAGTAATACTCTGCAAATTCCTGGTCAACTCCTTCTTGGGTGTCCACTATGCGGCCTTCATCCTTCGTTATCGTTCCGATTGTGGGCCTTGGGGTCTCGCTCTTGTATAGCCATGCCAGAGCCCTCCCTGGTTTGTCCCCGCCTGCATGCTGTCTCTCTACATACTTTTTATAGTTAAGATTACAGTCTCTCCCAGTGCCCCGCGCATTTCTGTTGCAGCCTAAGTATTACTTCATTATCTTCCTTGGTGTTACCTCCCCCTCTTAGTGCTCTTTCTAGCTCCATCTCTGTATCTTGCAATTCGACTAAGATCCCTCCTTGTAATACCTAGGACTTAGCTATAGCTACCCCCCTCATTACCACTTCAAAGGCCTCCCAGAGCATACCCGCCGTCTCTACGCTGCCTGTATCGATCTCAAAGTAGCTTATTATTTCCTCCCTTATGTCCTCCCTAAAAATTGTGTCTTTCAGCGCCTCTGCTCTGAGGCGCCATGTCAGTAACTTTGCTCTCGGGGGTCGGTACTGCCATCCCAGGATTAGCGGCGAGTGGTCTAAGAGGACCCTCACTTTATATTCCGTCTGCGTTATCTCCGACATTAACTCCTGTGTGGCGAACATGTAGTCCAGCCTAGTATGTAAATTTTGTGGAGCTGAATAATGCGACTATTGTCTCTCCCGTGGGTGGTGCGACCTCCATACATTCTCAAACCCGAAATCCATCAACAGTGACTGCAGCGCTCTGGCGGCTGGGGTGGGTCTATCCATTTTACCATCTGATCTATCTACCTTAGGATTTAATACGCAATTAAAGTCTCCTCCCCAGATCACCGCCCGTCCTAAGCACGTGCTGAGTTTATTACATAAGGTTCTAAAATATGCCACTGTGTTCTGATTCGGGGCGTACATGTTTATAATGCTCATCTCCCTGTTTTCCACCAACCCTCTCATGACCATCCTCCCATCTGCTCGACTGTAGGCTGCAATAGCTGAAACGGGACATGTGGCGCCACCCAAGTAATCATCCCCCTAGCGTAGGCCAAATATGACGCACCTACGACGGTCCCCCTCCATTTCTTCCGGATCATCACCATCTATTCTTGTGTGAGGTGAGTCTCCTGCAGCAGGGCTATATCTATTTTCTGTCTGCGTAGATACAGCATGACCTTATTTCTCTTTAGATAGCTATTGAGCCCTCTGACATTCCAAGTGATTACTTTAAGATCCCCCATGGTGTGTTAGGATCCAACTCCTCCCTCCACAAGCGCAGTCCATATCTAAATATATTTTCATTCCATGTAGGCTCGTTCCCCAACTTAAACTTCCCCAAACTATAAACACCTAAAATTTCCCAACCTCCCTCCCACCTCCCACCTCCCTTCCCAGCCCCAACTCACTTCCACCCCGTTCCCTCCCGCCCCAACACCCTCCCCAACTGTTGCCCAGCTCCATCCCTGGATCTCAGGCACCCCCGCATCTAGCCCTTTCCCGGCAATAGCCTGTACTCACGGCTCAGCAGGGAGAAGTCGCCCTAATGGCGATCCTACTACTCTAAGTCCTGGGGGTAGGTTGTCTCCATCTTGCTGCTCCTGTTTGTGCTTCAAGCTAAACGTGCTTAGTGTTACCCAATTTACTTTTGTATTTTATATTCTAGTCCAACAAGTCCAAGTGTCCATGTTACAATTTTCGTTATTATCTTTCCTCGCCACGCCCCTGTTATCTATACTACAGTCTCTTCCCCGGACCCCCCCCCCCTCCCCATCTCTTTATCATGCATGATGTATCTCCATCACTTATCGTGATCCTCGCGCTGTTGCTCCTCGTCTTGCTCCGGACAGCCCTGCGTATCCAGCCATGTCGCCGCGTCCTCCGGGGCATCAAAAAAATATGCCTTGCCTTTGTGCAAGACTAAGCTTTGCAGGGTACAAAAGCATGCATTTGATTCCAGCTGTGCGCAGTCTCCTCTTGATCGCCACATAACTATAACGCTGTCTCTGCACCAGCATGGTGTAATCAGGGTATGCTGTGACAGTTGCAGACGCCCTTTTTAGCGTACCACCTTTGCGAAAGAACTCCAAGATCTTCTCTCTATCCTTGTAGTTCAGGATCTTTGCTATTATTGCCTGAGGGGGGGCTCCGGATTGTGGTTTCCTCATCAGGGCCCTGTGCAACCGTTCAACCGCAAATCCTTGCGAGAGCTTGTTGGCTCCTATTTCCCGTAGAATCAAATTCACCACATAGTCTGTGGGGTCTTGGCCCTCCTCCCCCTCCGGCAGGCGGACCACATGTATGTTACGTCTCGCTCT